>NC_059103.1:168467275-168767275 GCF_020740685.1 Jaculus jaculus
GGTGAGCTGGAACAAATGAGAACATATGTGGGGGCCAGGGGTGGGAGACTATAAACACAGGATAGCTGGGCATGGTGGCATATGCCTTTAATCCCAGCAATCAGGAGGCAAAAGTAGGAGGATCACTGTGAGTTCAAGGCCAGCCTGAGACTGCATAGTGAATTCCAGGCTAGCTTCAGTGAGAGCGAGACCCTACCTGAAAAAACAAAAACAAGGGCTGGAGAGATGGCTTAGCGGTTAAGCGCTTGCCTGTGAAGCCTAAGGACCCCGGTTCGAGGCTCGGTTCCCCAGGTCCCACGTTAGCCAGATGCACAAGGGGGCGCACGCGTCTGGAGTTCGTTTGCAGAGGCTGGAAGCCCTGGCGCGCCCATTCTCTCTCTCCCTCTATCTGTCTTTCTCTCTGTGTCTGTCGCTCTCAAATAAATAAATAAATTAATTAAAAAAAAAAACAGGATATATGAGTAAACCATGTAACAGCAGGTGATTTTCTTCAGAAATGGAAGTATTATTTTATCTAAAATAATGATAAAGTTATAGTGCAGTATTTTGTAGCTATTACCAGAATGGAAAGATTTTCTCCTGTAGAGAAGAGGGAAGCTCAGGCTCAGGAAACTCCTGAAACTTGAAAGGCACACAAGTTCCCCCTAAGGTTAGATAAGCAGCCAACAGCCGGTGCTGCCAATCTGCTGTACATTGCGCAGAGATGCACTCAATGGGGTTTTCATCGATCATTACCCAACCGGGGTGGCTTTTTGTTTTGTTTTGCTTCAGGGATGCAGCTGCCTTTGAGTCACCCATGCTCCTATAAAAAAAAAAATCCCCCACATGTTCTTTAAGTAACCCCAATTAACTCATTGGTTCACCAAGCTAAATTTAAGTGCTCTGTCAATCATGCCCTGTCTATAGTGACAATACCCCACAGGTGTTTATTATCATTATAAATATGCTATCCTCTTTATTTTATGTAAGTATGGTTATAGGTCGTAGACTTTTATACAACTGGTACTGCAGTAGACCCATTTATATCAGCATCACCAAGAAAAGTGTGGGGAATGTGTTGCACTTCTTTACAAAGGCAGCAATTATACTGGGCAGTAGTAATTTGTCAACTCCAATTCTATTTGTGTGTGTGTGTGTGTGTGTGTGTGTGTGTGTGTGTGTGTGTGTGTGTGTTAGGTCAGAGGACAACCTCAGAATGTTGTTCTTTGCTGCTTGGTCCTGACTCCACCTCCATTGCCATAGGTGCCACTTATGTGTCTGAATTCCTGTATGCAGGCTTGCCGAGCAAGCTCCTTTAACCACGTAGCTATCTCCACAGCCCATCCACTATAATCTTATGGACCAACACCATGTGGAAGGTATGCCATAGTGCAAAACACTGTTATATGGCACATGACCATTTGTGGAGGAGCAGGTTCTGTGGTTGGATCTGGAATGTCCCCGCAAGGGCCCACGTGTTAAGTGCTTGGTCCCAGGAGGCCACCATGGGAATGTAGTAGAGTCTTCGCAAGATGAGAGCTTGCCGTTCCTCTCCAAAAGGGAGGGAGGCCTCAGCCTCTTCTACTCCTTCTTTTTCACCTCCTGGCCATGAGGTGAGTGGCTTTGCTCTACCCTGCTTTCCCAGCATAAGAAGCTACCTCAAACTGGGCACGGTGGCACACGCCTTTAATCCCAGCACTCAGGAGGCAGAGGTAGAAGGATCACCATGAGTTTGAGGCCACCCTGAGACTACATAGTGAATTCCAAGTCACCCTGGGCTAGAGTGGGATCCTACCTTGAAAAACCAAAAACCGGGGCTGGAGGAATGGCTTAGCAGTTAAGGTGCTTGCCTGAAAAGCCAAAGGACCCAGGTTCGAGTCCCCAGGCCCTACATAAGCTAGATGCACAAGTTGGTGCATGCATCTGGAGTTTGTTTCCAGTGGCTGGAGGCTAGAGGCCCTGATGTGCCCATTCGCTCTTTCCCTACCCCCCCCCACCTTTCTCAAATAAATAAAAATAAAATATTTTTTTAAAAAATAAAAACCAAAAATAAATAAATAAAATAAAATAATAAGCTACCTCAAGAAAAGCCCAAAACAGCAGAAACATCTAACTATGGACTACAATCTCTAAAACTATGAGCCAAAGTAAAATTTGTCTCTTTATAAGTTGATTATTGTTATAGTTACTTTGATATTTCTGGGACAAAACACTCGACCAAAAGCAGCTTGATGGCAGTAAAAAGTTTTGTTTTCTTTTTTTTGTTGTTGTACTTTTGTTTTTAAATATTTTATTTATTTGATACAGAGAAAGAGGGACAGAGAGAGTGAGAGAGAGAATGGGCACGCCAGGGCTTTCAGCCACTGTAAACAAACTCCAGATGTATGTGCCACCTTGTGCAACTGGCTTATGTGGGTCCTGGAGAATCAAACCTGGATTCTTTGGCTTTGCAGGCAAATGCCTTAACCTCTAAGCCATCTCTCCAGCCCTGTTTGTTTGTTTGTTTGTTTGTTTTTTATTTTGGCTTACATTCTACAGGGGAAGCTTCATGATGGCTGGGGAAAGTATGGCACAAGGAGAGACTGGGCATCACCTTTGCCCCAGCAGGTGGAAAGCAGCAGCAAGAGAGTGAGCCAAACTTTGGCTATAATGCCCCAAATCCAGCCTCTAGGACACAAGTGTCTGACCTCCCCAATTGCCATCAGCTGGGGACCAAGCATTCAGAACACATGAGCTGATGGGGCACACCTGATTCAAACCACCACCGCTACCTCAGGTATTTTTTTTTTTAATTTATTTATTTGAGAGCGACAGACACAGAGAGAAAGACAGATAGAGGGAGAGAGAGAGAATGGGCGCGCCAGGGCTTCCAGCCTCTGCAAACGAACTCCAGACGCGTGCGCCCCCTTGTGCATCTGGCTAACGTGGGACCTGGGGAACCGAGCCTCGAACCGGGGTCCTTAGGATTCATAGGCAAGCGCTTAACCGCTAAGCCATCTCTCCAGCCCCTCAGGTATTTTTTTATCACGAAGGAAAGCTGGCTAAAAAGAAAGGTTTCTCCAGGCAAAATCACTCCTCCCACTCTTCCCTTTCTGTGTCCTTTGGAAAGCAGTCCCTGCACACAGCCCGCACTTCAGGACAAAGTGTCTGCAAAAGTGTGTGGAATTTTTCTGAAAGGGGGATTTGTCTCTTCTCCCCGTCTTGTTTATCTTTTCTTATCATTTATTTATCAGTATGGACTTCCCGATGTTCACACAGTTCATTTTTTAAAGAGCATCTTCCTCCCACACCCCCACAGGGAAAATGAGAAAGGCTGTCCAACATTTTCATGAACAAAGTGACCTCGGCTCTGTTTCAAGTTACTCTTGGGAATGCATTAAATCCTTTGTGTGGCAGTCTTGGCATAGGGTTAGCATCATGCAATCTGAAATGGTTGATGAACTGGATGAAAATATCCTTGTGAAAACTTCCATGGGATTTGCTTAATCTTATGTAATACTTCATTTCAAGAGGGAAGAAAATTTAAATACATTCTTTGTTTCTGAATGCTATTTAAATCATAACAAAATATGAAGGAACCATTACAAAAAGACAGAACCTGGCTGGAGAGATGGCTTAGCGGTTAAGCGCTTGCCTGTGAAGCCCAAGGATCCCGGTTCAAGACTCGATTCTCCAGGACCCACGTTAGCCAGATGCACAAGGAGGCACATGCGTCTGGAGTTCATTTGCAGTGGCTGGAGGCCCTGACACACCCATTCTCTCTCCCTCTCTCTCTCTCTCTCTCTCTGTCACTCTCAAATAAATAAATAATTAATTAAAAAATATTAAAAAATAAAAAGACAGACCCTGCTTTAGGTTACAAAAATAAAAATCAAACAAACAAACAAACATACGTGCAGATGATGTGTGAGAGACTGGGAAAGGAGACAGTGGGGTCAGGCTTCCCACAACCCTCCTGGGTTTTCAGGACCCTGGGGTCCTGGAACTCAACATCATCCACTAAAGCTTTACCAAGTCCTAGCACCAGCTCACCTGGCACAGGGTCTTAAGATACAGTTACTGGGCATTCGTTCCCTGGCTTTCTACGGGCTCCACCCACTGTTGAAAAGGAGAAAGGGTCTTGAGATCTGTCTCAGTCACTACCTCTATCAAGACTGCTCTTCTAGCAGGGCATGGTAGTGTACGCTTTTAATCCCAGCATTTGGGAGGCAGAGGTCAGAGGATCACTGTGAGTTCGAGGTTACCCTGAGACTACATAGTGAATTCCAGGTCAGCTGGCAGCTGGGTTAGAGTGAGACCCTACCTCGAAAAGCAAAAAAAAAAAAAAAATGCTCTTCTATGTCTAAAAATTGCCTTGTGCAGGTTTTCCTCACCAGAATCTCTTCCTTAGGCGCTTTGGACAGTGGTGCTAAGTAGGTGCAGATTTTAGTTTGGCTGTCAATTACCTGTGTGACACTGAGCCTCATCCTCAGAAACTTCAGAAACTGAGCCTCAGAACCTCAGCCTCCCGAGCACTGGAATTAAAAACCTGCATCATCATGCCTGGCTTTAAAAAACTTTCATATATGTACAAAAAATATTTTTTTTAAATTATTTATTTATTTATTTGAGAGCGACAGACATAGAGAGAAAGACAGAGGGAGAGAGAGAGAATGGGCACGCCAGGGCTTCCAGCCTCTGCAAACGAACTCCAGACGTGTGCGCCCCCTTGTGCATCTGGCTAACATGGGACCTGGGGAACTGAGCCTCAAACCGGGGTCCTTAAGACTTCACAGGCAAGCGCTTAACCACTAAACCATCTCTTCAGCCCCCCAAAATATTTTTTGTTGTTGTTTTTCGAGGTAGGGTCTCAGTCTAGTCCAGGCTGACCTGGAATTCACTATGTAGTCTCAGGCTGCCTTCAAACTCCCGGCAATCCTCCTACTTCAGCCTCCCCAGTGCTGTGATTAAAGGCCACCACACAGGGCCAAAATGCATTTTGATCATGGTTCCTTCCCATCCCTTGCTCTTATTCCCACTTTTCCATATCCCCCCTCCCTCCAACCAGTACCTCTACTCTCGGGAGATCTTCATTTTATTTTTGCCTTCCTTAGTCATCCATGATAAAACACTGATGGGCCCAATATTGAACAGCTGCTGTGAGGTCATGAGTGCAAGGCTACCAGGTGTTTGAAATACAGAATGTTCCAAATCATTCCTCCCAATCCTCTGCCTCTTAAATTCTTTCTGCCACCTCCTCCATGATGTTCTCCGAGCCTTAATGCAGTGTTATTGCATCTTCACAGCACTTTGATGAGTCTGAGTCTTCATAGTGGTCACCACCAACTGTGAAAAGAGGCACTTCTGATCAAAAGTGGGAACAGGGCCAGGCGCGGTGGCGCACGCCTTTAATCCCAGCACTCGGGAGGCAGAGGTAGGAGGATCGCCGTGAGTTTGAAGCTACCCCGAGACTACATAGTGAATTCCAAGTAAGCCTGAGCTAAAGCAAGACCCTACCGTGAAAAACAAAAACAACAACAACAAAAAAAAAAAAAAAAACAGGTGATAGCAGCATTATCTGAGCTTAAACATAAGTATATATATTTTTATTTTTTATTAATTTGAGAGACAGAAAGAGAGAGAATGGTTGGGCCAGGGCCTCTAGCCTTTGCAAACCAACTCCAGACACACGCAGCACCATATGTATATGGCTTATGTGGGTACTGTGGAATCGAACCTGGGTCCTTACACTTCACAGGCAAGTGCTTTCACCACTAAGCCATCTCTCCAGCCCATAAACATAAGCATTTAAGAGGCAATTTGATGGGCATAACATATGCATTTAGCCAAACAACTGTATCAGCTTCCTGCCTCACACCTATGACCTTGCAAGCATTAGGCTTGGGCTAGGTATTCTGTACTAGGCTTGAACCAAATGTAGATTTTTTCAGAGAGGAATCGGATGGGGAGGGATAGGTAGGAACCTTGAATTTATTACATCTGTGATCTTTCATTTTTTTAGAAAAAATATGAAGAGAAATAGCAGAACATTAAGATACAATGAAATCTAAGTGGTGGAATAAAAAAAAATTATATTATTCTGAATATTTTTCAGGGTCCTCAGGAGAGGGAATCTTTTCTTATTTTTTTTTGAGACCAGGTCAATCATACAACTTCCGGTCCTCTCTTGGGGAAAGTTTACTTAGCTGAGCATGAACTTTCACCTCACAGCTGACCTCTCTACAGACATTGCCAACTTCAGCACTGTCTCCCCCCCTTTTTTTTTTTAATGTTTCTTTTTGTTTCTTTTTATTTATTTATTTCAGAGTGACAGACAGAGAGAAGGAGGCAGAGAGAGAGAGAATGGGCGCGCCAGGGCTTCCAGCCTCTGCAAACGAACTCCAGACGCGTGCGCCCCCTTGTGCATCTGGCTAACGTGGGACCTGGGGAACGGAGCCTTGAACTGGGGTCCTTAGGCTTCACAGGCAAGCACTTAACCGCTAAACCATCTCTCCAGCCCACTGTCTCCCTCTTAAGGAGCTACTTGAACAAATATTTAAATATTTTATTGCATTTTAGCCCTTCTTAATTTATAACCATGGTGGAAGATGGAAACATTAAGTGCTGATCTGAGTCACAGGAACCGCAGCCATCATAAACGCACGGTGCTCAAGAAGCCAGAGCACGCAGGAGCTGAGAGCATCCCAGTCAGAGGTCCTCAGCACGTTCTGAGCTAACTGCTCAACTGTGAAGGAAGGAAGCAAATGTCTTTTTCATTTTTTTAATTTTTGGTTTTTGAGGTAGGGTCTTGCTCTAGCGAAGGCCGACCTGGAATTCATTATGTCTTCTTAGGGTGGTCTAGAACTCATGGCGATCCTCCCACCTCCCTCTGCCTCCCAAGTGCTGAGATAAAGGCGTGTGCCACCACACCTGTCCTGGAAGCAAATGTCTTCACTCTCTGAGCCTCAGTTTCTTCATCTAAAAAACTGGGGTTTGGGGCTTTTTTTGTTTGTTTGTTTGTTTTTAATTTTTAAGATTTGGGCTTTTTATTTTTTTCAAGGCAGGGTTTCACTCTAGCCCAGGCTGACATGGAATTCACTCTGTAGTCTCAGGCTGGCCTTGAATTCATGGCGATCCTCCTACCTCTACCTCCCAAGTGCTGGGATTAAGGTGTGATTAAATGTTTGTTGTGAGTTTTCCCAAATACATCAATAAATTTTTACTTAAAGAATTTCATTGGAGAATGGAATTTCAAAGGGGAAAGTGAGGGGGGGAGGGAGGGAATTACCATGGGATTTCTTTTATAATCATGGAAAATGCTAATAAAAATTTTAAAAAATTAAAAAAAGATAAAAAAAAAAAAGAATTTCATGTTTCTTTACTGCCCATTGTTCCTATAAGCTGAAGTACAAAATATCTCTTTTAGCCAGGTGTGGTGGCACATACCTTTAATCCCAGCACTTGGAAGGCAGATATAGGAGGATTACTCTGAGTTTGAGGCCACCCTGAGACTACAGAGTGAATTCCAGGTCAGCCTGGGCTACAGTGAAACCCTACCTCAAAAAACCAAAAAGAAATAAAAAAAAGAAAGAAAGAAAGGTGACCTACTCACAATAACTTATATCTTTAGCTGCACATGTCATCCACATAGAAAGTTTTAAAACAAACAAGATGGACGGCTAGGATGAGGCTCAGAGGCATAGTGCTTGCCTGGCATGCTCAAAGGCCCTGGGTTCAGTCCCCAGCACCACAGGAGTCTTTCTTCACGTATCACAACATGAACATTAGAGTATTGGATCCATATAGCTGAGTTTTCGTCCATGACTATGCTTTTTATTTTTCAAGCAAATAGGTGAAGTTTATTTCAGCAGGTGAGAGAGCAAAAGTGGAATATACACCGTCTCGAGTGGAGAGTGGACTGAGCTGAGGGGCAATGACATCCTGTGCTTTCAAAGTTAGCATTTTTTTTTTTTTGTAATTTTTTATGAGACAGAGAAAGAGAGTAAGAATGAGAGAGAGACAGAATTGGCATGCCAGGGCCTCCAGCCACTGCAATCAAACTCCAGACACATGTGCCACCTTGTACACGTCTGACCTTGTGTCACCTTGTGTGTCTGGCTTACATAGGATCTGGAGAGTTAGTTGAATATGAGTCCTTAGGCTTTGCAGGCAAGTGCCTTAACCCCTAAGCCATCTCTCCAGCCCTAAATTTAGTGCGGTGGTTTGATTCAGGTGTCCCTCATGAACTTAGGTGTTCTGAATGCTAGGTTCCTGGCTGATAGAGATTAGGGAATCAATGCCTCCTGAAGGCAGTATATTGTTGGGGGCCGGCTTATAGGTGTTATAGCCAGTTTCCCCTGGCCAGTGTTTGGCACACTCTCCTGTCCATCTGATGCTGCCCAGGAGGTGAAGTCCACCCTCTACTCATGCCATCATTTTCTCCTACCATCATGGAGCTTCCCCTAGAGTCTGTAAGCCAAAATAAATCTTTTTTTTCCCCACAAGCTGATCTTGGTTGGGTAATTTCTGCCAGCAATATGAACCTGACTGCAATAGTTAGTAACTTTTATTCTTGGGACCAACCTTTTTAAAAAAAGTATTTTATTTTTATTTATTTATTTGACAGAGAAAGAGGGATAGGGAAAGAGAGAGAGAGAGAATGGGTGTGCCAGGTTCTCTAGCTACTGCAAACGAACTCCAGACTTGTGTGCCACCTTGTGCATCTGGTAGCGTGGGTTCTGGGGGGGGAATCTAATCTGGGTCCTTTAGCTTTGCAGGCAGATGCCTTAACCGCTAAGCCATCCCTCCAGCCCTGGGACCAACCTATTTGGTTACCAATTTCCTTATCACTGCAAACTGTCTTAGGTAACATTACTTTCTTCTTTTCCTCCCTGTGGTAGTTTGAATGTATGGTTCAATAGATTCAGGTGTTTTATTAAAATTGAGTTTGTAGCTTCAGTTCCTAGCAGGCAGGCTCCTGCTATAGGAAGGCTGTCACTGGTGATGGGTCTGAATTCCAGCCCAAAGGCATGCAGAGAGAGTTTTGAGCTCTGGCTGTGCTTGCTTGTGGTGCTGTCTGCTGGTGTTGGTGTTTGCTGGCTGCAGCTGTTTCTCTCTGTTCGGATGTATGGAAGTAAGCGGTGTCTTCCACCATTGATGGAACTTCCCCTGCATCTGTAAGCTTGAGATCAACCCGCTCCTCCCATAGACTGTCTGGTTGGATGTTCATCCCAGCAATGTGGAACTGACTACAACATGACTCCTCTTCCTTCTTCCTCTCTCCTTCTTTCTCCCACTGAGACAGGGTCTCTTACCGTGTTGTTCACACTAACCTTGAACTCATGGCAGTCTTCCTGCTCCACCTTCCCTAATGCTGCAATTTCAGGACTATGTCACCACACTTGGCCATAGTCATTGTTGTCTTCCTCCTCCTTTTTTTTTAAAAAAATGTTTTATTTATTTATTTGATACAGAGAAAGAGACAGAGAGAGAGAATGAGCATGCCAGGGCCTTCAGCCACTGTAAATGAACTCCAGATGCATGCGCCATCTTTTGCATCTGGCTTATGTGGTCCTGGATAATCAAACCTGGATCCTTTGGCTTTGCAGGCAAATGCCTTAACCACTAAGCCATATCTCCAGCCCCTTCTCCTTTTTTTTTGAGACAGGATCTCATTCAGCCCATGCTGACCTCAAACTTACTATGTAGTCAAGGATGATTTTGAACATTGTTTTAATTTTTTTTTTTTTTTTTAGTTTTTATTTACTTAAGAGCAACAGAAAGAGAAAGAGGCAGAGAGAGAGAGAGAGAGAGAGAGAGAGAGAGAGAGAGAGAGAGAGAGAATGGGTGTGCCAGGGCCTTCAGCCACTGCAAATGAACTCCAGATACATGTACCACCTTGTGCATCTGGCTTACGTGGGTCCTGGGGAATCAAGCCTCAAAATCAGGGTCCCAGGCTGGAGAGATGGCTTAGTGGTTAAGCGCTTGCCTGTGAAGCCTAAGGACCCTGGTTTGAGGCTCGGTTCCCCAGGTCCCACGTTAGCCAGATGCACAAGGGAGCGCACGTGTCTGGAGTTCATTTGTAGTGGCTGGAAGCCCTGGCATGCCCATTTTCTCTCTCTCTCTCTCTCTCTCTCTCTCTCTCTCTCTCTCTCTCTCTTTCTCTCTCCCCATCTGTCACTCTCAAATAAATACAAATAGACAAAAAAAAAAAAAAAAATCAGGGTCCTTAGGGTTCATAGGCAAGTGCTTAACTGCTAAGCCATCTCTCCAGCCTGACTTTGAACTTCTAATCCTCCCTACCTCTACTCCCCATACCGGAATTACAGGTGTGTGCCACCATACCTGGTTTATGATATGCTGGGGATAGAACCCAGGGCTGTGGGTATGCTCGGTAATAACTTTACCAACTGAGCTAGCTTGTATGCCTTTCTTTCTATATTTACCTAAACTCATGCTATGACTTCTGGGCTGTAAGATGGATTTATGTCTTGCGCCTGTCTACACCTCTTTGTCCACAGGTTAAACAAAACCACACAGGCTCTAGGCATGGTGGCATAGAGCTGTAATCCCAGGCAGGCTACATATACAGAGTACAAACAGGCGCTGTGTAACGTCAATTCTGTTAGAGTCCATCACTCACTAAACTTCCTACGTGTCAGGCACAGAGCATGTTTTGTCCTGCAATCCTCTTAGCAACCGTAGTGGTAGGATTATTATTTCCCTTTTACACAATTTAGACAGGTTAGCCAGGCATGGTGGCCCACGCCTTTAATCCCAGCACTCAGAAGGCAGAGGTAGGAGGATCACTGTGTGTTCGAGGCCAGCCTGAGACCACAGAGTGAGTTCCAGGTCAGCCTGGACTAGAGCGAGACCCTACCTTGAAAAACAAGGCAAAAAAAGATTTAGATTTAGCAAGACTCCCGTGGATGCAATAGTGCCCCTTCATTACAAAATGATAGACACTTGAAGACAGGAGGTTTTCCTGCATCGTGACCTAAGGCATTGTGAGAGTTGGCCTTTGAGCAGCTCAGAGAAGATAAACCTTGCCAGGGTGACATTTTTTTTTAAATTATTTATTTATTTGAGAGCGACAGACACACAGAGAAAGACAGATAGAGGGAGAGAGAGAGAATGGGCGCGCCAGGGCTTCCAGCCTCTGCAAACGAACTCCAGACGCGTGCACCCCTTGTGCATCTGGCTAACGTGGGACCTGGGGAACCGAGCCTCGAACCGGGGTCCTTAGGCTTCACAGGCAAGCGCTTAACCGCTAAGCCATCTCTCCAGCCCACCAGGGTGACATTCTGTACTTGCTTGCTTTCAGATCCGCTTCTCTCCTTTCTCCAGCTTCTTTGTGGAAATTGTAGTCAAATGTATATAGCCCCTGGGCATGGCAACTCATGCCTGTCATCCCAGCACTAGGGAGGCCTGAGGCAGGAGAACTGCTGTGATTCTGAGGCCATCCTGGGCTATGTGATGACTTTTAGGCCAGCTTGTATTGCAGTAGGAGACCCTACCTCAAAACTAAAATCCCCAGGCTGGGGGATGGCTTAGTGGTTAAGGCATTTGCCAACAAAACCAAAGACACAGGTTCGATTTCCCTGGACCCACTTTAGCCAGCTGCACAAGGGGGCACACGCATCTGGAGCTTGTTTGCAGTGGCTGGAGCCCTGGCGTGCCCATTCTCTCTCTTTCTCCCCTCTTTCTCTGTCAAATAAATAAATAAAATATTTTAAAAATTAAATTCCCGGGCTGGAGAGATGGCTTAGCAGTTAAGCACTCGCCTGTGAAGCCTAAGGACCCCGGTTTGAGGCTCGGTTCCCCAGGTCCCACATTAGCCAGATGCACAAGGGGTCACACGCGTCTGGAGTTCGTTTGCAGAGGCTGGAAGCCCTGGCGTGCCCATTCTCTCTCTCCCTCTATCTGTCTTTCTCTCTGTCTCTGTTGCTCTCAAATAAATAAATGAAATATTTAAAAGAAAAATAAAATAAAATTCCCGCCGGGCGTGGTGGCACATGCCTTTAATCCCAGCTCCCGGGAGGCAGAGGTAGGAGGATCACCGTGAGTTCAGGGCCACCCTGAGACTACATAGTGAATTCCAGGTCAGCCTGGACCAGAGTGAGACTCTACCTCGAAAAACCAAAAAAAAAAATAAATAAAAAAATAAAATAAAATTCCCAAACAAGCATGTACGCAACATAAAATTTACTTTATCTATTTACACGGTTGGCCATTCTAGGCGTACAGTTCAGCAGCATTAAGTACAGTCACAGTATAATCATCGCCACTATCCAATTGCAGCAGTTTCATCATCCCAAACAGAAACTCTGTACCCATTAAGCAATTACTCCTTTGTATTCTCTTCCCACAACCTCTGATAACTCCTAAATTTGCTGCCTCTGTGAATTTGTCTAGTCCATGGATCTGATAAGTGGACTCATACATTTCCCCTTTGATGTCCAATTTATTACACTTAGCCTAACATTTTCAAGGCCATCTTCGTTGTAGTATATCTCCAAGTTTCATGTCTTTATTGTGAATGCCCTTCCCGGACAAATGGCTGTGCTGAGCTACTCAAATTTCAGAACAAGCTAGGCTCAAGGTTCCTGCCTCCTCTGGACAGGAGGAGAAAGGGTTAACCTTTACAGGCAGTTGATTTTAAGGCTTGCTGACCCCATTGTGGGAGAATTCCACTCTTTAATGAGCAGGTTCAGACCCTCCGGGAGTTTGACCCCTAGTGACCCATGCCTGCCTTGAGCAGATAACCAGTCCCAGGAAGAGACAGCCCAAGGCATAAAACTCATTCCTCAGCCCATGGAGAGATGTCCACCTCCTATCCAGATATGAGCCCCACACAGGTGTCCCACCTGATAAGACCTAACAACTTTCAGCAACTATAAAAAGAACATTTCCTTCCTCCCAGAGGTGAGAACCTTTCTTGGGGGAGCTCACCTGCTTTGGAGTTTGCAACATCTATCAGTCTGGTCTTTGGTGAATTCATTTATCACCCATCCATTCCCGGCCTGTCAACTGCCATTCCTGGCATGACTCTACTTTCTGTCTCTATTATCTCTGTGACTGAGTGAAATGTCCACAGTGTTCTTTCATGTTGCTGCACGTATCAGGATGTCCTCGCTTAACGATGTCTGGCGGTGTGTCTGTGCCGCACAGTGTTTATTCACTCATCGGTCACTGGGTCCTTGGGTTACTTTCGCCTCTTGAGTCTTTCAGTAGTACTGCTGGAACACGGGTGCTCCTCCGCTCTTGCTGGGTGATGGGAAGCGTGTCTCCCAGGCCCCGAGTCGGGTGCCTTCTGTGGGTGCAGCCAGCGTGAATCTCTGGAGGAAGATCGGGAGCTGTGAGGCAGGCATAGGCCAGGCTCTTGCTTCTCTTCTCTGGGTGCATTGGGAAGCTTCCCAACATGTCTGACAGCAACTGTGCCACTCATCCTGGGCCTCCCTTCACTCTAGCTGGGCTGGTGGGGGCTCAATTGTCTCTCTTGACTGCCTTTTCACCGCTGTGTAATTATAGTACACGATTTAAAGATTCTTCTCTTCTTCCTCCCTCCTTCCTCTTTTTCTTCCCCACTAAGGGTCTCACTATGTAGCCCAGGCTGTACTCAAACTCCTGATGCCCTTCCTCAGCTTTCTGAGTGCTGGGATTAAAAATGAGTACCATCATGCCAGGCTAGAGACCTATTTCTTTCTTAAATTCTTTTTCTTTCTTTCCTTCTGTCCTTCCTCCCTCTTTATCTCTTTCTCTCTTTTTTTTTTATAAATTTTTTTGTTTATTTTTATTTATTTATTTGAAAGAGGCAGAGAGAGAGAGAGAGAGAGAGAGAGAGAGAGAGAGAGAGAGAGAATGGGTGCACCAGGGCCTCCAGCCACTGCAAACGAAGTCCAGATGTGTGTGCCCTCTTATGCATCTGGCTAACTTGGGTCCTGGGGAATTGAGCCTCGAACCGAGGTCCTTATGCTTCACAGGCAAGCACTTAACTGCTAAGCCATCTCTCCAGCCCTCTTTCTCTCTCTTATCTTTTTTTTTTTTTTTTTTGGTACTAGGGATCAAACGCAGAGGCTTTTCCCATGCTACGCAAGCATTTCATCCCTGAGCTACATCCCCAGCCCCAAAGATTCTTTTGATGGTGAGACACAACACATTAACACTTGCATAGATAAAAAGCAGAACTGTTATGTCTAGTTCCAAGGGAGAGAATTCTGTCATATAGGACCACATATCTGGGCATCCAAAAAAAAAGACGGCCTCTGAGAGCAAGCTGGGTGCTGAACTAGATAGGTTCCATGGGCTGTCTAAGGTTTGGAAAATTTGAATTCCTTGTCCCCAAGAAAGAAAGGGTCATCCCTGGGTGTCAGGTAGGGGGGGAAGGATACTGGCCTTGGGTGTGTTTGCTTTGTAAATCATGCATGTAAGGGGCTTGGTGAGGGAGACAGTTGGAGATGGGGCTTAGCGAACTGCCTGGGAAAGCGGATTGAGAATGTTCAGCTGTGATTTCAAAAAGAGGTAAAGATGGGCTGGAGAGATTGCTGAGTGGTTAAGGCGTTTGCCTTTGAAGCCAAAGGACCCAGGTTTGATTCCCTGGTATCCATGCAAGCCAGATGCACAAGGTGACTAGAGGCCCTGGTACACCCATTCTCTCTCTCTCTCCTTCTCAAATAAATAAGTAAAATATTTTGTAAAAAGTAGGTGAAAAGCCGAGCATGGTGGCACATGCCTTTTATCCCAGCACTCAGGAGGCAGAGGTAGGAGGATCGCTGTGAGTTCGAGGCCACCCTGAGACTCCATAATGAATTCCAGGTCAGCCTGAGCCAGAGTGAGACCCACCTCGAAAAACCAAAAAAAATAAAAGGTAGGTGAAAGTAGTAAGTGAAGTACTGTATTGCAGCAACCAATTCCCTCAATTCCATTCTCTAGGTTTGAAATATCTAGACTGGTTTCCATTTTCCTGACTGGACTGGGACCAATATAAATGCATTTGATCGCATTCCAAATCTTTAAACGTTGACAGACTCAATAGAGTGCCTTATTAATATCACTATTAATTAGACTTTTTTTTCTTTCTTTTTTTTTTTTTTTTTTTTTTTTTTTTACTGTTAGTCACATTATCTACCACTAACGACTCCATCTGCTTCTCTCTGTTTCTCTCACTGGTTCTCATTGTTTTGCATTTCTTGGAGACAGGGGTTGGTTGGGTCTTCTGCATTTTGCCTCCCAGCCCCCAGTCCAGACCTAACCAAAGCCCCAGTGAAGGCTGTAATAAGTGCATGATGAATCACACAGGCCTCCGGGAGGACATCAATCTGCTTCTTGACTTCCACTGTGACTGCATCACAGGGCTGCAGCCGGCTCCGCATTCTGACCTTCGTAGCCCTGACCCGGCTGGGACGGGATCCAGATTCTCTGATGAGTCATCTGCCACAGTACTTCTTTTCTTGCATGCACTCCTACAGAATTGGCATTTGTCACAACCTCTGCGCAGCAGCTCCTTGCTATCTGACTGAAAGTAGAAAAATTTCTCTCTCTCTTTTTTTGTTTAGTTTTTAAGTTCTAACCAAGATGTGACGCCTATCTCTGGGGGCAGCTTCTGTGGCCTGTCCTGACAAGAGCCTTAATGCTCTGCCCTCGCCATCTTGAGATTATTAGTTCATGTGATCCTTCTTTCCTTTCTTTTCCTTTCCTCTTTTTCTCTTTCTTTTACCTCCTATGTAGAATAACCTTGAACTTCTGATTCTCTTGCTTCTACCTTCTGAGTGTTGGAATTACAGGTGTGTCCCCCCCTGCACCAGGGTTTGTGAAATTCTTAGCACTTTTTGGTTTGTTTCAAGGTAGAATCTCACTCTTACCCAGACTGACCTGGAACTCAGAGAGATGCTCCTGTCTTTTCTTCCCAAGTGATGGGATTAAAGGTGTGCAGCACCATGCCCACCTCTTAGCACTTTAAAGTTTATATTTACTTATTAAAATATTTTATTGGGGCTGGAGAGATGGCTTCATGGTTAATGCATTTGCCTGCAAAGCCTAAGGACCCTGTTCTACTCTCCAGGTTCCATGTAAAGCAGACACACAAGGCGATGCAAGTGCATAAGGTCACATATGTGCACAAGGTGCTGCATGTGTCTGGAGTTCAATTACAGTGGCTGGAGGCCCCGGCACTTTTCTGTCTCTCTCTCTTTCCCTTACTCTCTCTTGCATTTAAAAACAGGGGGAGGCAGTCTGTTGGGCTTGCCTCAAAATTCTTTTAAGTTTATTTATTTTCAAGGACAGAGAAAGAGGAAAAATATGTGGGCATGCCAAGGCCTTCAACCATTGGAAACCAACTCCAGAGGCATGTGCCACTCTGTGTAGCTGGCTTAACTTGGGTACTGGGGAATTGAACCCCGGTCATTAGGCTTTGTTTTCTTTTGTCTCACATAGTAGCAAAACAGGCTGCTTCATCTCAACTGACATTTTGCATTTGGAAACGTCAATCCTTTTAGTTCTCTCAAATTCTCTTTTCATCAGAAAATACATATCAAATATCGCAGGAGAGTATGACATGGAAAACATTACTTCCCCTACCCCCACTGACACACCAAGCTTCCTTCACTTTCCCTCTTGACTTTGCACCCCTCCCTTCAAATGGCACTACTTGCAAGCTTGTTGGATGTGGCCCCTGCATAGCCCGTTTGCACCCTGCTGGGAAGGTCCAACAGGGTGCCTCTCTCTTTCTCTCTGAGTCTGAACTTAGATGTCACCGTCTCTAGGAAGCCCTTCCAGCCTTCAGATAAGGACTCCCACAGTCCACTGTACTCACCATGTGGAAGTGCCCGTCTTGCTGTGTTTGTCTTTAATTAGTGAACTCCTTGGACACTGATGCTCTCTTGTTCTGTGAAATGGTTGCCATGCTCAGCCCCAAGGAGCTTCTCAGAATGTTCCTGTTCACTGAATGGACAAATGGGCCCCCAGCTCATCTATCTGGAAGATGTGTGAAGGCCTGTGAAGTTTTCTTTTGTCTCACATAGTCGCAAAACAGGCTGCTTTTGCCAAAGAGCACTGACTCCTCATTTTGGGTCCACAGGTAATCAAACACAGGATGAAAACCTGACAGTTTTGCCTTCAATCTCCTTTATTTGACTGAAAGCACAGAGATGGGTCATTGCCCAACACCTTGAGTCACTTTGGACTCCCACGACAGCAGAACCTGGCAAGACAGACCCCTGTCCTTCTGGCCAGATAAGGGTTTTTATCCGCACCAAGGAGGCTGCACAATGATTGCAGCAGAAGCAATCAACTTGTAGGAGTCAGGCTGACCCCCTTAAGGGAGCACAGTGCTAAGGACTTCTTCAGACCACCTTGCAGGATCAGACCTGAGACTTTGATCCAGCAGCCCACATCCTGAGCGGGATTACCTAACTATGCAGATTTCTTATCCCTTTGTCCTGACTGATTTTCCTCTACTTAAACTTAAAGCCTGAGACGTGGGGTCACAAGACCTGTTTATTCCTCTTTCCTATGTGGCCACACTGAATGTTTTCTTTCTTTATTTGCAAGGAGACAGTGAGAGCGAGAGTGAAAGATAGGGAGAGAGAGAAGGGGGGGAGAGAGAGAGGGAGAGAGAGACAAAGAGAGTGTGTGTGTGAACGGGTGCACCAGGGTCTCTAGCCATTGCAAATGATCCATGTGCCATGCTATGCATTTGGCTTTACATGGAATCAAACCTAGGCCATCAGGATTTGCAAGCAAGCTCCTTTAACCATTAAGTCATCTGTCCAGCCCTGAATGAAGCTTTTTGCTATTACTTGTCTCTGTCACTGGTACACTGAGAGCCTAGTTGTTTTTTTTTTGTTGTTGTTTGTTGTTGTTTTTTGTTTTCGAGGTAGGGTTTCACTCTAGCTCAGGCTCTCCTGGAATTCACTATGGAGTCTCAGGGTGGCCTCTAACTCATGGCGATCCTCCTACCTCTGCCTCCCAAATGCTGGGATTAAAGGCGTGTGCCACCACGCCCCGCTGAGACAGCCTAGTTTGTTAGGGCCGTGGAAGCCTAGGCTTTTGTCCAACAAACTCTGGTTACAGGACAGCAGTTCTTCCAATATCATGGAAGATATTTAAAAGCACCGGTAGGCACAGGGCACATGGGTTTCTTTTCCAACACATAGGAAATATATTGCCTTTTTTCTTTTCCAGGAAAGCTACAAAGGAACTCTCTGGATTATCAATCCTTGGGGAGGTCCTGAGGTCTCTCTTACAACAGTCCTTGTCCAGGTCATACAGGTAGCTCCAGTAAAGCCCTTCCCAGCCCAGGGAGCTGTCTGGCCCTGTCTGCCCCCTATGGCTGGTGTCTTCTCCTTCACTTTACCTTGTCTAATTGTCCCTAGCAAAGCCAGAAAGCAGGAGTCCCTGTTTGCATTCCCGCTGCAGACTGCTTTCACCTGTAATGGAACTTGGCACATATTCTACCACTTAGTAACTTGTGGCACCAGGTTAGGTGACAGACTGTGACAACAGGAACAGAGTGCTGCAAGTTTTTGCGGACTCCATGTTTTCATGCCTTACACAGAGTAGGCACCCCAAGTAACACTGCGCCGTTCTGACTGCTAACCCAAGGGCTGAAATGCAGTTAGTCGTAGGAGAGAGTTGAGCCTGGTGAGGCTGTTCATGTTTGTAATCCTAGTCCCTAGGAGGGTGACAGTTTCCAGGGTAGTCTGCGCTGTGCTCAAAACAAAGAAGATGTGGAAACAGTCCTGGATGACACAGATGTTGCAAGTCCTAAACTCCTAAAGTGGGAACTGTTTAAGTTGGATGTGCAGAGCGGAATGGAGACAGCGAGGAATGGAAGAGAAGACCACAGTGAGTTGTAAGGCAAAAACAACCAAGGTCAGGGAGGCTGCTATGCAGGGCTCTCACAGCAAAGGGACAGTTACGTCCTGTGGCTCCTAGGGGTGCAAACAAAACTACCCTTCCAAACTGCTGCTCTACTGCAATGGGAGTTCCAGTGAAATATGCCACCATCATTTCAAAATGAATGACCCGGCTGTATCCTTTCAAGGCCACCATGCCTGGCCATCTTTTTTGTTTTTCTTTTTGAAGTAGGTTCTTGCTCTGAATTCCTCATTAAAAAAAATTTTTTTTTGTTTATTTATTTGAAAGAGAGAGAGAGATCGGGTGTGGTGGTGCACGCCTTTAATCCCAGCACTCAGGAGGCAGAGGTAGGAGGATCTCTGTGAGTTCAAGGCCATCCTGCGACTACATTGTGAATTCCAGGTCAGTCTGGGCTAGAGTGAGACCCTACCTTGAAAAGCCAAAAAAAAAAAAAAAAAAAAAAAAAAAAGAGAGAGAGAGAGGGAGAGAGAGAGAGAGAGAATGGGCACACCAGGGCCTCCAGCCACTGCAAATGAACTCCAGAGGCATGTACCACCTTGTGCATCTGGCTTATGTGGGTCCTGGGTTGAACTGAGGTCCTTTGCCTTTGAGGGCAAACACTTTAACTGCTAAGCCATCTCTCCAGCCCCCAGAATTCTTCTTCTGCTTTTTTTTTCGAGGTAGGGTCTCACTCTAGCCCAGGCTGACTTGGAATTCACTATGTAGTCTCAGGGTGGCCTCGAACTCACCTCTGCCTCCCGAGTGCTCGAATTAAAGGCGTGAGCCACCATGCCCGGCTTCATTTTAATCCTATATTTTCATTCCTTCTTACTGCACTAATGCTTGTCCTGTGTCTTGTTAAAGTGGCCATGGACATAATGATAATTTTGATTTTTTTAGTTCTGGGGATGAAATTCAGGATCTCTTGTGTGTTAAAATAACATTACCACTGAGCTAGTGCTCCAGCCCATAGCTGAATAACAGTAGATGCCAGAGAGAGAATTATTTCTTTTAAAAAATATTTTAGAGAGATTGAGAGGGTGTTAGGATATGATGGAGAGGAGAGTTGTGAAGGGGAAGCGGGGGAGAGAATTATCATGGCTTATTGTCTGTAATTATGGAAGTTGTCAATAATAAAAAATAAAGATTGCAGGGGTTGAAGAGATAGCTTAGTGGTTAAGGCGCATGCCTGAGAAGCCTAAGGACCCAGGTTTGATTCTCCAGGTCCCATGTAAGCCAGATGCACATGGTGGTGCATGCGTCTGGAATTCGTTTGCAGTGGCTAGAGGCCCTGGTACATCCATTCTCACTTACTTTCTCTCTCTCCCTCTCTGTGTCTCTAACAAATAAATAAAAAAAAATAAAGATTACAATTAGAGAGGCAGACAAAGAGAGTGAGTATGGGTGCACCACGGCCTCCAGCCACTGCAAAGGAACTCCAGATTCATACTCCACTTTATGCAGCTGGCTTAAAGTGGGAATTGGGGAATTGAAGGCATGCAAGTGCATTTAACTGCTAAGGCATCTCTCCAGCCTGAGAAAATTACTTCTTTTTGTCTGCTTTTTTTTTTTTTTGAGGAAGGGTCTCACTCTCACCCAGGCAGACCTGGAATTCACTATGTATTCTTAGGCTGGTCTCAAACTCACAGCGATCCTCCTACCTTTCCTCCCTGAGTACTGGGATTGCAGCCATGTACCACCATGCCTGGCTGAGAAAAGTATTTCTAATGTTAACGAAACCACAACTTTGTAGGTAGAAAAAAAATACTACACAAAAACAGCTTTTTCATTGGCTTTTCTGATACCTCCCACAGTAATGTTACTTATTATTTTTAAAAAATGTTTATTTAATTTACTTATTAGAGAGAGAAAGAAGTAGATAGAGAGAATGGGTGCTCCAGGGTCTCTAGCCACTGCAAACAAACTCCAGACGCACGCACTACCTTGTGCATCTGGCTTACGAGGGTCCTGGAGAGTAGAACCTGGATCCTTTGGCTTCACAGGTTAGCGCCTTAACTGCTAAGCCATCCCTCCAGCCCTTACTTATTATTTTTGCTCAAGGGCCTGCACTTAGCACCTCTGGGGATAAATTTTGGTTTTCTTAGAACTGAGATTTAAACTATACAGTAAGAATGTGGCAGGTTTACTTACATCTTTGTAAAACTAACGAACGAAGTCTGCTTAAAAATTGAACCCGTTTTATTTCTTGTTCCAAGTATGAAACCAAACTTACACACAGTGGACTGTTCATGTAACTCATTTGAGAGAGTCTAGGCTTTTCAGCAACCAGAGCCTTAGACAAAGGCTTTCAGGGCAAAAAAAAAACAAACCCCAAAACAACCAAAAAAACACACCAGCTGGGGAGCTGGGAGGAAATCCCGTCCCCTCCTCCGGGCTGTCTTCCAACGCTTTCTTGCTGACCTCTGGACAGTAATTGGTTTGATGATTGTGTCTTCAGCGCTGCAGTCATGATTAAGAATACTACCCAAGCACAAGCACAAGGAGGATGCCCTTGACACACAACCTACTTTCTTAGAAGAAGAAAAAAAAAAAAAAAAAAGATTGCTACCGCAGTAATCGAGCTGGAGAAGCGGAGACAAACTGCTCTCGGCGGGGTTCAGCCGCGGTTGACCGGGAATCCCACGCACCCCGCGCAGTTTGGCTTCCCTTCGGTGGCAAGCTCACCCAGCACCTACGGATCACCCTGTGAAGGGAAACACGAGTGCACTCGCGAACGAAATCAGAATCCGAAGGAGCGTCATCCCCATCGCCCCCCTCCCGAGGGCACCTCCCGAGCCCCGCAGAGCTTGCAACCACCAGAGCGTTTACTGGGCAGCGGGGCGGGCCGGCCCGAGCCCGCGGTGACGTCACGGGCCGGCGGGTCACGTGGCTCAGGCCGCCCCGCCCCGCCCCGCCCCTCCCCTCCCCAGCCGCCGCCGCCGCCGTCGCCGCCGCCGGGAGCTCCGGTGCAGCGCACTGCTTGGGGGTGGGCGAGCTCAAGTCCCCGCGGCTCGGAGCGGCTGGGAAGCGGCAGGCTAGCTCTCTTCTCCCCGCCGTCCCGTGGTGGTGGTGGTGGTGGTGGTGGGGGGAAACGACACCGACTCTTGGTTCTCTCCAACTTGGGTGCGAGCTAGCGCCGCGTCGCGCCGGCGGCCGGAGCGATGAAGATGGTCGCGCCCTGGACGCGGTTCTACTCCAACAGCTGCTGCCTGTGCTGCCATGTCCGCACCGGCACCATCCTGCTCGGCGTGTGGTACCTGGTGAGCACCGCCCGGCCGCGGGGCTGCATCGGCCGGCGACCCCCCCCCCCCCGCGCCGTGCCCCCCCGTCCCCTCCCCTCCCCTCCCCAGCACCCCCCCCTCCGCACACACACCCCTTTCTCTCCACGCCCCTGAGTCGTCTCTCTCTGGTCGGCCTCGGCCGCTCATCCGCCTAAAGTTGTATTATTAGAAAGTTAATTCTCGGGGTGACGGCTCGGCCAACCTGTGGCGGGGGAGGCCGCGGGCGCGGGCCGGGGACTCTGCGCTTCGTGCGCGCCCCGCTGCCCCGTCCGCTCTCCGCGCGCGCCTCTCCCGCGGGTTCGGGTCCCAGTTCAAACGGTTGGGGGGCTGCGGTCTCCCTCTGGCGAATGGGTCGTTTGTCCCCTCCCCCACCCTTTCTCCTCCTCTCGAAGTAGTTTTGAAGCTCTTCCACCGGGAAAGGCTTTGCCATGCGTGCGTGTGGTTGCGTTCCTGGAGTCGGTCCCGGGGAAGCCATTTTCCACCCACTCACTTCCCTGCCCATGGACAGGTGATCCCTCTAAAACAGGCACGGCAGGCACTTCGAGGTTCACCCCCCTCTCTCCTTCCCCTCCCTTCCTTCCTTTATCTCCCTTCTTCCTTTATCTCCTTCCTTGTTTCCTTCCTCCTTCCTCTCCTTCCCTCCCTTTCATTCTTTCACTTTTAGGTTGGCTCTTTCTTCTAAGGTCTCAAATAATGTGCACAGCAAGCAGCGATTCTCACGAACGGGCAGCGAGCAAACCTGGTGGAATCTTGTCCACTGTGCAGCCCGTGGTTGATTGTTGGCAACCCCGGACTGCACCAAATCAGAGCCGGATTCTTCTGCATTTTAGATTTTGTGACATCATGTTGGGAAGTTAGTCTTCAGCCACTTTACAGTGAATATTGCAGCAAGACGCGAGGAAATGCTTTTAAAAAAGGTAGTCAAGTAACCCCTGAAACTTTTCACTGAGAATGCATTTTTATCACCTTCAGCGTGAGTCAGTTTTTTGTTGGCTTATATTTAGTACTTGATAATTTTATTTATCTATTTTAGAAGCAGGGTCTTACTTTAGCCCAGGCTGGCCCGTAACTCACCAGGTTGGCCTCAAACTCGGTGCTATCTTTCTACCTCGGCCTCATGAATGTTGGGATTATAGGTGTCAGCTACCATGTTCGGCTGATACTTCTATTTTACTTTATTTGTGGATTTTCGAGGTAGGTTCTCATTCTAGCCCATGCTGACCTGGAATTCACTATGTAGACTCAGGCTGGCCTGGAACTCATAGCGATCCACCTACCTCAGCCTCCTGAGTGCTGGGATTAAAGGCACGTGCCACTACACCAGGCAATTTTCTATGTAATAGACAGTGTGTGTCTTCCTTGTGCCATTTTAAGCAAAAAAGAAAAAAGCTCTCATACCCTAACACTGTCTTTTTATAGTCTCAAGTTTCTTTTAGTTCATGCCCATTATGGCCACTCAATAGAAATTTTTAGCCTTAAAAGCTTCCAATCTTTGGTATGTGTGAGCTCTTAACTGCATTGTGAATGCAGATTGAACTTTGGTGTATTGGCTCAACCCTGACTTTTCTAAAAGCCAAAGTAGCTTCAAATAGTGCTTTTTACTGATGATCAGGGCAGACTCTTACAAATAAATATCTTGTGTCCTCCTCAAAAATGTACAAATCTGCCGACTTGCAAGTACCTCAGTGAATGTCATTTATAAAATCTAGGGCATTGCATTAGGCAAATGTACTACATGATCTACAGGAAAGATAAATCTACTTGAGCCCTGCTGTTGGCAGTCATCCAAGTAGACAGTATTGGTGTGGTAAAAGGAGGGTACTTGGCGGCATGTTTCCTCTAAGGTTGGAGCCTGCTCTTGGTGGATGTGTGCTGGTCTTAGCATCTGGAAATGTGACCTGCAAGAGAAATAGAAAGCTTCCAAGTACATGCAGATAGGAATGCTGCTTTCCCTAAACCTACTAAATGGGAAACCAGGTTGAAGTACCGAGTACTGGTGGTCTTTTTAAAAAAGTCTTACTTTTCACAAGACTGTTTGAGACTCTCCAACTCCTCTCCCCCTCCATGAGTTCCATCAGAGCTTTTTTTTTGGAGGCTAGGGTGCTGGGACACCCCCCCAAAACCTAGACACCTCCTGTTCTCCCCCCCCCACTTAATCCCTTACCAGTCATGAAATGGAGTCAGTTATTTACAAAGGGGAGTTTTCTGAAAAAAATGATAGGGATCGGGAAATGGACATGTACTCAAATAAGAGTCTACTGTTAAGCCGGGTGTGGTGGCATATGTCTTTAATCCCAGCAGAGGTAGGATAGCCATGAGCCTGAGGCTATCCTGAGACTACATAGTGAATTCCAAGTGAGACCGCACTAGAGTGAGACCCTATCTCGAAAAACAAAACAAAACAAACAAAAAAAGGCCACTGTTAACCAGATGAGTAAAGAAACTCTTTTTAGTGCATTCCTAACTATTTCAGTTGCTAAGTAGGTTCTTCATGCCAGGTACTGTTAGGTGCCTTGCGTAAGCTTAATTTTACATACTCCTAGTTAGGTCAGTTTTTAATTCCTGTTTTATAGATGAAAACTAAGGCTAAGAGAGCTGTGATAATTTATTTATAGTCCCTTGTTTATGGTCCTGTGTTCATTTTAAGCCTTGAAAATGCGTGTATTTTGTTTCTGCCTTGGAATAGCAAAAGTTTTCTTGAATTCAGTGATAAGACATTGATTGAGATAGTTGACAATTTTTGTCTTTCCCCCTTTATTGGACTATCATTAACATACAGTGAAATTCAGTTGTTGCTTGTTGAGCTCATTGAATTGACAAATGCATACCTCTGTGTAACCCAATCTCCTTGAGAACATTGCAAAATCCCAGAAGGCATCCTTGGTGGCTCTTGAAGCATTCTGTGTGATGCCTCTGTCACATAAGCCAAATTCTCCTGTGTCTGCTTTTTGTCCATTTCCTTTCTCTGAACACAATTTCTCTTCGATTCCATATATATGCTTATATAGCTTCTATTTTGTTGTTATTTTATGAATACTCCACAATTCATTTGTTGCTGCTGAACATTGAACATCGTTACACAAGATTTGTCTTTTTTTTTTTTTTTCTTTTTCCTTCCAGGTAGGGTATTGCTTTAGCCCAGGCTGACCTGGAATTCACTATGTAGTCTCAGGCTGGCCTCGAACTCATAGCAATCTTCCTAAGATATGTTTTTTTGTGTGTTTTAAATTATATTTTTGGTTTTTGAGATAGAGTCTTACTGTAGCCCAAGCTGACCTTGAATTCACTATGTAGTTTAGGCTGGCCTCAAACACACAACGATCCTCCTACCTCTGTCTCCAGAGTGCTGGAATTAAAAGCATGCTCTACCACACCTGACTGTTCTTATTTTTTTTTTTTTAATATTTTACTTATTTATTTGTAAGAGGGGAGTGGGGGAGAGAATCTACGAGATTCAGTGTGCCAGGGTTTTCTGCACCTGCAAATGAACTCCAGCTGCATGTGCCATTTTGTACAGCTGGCTTTATGTGGGTACTGGGGAATTGAACCTAGGCCATCAGGCTTTGCACACAAGTGCCTTTAACCACTGAGCCCCCTCTCCAGTGGGTAGATGCCTGAGAGTGGAGTTGTTGGTCCTTGATCAAGCGTGTTTCACTTAATAAGAAAGTGCTAGCCAGTATTCCAAAGTGGTTCTACCAGTCTGCTCCACAAGTTAGTCACATACGAGAAGTTCTAGTTATCCCACATACTGGCCAGTATTTTGGTGTGGCCAGTCTCTTAGCTGGTATAGTGGCTCTAGTTTGAATTCACCTCATGAACAATGATGTAAAAATTTGCCTTTGGTTATTGGCCAGTTGCATGACTCTTCGTGAAAGTGCTATTTACTGCTCAACCCTTTTACCATCCACACTCCCCACCAAAAAAAGAAAATAACCTTGGAGCTGGGTTTCCTCGTTTTTTTTTTTTTTTTTTCTCCTATCAAAATAGTTCTGTATACCTTCTCTAGACAAGTGTTCACATCCTGAGGTTCAACCAGCGTGTGGGACATGGGTCATAGGGGCGGTTATATGCAGGACTGTGCCTTTTTGTAGAAGGCACTTGAGCATTGAAGGATTTTGGTGCTTTCTCTCAAATTTGCCATTTAAACTCTTAGCTACTCTCTTAAACTCTCCCCACTTGATTTCTCAGTTTTTCTACCCCAATCTCTTCCTTTATTCCATCTTCATGTTTATTGGTTTTGGTCAGACTTTCTGGCTATCCTCCTCAGTCTGCCCTGTTGTTACTCTGGGCTGCCATTTCACTTCACTGTAGAAATGCAATGGTTCTCCCTCCTTAATAGTTAACACAGTGCCCCTTCTCTTCCCTCTTCCTTTTTAGATACAAATAGCTTTGTCAGTTGCAAGCCAATCCTTTTGTTTGTTTGTTTGAAACAGTCTCACATAGCCCAGCCTGGTCTCAAACTGTGGCTGAAGATGACATCTTTCTCATCCTTCTACCTCTACTTCCACCTCCAGGATGCTGGGATTACAGATATGCACCACCATGAACCAGGGGCTTCATGCATGCTAGGCAAACACACACACTACCAACTGTGATGCATCCCCATTCACCCTTAGATCATTGTTTTGCCTCCCGGGTAGAGTCTCACTCTAGCCCTAGCTGACCTGGAATTCACTATGTAGTCCCAGGCTACCCTTGAAGTCATGTGGATCCTCCTACCTCTGCCTCCCTAGGACTAAAGGCATGTGCCACCCCACCCCTGCTTTTTAAAAAAATATTTATATTTTTTAAATTTGCAAACAGGGAGGAGGGAGAGTGGGGGGGGAGAGAGAATGAATGGATCAGTGAATGACAATGGGCATCCCAGGCCTCTAGCTGCTACAAACTCCAGAAACATTCCCCCCTCCCCCTTAGTGCATCTATCTGGCTTAAGGTGGATACTAGGGAATCAAATCCAGATTGTTAAGCTTTGCAGGCAAGTGCCTTAACTGCTGAGCCATCTCTCCAACCCCTTTTTTGTGGCCTGCCCCCAGATAGGGTCTTACTCTAGTCCAGGCTGACCTGGAACTATGGCCTCAAACTCACTGTGATCTTCTTACCTCTGTCGCTGAGTGCTGGATTTAAATTTAAAGACATTTACTGCTGCTTTTTTTCCTTCTTTTTTTTTTTTTTTTGTCTTTCAAGGTAGGGTCTCACTCTAGCTCAGGCTGACCTGGCATTCACTATGTAGTCTCAGGGTGGCCTCGAATTCACCTACCTCCTGAGTGCTGGGATTAAAGTCATATGCTACCACACCTGGCTTCTTTTTCCTTTTTTTTTTTTTTTTTTTTTTAAAGAGGATATGTAGCCCTACCTGATCTGATAATGTATTCATTATGTAGCCCAAGCTGGCCTCAATTAAAACTCACAGCAATTCTCTTGTCTCAGCCTCCCCAAGTGCTGGGACTACTGGTGTGCACCACGGTGCTCAGCCTGCAAACTCAGAATCTTTTTTTTTTTTTTTCTTGAGGTAGGGTCTCACTCTAGCCCAGGCTGACCTGGAATTCACTAGGGAGTCTCAGGGTGGCCTCGAACTCATGGCAATCCTCCTACCTCTGCCTCCCAAGTGCTGGGATTAAAGGCACGCGCCACGATGCCTGGCTTCAAACTCAGAATCTTTACTCAGGTTCATTCTGATTTGACAAGTTTAAATTATCTGGCCATCTCTGAACCAAGCACTGGGGCTAGGGATATATGGCTGGACTAAGGTCTGGGGTAGTCTCTAGTTCTTGAACTATAGATTAGGAGGGATGTGAACTGGGGAGTAAGATTGATTTTCCCTGAGAGTGAAGGGGCAATTCTTTTCCCAAGATTCTGAGGTGGATACTGGGAGAAGGGGAAGAATTCTTGGAAGACAATGAAAAATACCTGTGACATTTCCCTAGGATAAAGACCACAGTTGCTTTAGAGATATTTTTACCCTTAGGACCTCCATTTCTCACACAGTTAATAAGCATGCCTGTTGCTTTGTAATTTTACTGTTTTACCCTGTGGCTCTGGTGGTAGAGGGAGCTTTTCTTACTAACTTAGGATGGGTACCCTTTTGTACTTATCCTTTTCTATAAATTCATAATTGTATTTTAGAAATTTAGTCACTCAGCAATTATATACTGAATTCCTTTTTATACTGAACACTATTCATAGGGTAGTTGGCAGTTTATGAGATTATAAAGGATGAAAGGTCAGAACAGCTGTTCTCATTGGCTTTCCCACCTGGTCTTTGAAGTCAACTATGTATGTGTGATTCATGAAGGCCTGGCGGCTTGTGTGCTCAAGCCTTTTTGGGATCTTTGTATATCCAGAGAAGTTCTGGTGTTAAAACTATTGACTTCTGTCTGCATACTGGGCAGTAAAACTGACATCATCGTGTATTTGTGGGGTGATTGATAGCTTTTAGTTGTTTTTCATGTTCAAAGCAACCCTGGATCAGACTCTGTAGGTGGCAATGTGCTGCTCATATAAGATTAAGAGTTTGATGACTGGGGAGATGGCCCAGTAGTTAAAGGTGCTTACTTGCAAAGCCTGCCAGCCCAGGTTCTTTTCCACAGGACCTACATAAAGTCAGACCCAAGAAAATGGTGCAGACACCTGACATTTGTTTGTAGCAGCAAGAGACCCTGGTGCTCCCCTATACACCTGCACATGTGCAAATAAATACAGTTTAAGGGTTGGAGAGATGGCTTAGCAGTTAAGGTGCTTGCCAGCAAAGCCAAAGGACCGTGGTTTGATTCCCTAGTACCTATATAAAACATAAAACCAGATAGATGCATAAGGTGGCCCTTATGCCTGGCGTTTGTTTGCAGTGGCTAGGAGGCCCTAGTGTGACTATTCTCTCTCCCCCCCACACACACCTCTTTCAACCTCTCAAATAAATAAATAAAATTTAAAATATGTTTTTAAAAATAATTTCCAGCCATCAGATTCTGTTACCTATGCTATAAGTCAGGGCAAAATTACAGGTTGACTCATGGTACCATATAGTTTCAGACCATCTGAAAGATTGAAAATCGAGACTGAAGAGTTGGATTTTATTCTGTAGGCAGTGGGGAACCATTGAGGAATCATGAAGAGAGGTAATAAGCTAAGTTTGTTTATTTATTTATTTATATATTTTGTTTTTTTATGAGATAGGGTCTTACTATAGCCCAGGCTGACCGGGACTTCATTTTAACTTATTTCATTATTTGGGGACAGGTGAGAGAGAAAGAATGGGCATGCCAGGGCCTCTAGCCACAGCAAAGGAACTCCAGACACATGTGCCCCCTTGTGCATCTGGCTTATGTAGATACTGGGGAATTGAACCTGCGTTCTTAGGCTTTGCAGGCAAGCTCTCCATCTCTCCAGCAACCTCCTCCCCCCCCCCCCCCACACACAGGTAGAGTCTCACTCTACCCTGGCTGACCTGGAAGTCACTCTTTAGTGTCAGGCTGGCTTTGAACTCACAGTGATCCTTCTACCTCAGCCTCTGGAGTGCTGGAATTAAAGGTGTGCGCCACCATGCCTGGCTTTTTTTTTTGGACACAGTTTAAATATGATCTTCTAAAAATACTTGGAGATGAGGCAGAGAATATGGGGAAGAAAGAGAAAGAGTGCACCAGGGGCCCCGTGCCATTGTAAATGAACTCCAGATGCATGTGCCACTTTGTGCATCTGCCTTTATGTGGGTACTGGTGGTTCAAACCACAGTCTTTGCAAGCAAGCACCTTTAACCAGGTGAGTCATCTCACCAGGCCCAGTCTCACTGTACGTAGCCATGGCTGGCTATGTAGTGGTATATAGATCAGGTCCGCCTTGAGCCCGATCCTCCTGTCTCTCTCTGTCTTCCCTGTGCTGGGATGAGAAGCAAGCACCTCCACTCAGGGCTTAGCTAGTTTTCAAGGAAGATTAAAATGTCAGGGTGCTTTTGATGTCTGGAAAACCAGGTCAGGGTGTGTGTGTTACAGCCTTTCGATATTAGATGTAGCTGGTTCCCATTCCTTACAGCCTAGGCATCTCATTTGCTAATGGCCTGAGTAAAATAGCTAGTTTTAGGGATATATGTGTGTGTGTGTGTGTGTGTGTGTGTGTGTGTGTGTGTGTGTGTGTTGGGGGGAGGAGGGCAGAGAGCCTAGGGCCTTGCAGACTTTAACTATCTGATTTAAGGATTTGAGCAATGAGAAATGTTGCATTTTTAAAACACAGGTCCTTCCTTTCCCCAGGAAAAAGAATTAAGAACAATTGTGTAAAATATTGTCTGGTAGAGTATTTAATGATACTGAGTAGTTTTAAAGCTTTTGTTGCTAAACATTATTAGTAAAAGTTTTGTTATACCGAGCATTCATCAGCACATTTTCAGGCAAGCTGGCCAAGAATAAAAGTTTGCTATCAAAGAGCTGTTTATTAATATCTAACTCCTTGGCACTCTTTCAAGTATATTTAACAAAACACCAAGTATAAAGTGGTTAATAGGAGTTTTTCTTTACAAAGATTATGTTTAAAGGGTACTGCAATATACTGGGCATGGAGTCACATGCCTATAATCCCAGCACTAGGGAGACCGGCGAGAGGATTACTGCAGTTTACCTATATCACAAGGCCATGCCAAAAAGGGAAAGCATGCTGTGTATTTGTTTTGTCAACTTTCAATCTCTATCATGTAGGAAGAGCCAGAATTATCTTTCCCTACCCTTTTGGGAAGCTTTTTACTCTGAGGTGTGGGCCGCCATGCCAGCTGGTACTCTTGTTGCTGTCCATGTGGCAGGTTGCTGGTCGGAATGATGGCTGAGCCCTGGCAGTTTAAGCTCTCTCCTGTTCCCCTGGCTCTCTAGAGTTTCGGGTGGGAATCGCAGTGCTAGAAACTGGTTATGTCATTTTCCTTGACACAAAGATGATACTCAGTCACTGTGACACAAGTTATCTCTTTGCATAGCAGCTTTCAAGGGAGAATTTTTTTTTTTTTTCTCAAGGAGATTGTCAGGGGTTCAGGAAGTATTTACCATTCACACTTAATCACAACAGTTTGTTTATAAATCTTAATTTGTTTTTTAAAAAATGTATTATTTATTTATTGCAAGCAGAGAGAGGGAGAGAGTAAATGAATATGAATGGGCATGCCAGGGCCTCTACCTGCTTAAGGAACTCTAGATGCATGCACCACTTTGTGCATCTGGCTTTATGTGGGTACTGGGGAATCAAACTCCGGTCCTTGGACCTTGTAAGCAAGTACCTTAACTGCTGAGCCATATCTCCATCCCTTATTATTATTATTATTATTTTGGTTTGTTTTTCGAGGTAGGGTCTTACTCTAGCTCAGGCTGACCTGGAATTCACTATGTAACATCAGGGTGGACTCTCTGCTATCCCCTACCTCTCCCTCCCGAATGCAGAGATTAAAGGTTTGTGCCACCCTGCCCAGCTCCTTAATTGGTTTTTAAAAAATTAATATTTCATGTAGATCAGATTTTTTTTTTTTTTTTGGTATTAAAATAGAGACACAAGTGAGCAAAGAGAATCTACCAAATAAGAGTGTGGCATGGAGGGGCAGTCTGTAGAAAGCTGACCCTAACCCAAAAGCTCATTACAGACAGTCTCTTTAAAGCTGGTGCTGGGGGGACAGCCTCAGGGAGAAAACTGATTGGTTAGCTCAGGTTATTTCAGGTTACCTTTTGTGTAGAGATTAGCCGCCCCCCCCCCCTTCATTATCATGCCAATTGAAACTGGCTGGTTTGGGAGATTTGACTATTATCTCTGTTTCTAATCCTGATTTCGCTGGCTGTCAGATAAACAGTTTAGTTTCAGTTTGGAGACTTGGAGCTGCTGGGTGAGGACTCAAGTCTGTTGGGTCCTCAGCAGTAGCTTAGTCCAAAACAATGGCCTCCTGGAGGTGTTATTTATTTATTTTTTTGGTTTTCTGAGGTAGGGTCTCATGCTGGCTCAGGCTGACCTGGAATTCACTGTCTAGTAGCCAGGTGGCCTCAAATTCTCTGATCCTCCTACCTTGGCCTCTGGAGTGCTGGGATTAAAGTTGTGTGCCACCATGCCTGGCCTGTAGTTTTCATTCAATAATAAAGTTTCAAAATATTGTAGTGGCTAGAGGTCCTGGTATGCTCATTCTGTCTGTGTCTATGTGTTTAAAAAAATAAGGTTGAACCATGGTGCTGCATGCCTTTATTCCGCAGTTGGGAGCCAGATGTATTGGGTCGCCATGAGTTCAAGGCTACTCTGAGATTACATAGTGAATTCCAGATCAGCCTGGATGAGAGCGAGACCATACCTTGAACACTCAGCACCCACCCAAAAAAGATTGAGCCTTTTTCTTCCTTTTATAGTTTACATATCTAAAATTATATGGCTAGTGAGTTCCATGGTGCAGGCATGGTGAAGTGTGCCTTTGGTATGGAATAGTGATGACTGGTTGTGTTTTTCCACGTGGGAGGCCTTGGCACTGGCCAAGATGGGGGTGTTACCAGGTGAACTGGAAGGAGCTTCCCACCTCCCTAAGGCATGTCTCTGGGTCAGATGTTTCAGGGTTAAACTGTTGGGAGGTAAAGAAGCAAATGGCAGGTAAACCTGAGGTTCTGCTGTTCTGAATAGCATTATCTGGGCCTGCATTGTTAAGCTAACTCTTTAAAGAGAGATAAGCTGCTTTTTATTGGTACATTCTTGGTGACAGACCTACCTCACACCCCCCAGGTGCCTCCTGTAACTGACAAACAGAGCCTTTCACAAGTCCCTTTTTCTTTCTTCCCTCTCATCTTCTAAGATGCACCAAATTCTTCACTATCTTTAAAATTACTTTTATAGCTGTAACTTTCACATGTGAATTGTGATTTATGGTTTAACTCCTATCCAGTTTTTGCCATAAACATTTTGTAGTGTTTTGTTTTTGGATTGTTTGTTTTTTCCCTAATAAAAGCTGACACTCCGACCGCTTGGGGTTGTTCTCCGAGATCCCATGCTTTGATGTGCACTTTGTGAGTCAGTGGTCTTGCTTGTGTGACACCGGACCCCACTGCAATACCAATCCGAGTTAGATTTTTTGTGTTGTTGTTTCGAGGTAGGGTCTCACTCTAGCTCAGGCTGACCTGGAATTTACTGTGTAATCTCAGGGTAGCCTTGAACTGTGGTGATCCTCCTACCTCTGCCTCCCGAGTGCTGGGATTAAAGGCATGCACCACCATGCCCGGTTGTTTTGTTTTTTGAGGTAGGGTCTCACTCTAGCTCAGGCTGACCTTCCAGTCTTTTTTTAAGATGGTCTGACAAATTGTCCGAATTAGTTTTCAGCGTGAGATTCCTGGGATTTTAATTATTTGGAGTTCCTTTTGTCAATAGTCTGGTAGCCTAAGGGAGGGTACAAGGGGGGGGGTGTCTCCTTTTAGAATACCTCCTCTCCTGCCAAAATGTTTATGAACGTTTGCCTTGCTTTTGTTGATATTTTTCGAGGTAAGGTCTCGAGGTAAGGTCTCGCTGTAGACCAGACTGACCTGGAATTCACTGTGTCATCTCAGGTGTCTCAGGGTGGCCTCGAACTCACAGCGATCCTCCTACCTCTGCCTCTTTAAAAAAAAAAAATTTTTTTTTTTTTTGAAAAAAGGTCTCTGACTGCTGAGGCTGGCCGTGAATTCCTGATTCTTTTGCCTCTAATTCCCAAGTGCTTGCTGACACTAGGAGAAATTAACATTACATATAATTGAAGACATGAATTTATTTACAGTTTGGGCAGTGTTACAGTTCATGGTGAAGATGAAACAGAGGCCAGCAAGCATATGCATATGTGGATTTAGTCCTAGGCCTTCCCTACTGGACCTCCGGAGCTTGTCTTTCTCTGCACCAGGAGTCAAGGCCTGGGGTGGGCCATTTCACTTCCTAGCCTGGTATTTCCTGTATGTATGCTAATACCCAGGGTCCTGCTTACCATTGAACAAGGCCGGATGGGATGAGCCCCCTTAGCCTTCCTGAAGAAGAGACAGGATCTTATCTGTACCTTGAAATCGAATGACAGATTTCACTCCCAGTGAACTGATAGTAGATTGGAATATAAAACCAGGATGCCAATTTTGTCAGTATTCAGTGGAGATAGATAATTGTCATTGAGGTGAGCCTCCTGTCCTCAGGTCTTTGTATCCTTTTCCTAAGAGGACACTAGTTATGAGGGTAGAATGATTTGAATACTTAACAGCACTTCCTCAAGACAGCCTGCTGGATCCGACTTTGCAAAAGAGGAAAGAGCAAGTCCTGAGGCTTTGAGGCTTTGAGGGTAGAAGGAGTTTGCCTCTTGGATGGTTCTTTATTAAAGCCTTAATTTTGATTTCCTTTTCCCTCTAGCTTGGTGGTCTCAGTCTTTTTTTCTCTCGATTTTTGTTGATTTTTTTCTGGACTCCACCCCCACTTTGTGTTAGTTGGTAGGGTCTCCCTCTGTAGTCCTGAGCTGGCTTTGAACTCACAGTGATCCCCCTACCTCTGCCTCCTGGGTGCTGGGAAAAAAGGCATATACCACCACACCTGGCTACTTTTAACTTCGATAACTGGTATTGAAGGTGTTGGAACAGAGGTGCAGAGATGAGAGAGAAGCGATTACCAAATCTTTTCCTGTTAATAGGCCACAAGGGGGCTGGCCTTGCTGCTGGAGGCTGCTCCGTGTTTTTTTCCTGGGGGGGAGGCTTGTTGGGTACAGCTCTCTGGCACCATATAAGTTCTGGCCTGATGGAAGGCAGAGCACCTGGAGGACAGTGAGTCATTTTTCCATGAATGGGAGATGGACATTGCATGCCTCACTTCCACTTATCCCAGTGGCTGAAATGACAATATGACCTAGCCACCAGGGAGGGTGAGAGACACTATTATTAGCTGGACAGTTCCAGACCCAGTATGCCTGAGCAGAATAAATTTCAAGGGACATCTAGTAGGCTGGAGGCAGGATAGAAAGACAGGAAAATTAAGGGGACATAAAGGGAAAAGGAGCTCCTCATCAGAGTCAAGTTGAGGTGTCCTGCCAGCTGAGAGTTAACAAAATTTGCTGTATCAGTTGCCTGTGTACAGATACTTCTTTTTTCATAGACATATATGTATTTTTTAATATTTAATTTAATTTATTTATTTATTTGACAGAGAAAGGGGAAGAGAGTGAGAGAATGGGTGTACCAGGATCTCCAGTCACTGCAAACGAATCCAGACGCATGCACCCCCTTGTGCATCTGGCTAACGTGGGTCCTGGGGAATCGAATCTGGGTCCTTTAGCCTTGCAGGCAAATGCCTTAACCGCTAAGCCATCCCGCCAACCCCGATGTATGTATTTATGTATGTATGGTAAATCAAAATAGCTGGGGGGTGTGGTGGTACATGCCTTTAATCCCAGGCTGAGATAGGAGGACCTCTGTGAGTTTGAGGCCATTTTGAGACTACTAATTCCAGGTCAGCCTGGACTAGAACAAGAACCCTACCATGAAAAAATTAAAAAAAAAAAAAAAAAAGTAGCTGGGTGTGGTGGCGCACGCCTTTAATCCCAGCACTTGGGAGGCAGAGGTAGGAGGATCGCTGTGAGTTTGAGGCCACCCTGAGACTCCTTAGTGAATTCCAGGTCAGCCTGGGCTAGAGTGAGAACCTACCTCAAAAACAAAAACAACAACAACCAAAAAGTAATGAACCATGGCTATTTTATAATTGAAGTTGTTAAAAAAGGATGTTATAGATAGAATCACAGATCTTATGGGTAACAGAATATTAGAATACAAAGACCACGTTATGTTCAGGACCAAAAATGCTGCCTTTTGGGATTTATTTAGGGTTGTTTAGAGACACATGATCTTGTGCAGGAGCCCAGACTGGCCTTGAATCATATGTAGCCCAGGTTAGTTTCAACTTTGTAGAAATTCTGCATCAGCCTCTCAAGTATGAGCCTTCACTCTGCCCCTTCTGTGCTTTATATTTCCTCTTACATATGTCAGCCATTAACTTAATATTGTGGTACTGCCACTCCCTCCCAAGGTAGAGTCAGTCCTCTGTAGCCCAGGCTGGCCTCAACTTCACAGTGATCCTACTTCTGTCTTACAAGAGCTGGGATTAAGGCATGTGCCACCATGCCTGATAGTACTTGGTACTTTTTAATGCCTGATCTAAACTAGACTCTCTTTGGACTGCCTCTTCATAGTCATAGGTTCAGAATGTTCCATAAGACTGGAGAGATGGTGGTTAAGGTGCTTTCCTGCAAAGTCTAATGTCCTGGGTTTGATTTCCCAGTACCCACAAGAAGCCAGATGCACAGTGGCACATTAGGAAGAAACAGGAATGAAGCTAGAGAGACTCAATAGCAGAGACAGACTTTATTCCAAAAAGCCATAGAAGGGCTCTAACCAACAGACTAGGTCATACTTATGGGACATTGGGGTAATTGGAATTCATTGGTTGCCACCAGGGCATGGACCACTTTAGGGAAATGACAAGTGGACTGGACAGGTGGTTTTTGATCATTCCAGGAAAGTGATTACTGAGTTGGGTGGTCTAAGTCATTCTGGGAAACAAGGAGTTATAATGAAATGTCTCTCAGAGTCCAAAAATGGAGACAGGGCTAGAGAGATGGCTTAGCCATTAAGGCGCTTGCCTGCAAAGCCTGAGGACCCAGGTTTGATTCTCCAGTACCTACATAAGCCATGTACAAAGAGGTGCATGCTTCTGGAGTTCTTTTGCAGTGGCTGGAGGCCCTGGCACAGCCATTTTCTCCACCCCCTCCCCAACACACACTGTCTGTCTCTGCCTCTTCTCTCTTTCTCTCTCTCTCTCTCTCTCCCTCAAATAAATAAAATATTTTTTTAAGGGCTGGAGAGATGTCTTAGCAGTTAAGGTGCTTGCCTGCAAAGCCTAAAGACCCAGGTTTGAGTCACCAGTACCTATGTAAAAGCCCGATGCACAAGGTGGTGCATGTGTCTGGAGTTCATTTGCAAGTGGAGGTCCTGGTACGCCCATTCTCTATCCACTTCTTTCTCTGTCTCCCAAAGTAAGTAAATAAATAAAATATGTTTAAAATTTCTCTTGTTTTTTTTTTTTGAGGTAGGGTCTCTCTCTCTCTCTCTAGCCCAGGCTGACCTGGAATTCACTATGTAGTCTCAGGCTGGCCTCAAACTCACAGTGATCCTCCTATCTCGGCCTCCTGAGTGCTGGGATTAAAGGGGTGTGTCACCACGCCCATCTAGGCTTGTGTTTTGAGTGTGTATAGTACCAGCCTAAGAATAAGGATCAGAACCTAAACAAGTCCAGTCAGAGAGACTGGGATTCCTCTGCTACCTTGGTGAGAGTGGCTGTCTGGCGCACTCCTTTGGAAAGCATTCTGGGCCTGCTTCCTCATGTCAGCAGACTTGGCCAGGTATGTGACTGCAGGTGGTGGCTTATTGGGAGGACCCTGGGGTTTCACAGATGGTGAAAGACTCAGTGATTCTTAGAAACTATACCCAAGCGTATGGATGCCATACGTGCAGGTGTCCTAGAATCCAAGTGTCTACATGTCATATGTGCAGGGACCTTAGAACCCAAGGGTTTCCACCTGTGGAATGGTGTCCTAATCGTTGCGTGTCCACAGGCAAACTTTCACTCATCTGAAATGGTCTGTGTGAGAATACTTGATTTCTGACTAAGTTAATCACTCTTGAGGAAGCTAAACAAGTGGATGGTGGGTGTGTAGACTTGCAGGTGAAAACAAGGGACCTACCTGGTTGAGGGCACAAAAACTACTTTTATTTTTTGGTGAGGAAGACTTTTTATTCATATTTTTACTTTTTTGTGTGTGGGGGTTCGAGGTAGGGTCTCACTCTGGTCCAGGCTGACCTGGAATTCACTATATAGTCTCAGAGTGGCCTCAAACTCATGGCGATCCTCCTACCTCTGCCTCCTGAGTGCTGGGATTAAAGGTGTGTGCCACCATGCCTGGCATATTTTTGCTTTTTATTGACAATTTCCATACATATAGTCAGTGTACGTTGATCATAATCTCCTTTGACCACCCTCCTTTGACTCCCTCTACTCTTCTCCTTTTCAACTAGTATACTTGCATGTTTTATTATTATTTATTTTTTTGTTTTTGAAGGTAGGGTCTCACTTTAGCCCAGGCTGACCTGGAATTCACTATGGAGTCTCAGGGTAGCCTCGAACTCATGGTGATCCTCCTACCTCTGCCTCCCAAGTGCTGGGATTAAAGGCGTGCGCCACCATGCCTGGCTCATTTGCATGTTTTAAATATTTGCTTATTGAACTGGGACGTGATAAAAGTACAACTGCTGTTTTATTGCTTGAATCCTTTCAGTCTACTGCCCTGACAACAGGTTCCGAGACAGATTCTGTCAGTGTTGCCCACATTTACTTACCTCTGCTTCATTTTTATCCTGAAAGGTGTGTGTGTGTGTGTGTGTGTGTGTGTGTGTGTGAGATGCAGAATTATAGGTGGGCATTTCCCCTTCTCCTTTCCAGCATGTTGAATATATAACCCAATTGTCATCTGGTTTCTTGGGTTTCCCATTAAATCTGAGTATTTCTTAGTCTGACCTGACTTTTTTTTCCCAGCTTTGTTGAGTGGGGTAAACTTATCATTGAATTTGTGATTTTTGTTAGAAACTGTCCTTTGATTTATTGCTTCGGCAACTTATTAAACATTGCCTGCTTTTATTATTCAGTTCAAAGGAATACTAAGAGTGGCTTGTCATCATGATTGTATTTCCTTGGAGTTTTTCTTAACATTCTATTCTTTTAAAACATTTTTCGTTTTTAATAAATGCACGTGTGTGGGTGTGGGTGTATACACGTGTGTATGGGCACACCAGGGCCTCTTGCCACTGCAGACACATACTGGATGCTTGCACCACTTTCTGCACCCAGTTTATGTGGGTGGATTAGGAAGTGACATCCCAGGAGGGCAGGCTTTGTAAGCACGAGCCTTAACCATGGAGTCATCTGCCTGGTCCCCAACAGTCACGTCTTAGTCACACAGTCTGTTACCCTAAAATTGTGTGTGCTGTTGTTTTTGTTTCTCAAACATTTGAAGTCTGACTTTCTAGTGTTTAGTATGTCATCACTTTCCCGTGAAGTCTTTCACCTACATGTGTCTCCCCTCCTTGCCCCTGCCACCACCGCTGCTATAGTTCATTTTCACTCTGAATTAAACATCTAGCTTATTTGATTCTCTTCCCCACCATATAACATGCTGTCTTGAGGGGCTGGCCGTCATATACATTTGACGTTTAGTTAACATAATTCCTGTCATACATGTGTTGCTTAGAATTTTTGCACAGTTGAATGAGTAAGTAAAACAAGTCTATAGCACTTAAAAGTACAAAAATTTTACCAACTGGTTTCCACAAGAAAACACATGAATGTACAATGTCATCCTGCCCCCCGCCCTCCAGCAGGCAGGATAGGGGAAGCAAGAAGGGCGGCCTGTGGTTTTCCCGTCTTATCCTAAAGCATAAGTGAGACCCCAACCAAGCAAAGGACCAACTTCCCACCATGCTTGGAAACCCACAGACCACTTCACTCCTGGAAGCCTAGGGAAGCAGCCGAGAAGACAGGGTGGAGGCAGACAAATGCTAGCTGCAAGAAGGTGCCTAGAGTCCTGGATCCAGCCCTGTGACATCGCCAGAGGAGTGTTGTGGGCTGATTAGACATGTGCAGGTTAGACCGCTCCATGGCAGAGATTGATAGCTGCTCCTTACCTACCAAGTGTCCGGGAATTGGCAACACTGCCGGAGCATCTATGGTGATCCAAACGAGCCACAAGCCGTGTTTCCCGTATTTGGGGCTTTCTTGATCTTCAAGTCCGATAATTCTAACCAGCAACAAGTCTCTGGCATTCCAATTCCACCCCTCCAGCTAGGCTACTCACAGTCCTGGGAAACTTCATTGGGGCCGGCATCTCCGCTGGGTCTCCACTGCAAGCCAGGTTCATCTTCATGGCCCCATGGGGTCTCTGTGCAGGCAACCCGCAAACCTGCTTCACACTGCCCATGGCCATTTCCAAAACACAAGACCGTGTTGCAAACTCAATGACCCTCTTTCCAGCATTTCTTATACTCCACGATACCAGGTAGGGTGCCAATTTGTTGATCCAGTGGGGAATAAAGCAGACTTTGAAGAACAGGACACTCCTTGAGCACTCAGGCCCCTTCAAAAGAGTCGACATTCTTCTTGTTGCCCCAGCGCAGGTCAGCTAGCCCAGTCTCAAAGGTTGTAATCTCTCATTTGCAGCTGAACAGGCAACAGTTCCCCCAAAGATTTTTCTTTCTGTGCCATATCCCTCTGCTCACACCAGTTCATTTCTACGCAAAGCAACCCTGCACAACTTCTCAGGACATGGGCACAAGAGCAAGCTTCTCACACAGACTGCTAGCCCAGTCCAAGCACAGCTCTTTCTCACCCTCATAAGCCAAACCTCACAGTCCATAGTTCTTATTGCATTCAGGTCTTGCAGTACAGACCAGAATAGTCCATCAAGCTGTACTTACAGCACTGCAAGGCATCTCTTAGTTCAAGATTTCAAATCCTTCCACATTCCTCTTGAAAATCAGCTACAAAAGGCCAAAGCCACACAGTCGGGTGTCTGGCAGCAATCCCACTCCTTGGTACCACTTGACTGTTGCAGTCCGGTTCGCATTGCTGGTAGAAATCACCCAACCAAGAGCAGCTTCTGGGAAAAAGAGATTTATTTTGGCTTACAGGCTCAAGGGAAAGCTCCACGATGGCAGGGGAAAACGATGGCATGAGCAGAGGGTGGACATCACCCCCTGGCCAACATAAGGTGGGCCACAGCAACAGGAGGGTGTGCCAAACACTGGCATGGGGAATCTGGCTATAAAGCCCATAAGCCCACCCCCAACAATACACTTCCTCCAGGAGGCATTAATTCCCAAATATCCATCAGCTGGGAACCTAGCATTCAGAACACCTAAGTTTATGGGGGACACCTGAATCAAACCACCACAAGGTATGATGGGGTGGCTCTTTCTTTAGGATCTGCATCTATCTGAAAAAGAGAAGCAGATTCTCCAACGGAGAGTAAGTTAGCACCAGATCAAATGAGATAACCCTTACTTTTTTAATAGAGAGTTCAATAGGTGTAGGCCCTCTTGTACCCCATGATTGGTGGTAGCTTGATATTGGAGAGTGGGCTTATGTTTGGCTATGGTTCTGACTTGTTTCCTAGTTTCAGCTATGGCTCCCGTACCACTAAAGGAATCAGTTAGCTGAATCAAGAGCAGTTGGTTCCTCACCATGGCTGTGTGCCACTATTGTACTTGTGTGGGCATCACAACAGGTTATTTGCTGCTACGTAGGTTGGACCATGACTTGCTTGGACAGATATTGGTCATTTCCCCCAGTCGCCTATTTAGCACCTTCTGGCACTAGACACGCTGACTGTCTGGGGACTGACTGACTCCTGGCTTCCAGCCATGCCGTTCCATTTTCGTGTCAGCTGCATATCGTGTCTTCAGCAGTAGGGTCTTACCACTAACCTTTGGTGGGTCATCAAGTACTCTGACAGAAATATGTCATTCTTTTAGGAAATCTTGTAGGTTTCTCTGATCAAAAGCTCATTGTGGGTGATAGCCCCATGCTGGTACTGGGAGTTACAGGTCAGTGCCCACTAAGAAAATGAGGAAAAAGATAACTTATATACAAGAGTTAGGGAGGAGAGATGGAAGTTGTAGAAGATTTAGGTTAGACTTGATCCTACCTTCTCCAGTGTCTTGTGGTTCAGGTGTTTCCTGTAAGGGCCTGGTGAAGGTTCAGCCATTTTGTCTGCCTTTTAGGAAGTAGAATTTTATGGTGCCATTGCTGTTTGTGTCTAGATTAGTGTTTCCCACCCCTTCAATGCCCTCTCCTCCCTCGCCATCTCTCCTAGTGTCTAGTCCATGAAATGCTTGCTGGGTATGTAAGGTATCTTGGGTAGATTCAGGTTAGGTGCTGTAGATGAGTGAGACTATGTGGCTGTGGTGGTTTGGTTCAGGTGTCCCCCATAAACTTAGGTGTTCTGAATGCTAGGTTCCCAGCTGATGGAGATTTGGGAATTAATGCCTCCTGGAGGAAGTGTAGTAGTGGGGCCTGGCTTATGGGTATTAAAGCCAGTTTCCCCTTGCCAGTGTTTGGCACACCTTCTGTTGCTGTGGTCCATCTTATGTTTGCCAGCGGGTGATGTCCACCCTCTGCTCATGCCATCGTTTTCCCCTGCCATCGTGAAGCTTCCCCTCAAGCCTGTAAGCCAAAATAAACCTCTTTTTCCCAGAAGCTACTCTTGGTTGGGTGATTTCTACCAGCAATGCGACCCAGACTGCAACAGTGGCGATTTTTTTCTGATTGTTAGTTCCTCATTAAGTTTTTGATTTTGGTTACTCTGTTCTTCATTCCTAAGTTTCTGTTTCCAAATCTGCCATAATCTTGTTTTTTTCTAGTTCTTTGTCAGGTTTCTTCTGGCTTTTTCTTACCTCCTTGATTATCAAGCAGAGCCACTTTAAATGGAATGTCTGTTACCTTCAACATCTGTGGTTTCTGGTCCTTGTTCTCAGAGTCATAGCTTCTCATTGTACTTGGGAAATTGACAGTGTAATTTGAATTTGAGGCATAGAATGATGTTATCTCTCTCAAGAATTGTCTTTACCTCCCCCTTCTTTTTTTTTTTTTTTTCTTTCTTTTTTGAGACAGGAACTTGCTATAAAGTTCTGGATGGAACTCACTATGTGGACCAGGTTGGCTTGAAACTTCTGTAGCTCCTTCTGAGCGTTGGGAGTACAGGCCTGTGCTTGGCTTCACTAGCACTGGTTTTAATACTAGTATTACTCATACTACTTTAATTCAAGTTGAATTTATTGATGTTAATGGTGGTCAGTTTTGGACTCAAATATCTGAATTGATTTTTTTATATTTTATTTTTATTTATGTATTTGAGAAAGAAAGGGAGAGAGAAAGCATGGCCATGTCAGGGCCTCCAGCCACTGCACATGAACCTTGTGTAGCTGGCTTACATGGTTCTGGGGAGTTGGACCTAGGTCCTTTGGCTTTGCAGGCAAATGCCTTAATCACTAAGCGATCTCTCCAGTCAAGTGTTTTTTTTTTTTTTTTTTATTTGTTTGTTTGGGATTTTTGTTCGTTTTTTTGGATTTTTTGAGGTAGGATTTCACTCTAGCCCAGGCTGACCTGGAATTCACTATGGAGTCTCAGGATGGCCTTGAACTCACAGTGATCCTCTTATCTCTGCCTCCTGAGTGATGGGATTAAAGGTGCGGGCACCACCATACCTAGCTCCCAAGTGTTAAAAAAAAATGCTTTTATTTATTTGAGAAAGAGAATGGGCCCTTCCTTCTTGCCACTGCAAATGAACGCCAGATGCATGCACCACTTTGGCTTCACATGGTTACTGGGGAATTTAACCCTGGGCTGGCAGGCTTTGCAAGCAAGCACCTTTAACCACTGAGAAATCTCTCCAGCACTTGAATATTTTTATTGTTCCTCGACGAAAGTTCTTGAAAAGAACAGGGGTCAGACTCAGGCTGTATGTTTGTGTTTGAGATCCAAGACACGATTTAAGGCTGATAAAAAAAAAAAAAGCACTTTGATCTCTTTCTGGGCAGAAGTTGAATTTTTTTTCTCGATGGAAATCATCATTGTCAAAACCAAGGGAAATAAAAAGCAGTGTGACAGCACAGAACAGTTCGTACACAGCATACTAACAGAACCCAAATCCAAGAGCGCAATAGCCAGGAGAGCACGAGTAAGCCTGCGCAGTGTTTCCGGCAAAATTAGCTGCAGCCGTTACGTAACCTGCTCTGGCAAGCCCACCACTTTCCTGGTCCTCATTTGTGGTGATATTTCATTCTTGGTCAGAACTGATGATCCGGTGGTTTCCATTCTTTCTTTCGGGAAGTTCCTCTTACCCAGTGTTCTCTGGGCTTTAACTTGTACTTGACCTCTTCCATCCCACCACTTCTAACAGCTTCAGTGGTGAGGGTGAGTCACACTCCCCTTTGTGCAGACCCGTGTCCTCTTGATCACTCTTGTATTCACTTCATCCTTAAATTCCCATGGAACTGTTGAGGTTTCATGTAGTAATACAGAAAAAAAGAAGGCAGACTTCTAATAGAAAGCCTCCCCCTTTGGTGCACAGGCACAGGGTGAGTCATCTGTGTGATAGAGGAGCTCCTTCCATCCACGTCTGCTTTATCTGGAGGGCTGGGGCTCCAGGACTGAGCTCTTGAAAGTGTCCTAGGACTTGAGGCTTTGGGGTCGGGCACAGCCTGGCAGGAGAGTCAGGACACATTCTGGAGAGAGGAACACAGAACCAGTACCCAGAACTGTTGTTGGAGGCAGACCATGTCCGAGACTAAGAGGGGCTAGTAGAAATACACCAGCTGCTAAAAGTGGAGGCAGAGAAAACAGTGATGGTGTGAATATTAAAGCCGAATAAGAAGAGGAGAGGGCTAGAGGCCAGGTGGAGCTGCTAACAGCAAGGTTACCCTGACATCAGGCAGGAACTTGCAGCCCTGTGTATCTGCAATCAGCCTTAGACCCTCCCAGCAACCTCTTATTTCTGATAATGGCTCAGTCTTGTTCTCTTTCCTTCATCTTGTCAGTTCTGTGTCTCTGGAGCGTCTCCTTGGCAGTCAGACCTTGTCTCCACCGCACATGGCACCACAGATCAAAGCACATGAGAATTAGAGATGATGTGGATAAAACTTATCTGCTGGCAGAAGTCTCCAGAGTGGGTTCCTGTCTGTTTTAACTACCCCTCTCAGTTTGAGCTACCAAATGGAAGCTCTGTCCATGTTGTATCCCATCTTATTAACCTTTAGGCGTAGTATGAATAAATTGTTTAGAAGAGAGCCTCACATCCCTGTCCTGGCTTTGGAGACTCCCCATCCTCCTGCCCTCTTCTGCACCTCCTCTTTGAGCCCTAACAGTTTCCTTCCATCCCCCACCCCACCCAAACTGAACTTGCCACTGTCTGCAGCACACGGATGCCCTTGCTCATGCTTGGAAATCTTTCCCGTGCCTCTTAGGCTCAGTATCCCGCTTTCTAGCCTCTTCCACATACCATCACCTCTGTTGTGCTTCTCTAAACACTCATTGTTTGGTGCTTGTGCTATTTGATCACCTGGCTATATATTAGTTATTTTCTTATTGCTGGAACACGTACCCTACTAGAAGTAACTCATGGAAGAAAAGGGTTTATTTCAGCTTAGTTTTGGGGGAATTTTTTTTTTTTTTTTTGGTCTGTCTCTTTTTTTTTTTTTTTTTTTTTTTGAGGTAGGGTCTCGCTCTAGCACAAGCTGACTTGGAATTCACTATGTAGTCTCAGGCTGGCCTCAGACTCACAGCAATCTTCCTACCTCTGCCTCCTGAGTGCTGAGATTAAAGGGATGCACCACCACGCGCAGCTTTGAGAGGAATTTTCTGGCAGGAGCGGACAACTGATGTCACATAGTCACAAGGAGGAAGTAGAAAAGCTGAAAGTGTGACAAGTGGGCCTGGACTATAAAGCTTGCCCTTATTCTTCCTCCAGCAAGGCTTTGTCTCCTAAAGATTCCATAGTGTTCCCAAACGGGGACACAAACTGGGGATTACATATTCAGACACAGGCTGTGGGAGACATTTGTTTTGTTTTGTTTTTTTGTTTTTTACAAGGTAGGGTCTCACTCGAGCCCAGGCTGACCTGGAATTCACTATGGAGTCTCAGGGTGGCCTCGAACTCATGGCGATCCTCCTACCTCTGCCTCCAGTGTGCTGGGATTAAAGGTGTGAGCCACCATACCCGGTTTATGTGGGAGACATTTTATATTCAAACTATCATCACTATTTAATCTGAGATTCTGAAACCCTGGGGAATTCTGGAGTTCAGCAGAGCACACAATGTACTGCAAGCTGTGAGCAACATTGCAGGGGATAATAAGTAGTTGATTAAGAGCCAAAGGGGCAGGAAAGCAGCTACTCAGCACTGGCTTAGGTGTTCTGGAAAATGGTGATTCCAGGTACAAGCTTTCATCTGTTCAGTGTGTTGAAGTGTGAAAAGCAAGGGAACTAATTAATGTGGCTGTTTCATGCTAGGGATGGTGTAGATGTTTTCCACGTAATTCACTTACTTGACCTTTAGTCACATGGCATTCTTCTTGTGATATTCTTCATTAGCTTCTTGTTAGATTTAACAGTAAAATCCAATCTGTGATCAGCAGGGTGTGGCGGCTCACACCTTTAATCCCAGCACTTGGGAGGCAGAGGTAGGAGGATCACTGAGTTCGAGGCCACCCTGAGACTACATAAGTGAGTTCCAGGTTAGCCTGGGCTGGAATGAGACCCTACCTCAACATCCCCCCCCCCCCGAAAAAAAGTAATTTCTGTTAATAGGGCCACAGGATTCTTCAGTATGTCTTTATTTCCCAAACCAGATTCACATTACTTCCTCTTTCCATTTAGTCTTCTTCTCCTCCCATGCCGGTTAGCTTTCTATCACTGTGCCAGAACACCTAAAAAACCAACCTGAAAGAGGAAAGGTTTATTTTGGCTTAGAGTACAGGTTTAAGTCCATGGTTGGTCTGGTCACTGTTCTGCCTGGGTTGAGGCAGAACATGGCAGATGGAGTGTGGGAAAGGCTTTCAGGAAGCAGAGAGAGGGCGTGCGCGAGTGTGAGCTCGGAGCAGGGAAGAAATGTCCTTCGTGGGCTTGCAAACTCAAATGACCTACTTTCTCTAATTAGGCTTCACCTCCTATTGTTTGCATTAAGATGAACTAAGGTATGAATCCATAAATGGATTAATCCATCGATGAGGCTAGATAGAGCTTTCATGATCTAGTCATTTCCCAAAGGCTCCATCCACTCTGAAGACATTGCTGCATTGAGTACAAAGCCTGCAACCCAGGAGACATTGAAGGTCCAAACCATAAGACCTTCCTATCCCACCCCTCCATTCAACCTTTGGCCATGGACCACAAATTTGTGCAGTGGGCGGGGGGTTCTTTCTTTTTAAAACAGGGACTTTAGTAGCCCAGGCTGGCCTTGAACTCCTGATCCTGCTTCTCCCTCTTGAGAGTTGAGATTACACTGCTATACCTAATCTGTGAGGTACTAAGGTCAAACATATGCATGCTGGGCAGTTACTCTACCAATTTAGCTACATAACCAACCCAAGACACATTTTTGTTTATACACATTCCTGTATTTTTATAATTTTCTACATGCCTGTTTCAAAGATAAGGAGGGTAGAGGGAGTGAATTGCAAAGAAAACATGACAGTTTATCAAATTATGTCTCTGCTTTGTGGGGCAATTCTGTACCCATGTGTTCTGATTAGAACTCTAAATAGACTTTGTAGTGAAGTAACTCAGATTTTTAGAGAGAACAAGAAATGGTAGTTCTGATAATAAGTGGGGAGAGAGACTGAATTTTCACTACCCTTTCTACCTGAAAAAAAGTAACCCTTATGCTTCAGTATCTGTTTAAATCTGTGTGTGTGTGTGTGTGTGTGTGTGTGTGTGTGTGTGTGTGTGTGTGAGAGAGAGAGAGAGAGAGAGAGAGAGAGAGAGAGAGAGAGAGAGAGAGAGATTGATTGATTCTGGGAAGTCACTTCTTACTATAATTTTTTTCAAATATAAACTGTATTAGACAATTTGGGAAGTCAAGAAAGGAACAACAATCCAAGACATAAAAGAACCACTTGAAATTACCTTATTAAAATAAATTCTGGAGTAGATTACTGTTGCAGTCGGGTTTGCCTTGCTGGTAGAAATCGCCCAACCAAGAGCAGTTTCTGGGAAAAAGAGATTTATTTTGGCTTAACAGGCTCGAGGGGAAGCTCCACGATGGCAGGGGAAAATGATGGCATGAGCAGAGGGTGGACATCACCCCATGGACAACAGAAGGTGGAACACAGCAACAGGAGGGTGTGCCAAACACTGTCATCGGGAAACTGGCTATAAAGCCCATAAACCCGCCACCACAACACTCCTCCAGGAGGCATTAATTCCCAAATCTCCATCAGCTGGGAACCTAGCCCTCAGAACACCTAAGTTTATGGGGGACACCTGAATCAAACCACCACCATTACCAACTAACCTAACTATGTGAACCTCTCTTGTAAGGGTTGTTAATAAAGGGCATTTTCCGTTTGTGGGGGGTTATTCATCTTTCCTCTGTGCTTTGAGAAGAGTAAGCCAGTTGTATGTTTCAGAATTTGGGGAAAAAGAAAAAAGCCCAGCCTCAGCCTGGGCCTCACCTAGAGTCTAGAATGCTTGCTTTGGCGCCCAAGTATTTATTGTTCACGAAGGACAGATGGGAAGAATAAAGGACATAGAAATGCCGGGGTCAAATGGTCAGGATTTTACAGTTGGTTGGATGTGGAGGATGAAGACAGTGATTCCAGAGATAATGAAGTTACATGCATGAGCAAAAGGCTTGAAGAGGTGAGGCCTGGGAATTGAAGTTACTGGAGTCAAATCTGTTCTCCAGTTAACTTTCTGATCTTGGTCAGTGTTCTTAACCTGTGGGCCTTAGTTATCTGTACAATGAGGATCACTTAGCACCTGCCTTACTAACTTATTGCAGAGTTTGAGAGAATCTACACAGTATTTAACGAGGTCTGGCTGTCATCCATCTTTAATTACTAGTGGTGATACTTATTTTTTTAATACTTATGTATTTGCAAGCATAGAGCGATAGAGAAGAGAGACAACAGGCACGCCAGGCCTCTAGCCACTACATGAACTCCAGACGCATGTGTCACTTTGTGCATTCAGCTTTACCTGGGTACTGAGGAATCAAACCTGGGTCCTTAGGCTTTTCAGGCAGGTGTCTTGTCTTCTGTGCCAGCTCTGCAGCCCTGTGATGCTTTTTTAAATATAAGGACTAATTTTTTTTTCAATTTTTTTATTCTAAGTATTTTATATATTTAAGAGAGAGAGGAGAGAATGGGGCCACTTTAAACAAACTCCAGATGCATGTGCCACCTTGTGCAACTGGCTTACCTGACTACTGGGGAGTCAAACCTGGGTCCTTAGACTTTGCGCTAACCATCTCTCCAGCCCCCTGATACTTATTTTTTAAGGTAGAGAACACAGGAGGATCAGAAGTGGGAGACATTAAGGAAGTAGCTGAGGGCACTGTACTTAGCAGAAGCTGAGGTAGGGGCCTGTGGTAGATATAGTCACTTGTGCCTCTGCAGAAGTAAGGACCCTGGCTCTGGCACCTAACTGCTTTGCATTCATTCCCTGAAACTTATCTGGGTGGTCTCAAGGTACTCATGGATGTATGAACCCGAGGAAACTTCGTTTGTTTACTCTCAGTTCATCCACGTGTGCGTGGCTGAACGGGGGAATTTATGCTTTTTCCCACCCCTGACATCAATCCTGTGATGTACCAGTTACTCCCCGTCCAGGGCACACAGCCCAGGGCTAAGGTAGAGGTGGGGAGAAGCCATGTCGGGGAGAAGCAGATGCAGAAGTTAAGCCACATGTGTGATCTCTTCGACCTTGTGTCCTAGGGTTCCTTATTGTTCTTTGTTTTTGTTTTTTTTTTTCTCCCCCTACTATAGATCATCAATGCTGTGTTCCTGTTGATCTTACTGAGCACTCTGGCTGATCCAAACCAGTATCCTTTTTCAAGTTCTGAGCTCAGAGGGGACTCTGAGTTCATGGATGATGCCAGTAAGTATATCAGATCACAATCGTTTGGTATTTTGGAATTTTTTTTGCAGGTCAGGGACTCTGATTATTTTCCTCCTATATTACAAACATTGATTCCAGGGCCCATTTGAGCAGCTATTTTAACTTTTTTTTCCTTTCATCATTACAAATCAAATCAACAAATATTTATACCCATGTTCTGCCTCTGTTCTAAGTGTAAGAGTCTAGTTAAGATCCCTGTCCTATCCCATGTAACATAATTTCATTCTTTTTTCCCTCCCTCCCTCCCTCTCTCCCTCCCTCCCTCTCTCCCTCCCTCCCTTCCTTCCTTTCTTCCTTCCTGTTTTGCTGCTTGTATATTTTTGACAGAGAAAATGTTACATGAACTTTTGAATATAGTTTCACTATTCATTTGTGAACTACAAAACAGACAGATCTTATATGCATGGCTTTGATTACATGGGAAAATTGTACTTAGAAAAGCATTCACATAAAGATATTCTATGGTTACAAAATACCAGCTGTGTACTGATGACATTAAGAATTAATACTTTCCACTTTCAACACTTACCAGAAAGAACTCTGAAATGATTAGGTAAAAGGTCACATGGTGATCATGTTGTAATTTTGAATAAATAAATTACTTTGCTTGCTGTAGGTGTGTATGTGTGTGCGTGTGCGTTTGTGTGTGCGTGCGCGCGCGTGTGTGTGTGTGTGTGTGTGTGTGTGTGTCTTTAGATGATATTGACCCCAAGTTGTCTTGAAAGAGTGAATTAGGCATACAGTGTGCATTTGCAATATCAGGGTACCTTAGACTTACAATGTTAAAACAAAGTGTGTAGGTCTAGGCAGATGATCTGTAGAGGAGTAGATCCCACTGAGTCTGTGTAGCCATGAAAGATGGGTGGCCTGGCTTATTTTTAATTTTGTTTTTATGAAGCAGGGTCTTATAGTCCAGGCTGGTCTTGAACTCACTATGTAGTCCACAAATGAAAGACTAAGTAGGGATTGTGGATTTTTATCCTCAGGATGAGACAAAGCATAGCAGTTAACCTTCTCGTTGATGGCACAGAACACCCAGTCAGAAGCACCTTATAGGAGGAATGCGTTTAGTTCAGCTTATGTTTTTTAAAAATTATTTACTTATCTGAGGATGGGGAGCAGACAGAGGGAATGGGCACAGCAGAGTCTTTAGTCACTACAAACAAACTCCAGATGCATATGCCACCTTGTGCATCTGGCTTTACGTGGGTGCTAGGGTATTGAACCTGGGTCCTTAGGCTTTGAAGGCAAATACCTTCAAATACCTAAACCATCTCTCTAGCCCTAGTATCCCCCCTTACTCTGGGTTTCAAGACTATAAAATATACAAAATGTTTGGTTGTCATTTTTTTTTAAAATTTTTATTTACTTATGAGGTGGGGGCACATGGGCACCAAGGCCTCTAGCCGCCGCAAATGAATTCCAGATGCATGTGCTATCTTGTGCTTCTGGCTTATGTGGGTCCTGGGGAATTGAATCATTTTAAAATAAATTTTCTATCACCGTTTTTTAAGGTAATTTGAAGTTAGAAGTGGATTTTTCCCCCAGTTCTGGGGATCAAACCCAGGGCCTCACGCATGTGAGGCAAGCTCTAACAACTGAGCTGTCTCCAGCCTTGGGAAGAAGTTTTAAATGATGCTCCTGGTTCTGTCCGTATTGAGTGATGAATCCCATCCCTTGTTCCACTTGCCAGAGATTCAGCTGGGCAAACGCTATCTGGCAGGAGAGGCTTAATTTAGCTGATTTCAAAGGCTTGTTGGTACTTAGACTTTAGAGTGATAATTGTTTCCTAATACCTTAGATATTCTAGTGCACTTGAGGTTTCTCTCATGTTTCATGTATTTGAAAAGTTCAAGTGAATGCTTTTTAAGATAATATTTATTTGCAAGCAGAGAAAGAGAAAATCAGTGAATGAATTGGGTGCACCAGGGCCTCTATGCATTATGTGGGCCCTGGGGAATTGATCCTGAGTTGGATTTCTTTGCTCTTTATGTGTCCTTTTTATATGTTCTTATCTCCCCCCCCCCCTTTTTTTTTTGTTTGTATTGTTTTTTTTGTTTTTCTAGATAGGGTCTCACTCTAGCTTAGACTGACCTGGAACTCTCTCTGTAGTCTCAGGGTGGCCTTGAACTCTGCGATCCTCCTACCTCTGCCTACCAAGGGCTGGGATTAAAGGCATGTGCCACCACGCCTGGCTTCCCCTTTGGTTTTTTGAGGTAGGGTTCCACCTTAGCCCAGGCTGACCTAGAACAACTCACTATGTAGTCTTCAGGGTGGCCTTGAACTCATGGTGATCCTCCTACCGCTCCCTAGTGCTGGGATTAAAGATGTATGCCGCCACGCCCAGTTTTTTTCTTTTAATAAACTTGTAGGTTAGCTGGGCCTGCTGTCTCTGGCCTGTAATTCCAGGTACTCAGAGTCTGAGGGAGGAGGATTGCAAGATCACAGCCTGTATGGGTTAACACAGTGAGCTCAAGGCCATCTTGGGCAAATAGCTACTAAGTATGACCAAGTAGTTAACTCAGATATGATTAGAATAAAATAGTCCTTGAGATTGGTTCATCAGTTGCTTCAAATTATGATTGAAAATTATGCAAGCTAATTTAGTTATTTTGTGTTGCTGTCTTTTTGAGTGTGGCAGCTAGCTGAAATTTTTGTCTAGAAGAAGCAGGAATTTCTGTTTCTCATGTGATCCTTTTTAAAAATGTTTTGGTAGGAGGTGATCAAAATGGAGTATGTAGGAAAATCCATTGAGATAAAGAAAATTCAGGGCTGGGTGTGGTGGTGCATGCCTTTATTTATTTTTATTTATTTATCTGAGAGTGACCGAGAGAGAAAGAGGCAGAGAGAGAGGGGTGTGAGAGAGAGAGAATGAGGGTGCCAGGGTCTCCAGCCTCTGCAAACAAACTCCAGATGTATGTACTACCTTATGCCTCTGGTTTACACGAGTCTGGGGAATCGAGCCTTGAACCGGGGTCCTTAGGCTTCATAGGCAAGTGCTTAACCACTAAGCCATCTCTCCAGGCCCTGGTACACGCCTTTAATCCCAGCACTTGAGAGGCAGAGGTAGGAGGATCGCCATGAGTTCGAGGCTACCCTAAGACTACATAGTTAATTCCAGGTCAGCCTGAGCCAGAGTGAGACCCTACCTTGAAAAAACAACAACAACAACAACAACAATAAAAAACCCAAAAAGAAAAGAAAATTCTATTCACAATTTAATGTAGCAGTCTTAACATTCCTGTTATAATACATTTTTTTAAAATTTTTATTAGCATTTTCCATGATTATAAAAAAATCCCATGTTAATTCCCTCCCTCCCCCCCATATAATACATTTTATAAGTTGTACATTTTTGTGTTATGAAAATTAACTGTTATGTATGCCCTCCATCTGGCTGAGCTCAGCCCAAGGCAGCCCAGTTGCTAGCCAACACAGATTTGCCTTCTGGGGCAGAGAGCCGCCTGAGCCAAAGTGGTTTGGGAAGCACATGGGAGCACCCGTGGCCATCAGCTGCCTGCTGGGGTGCTGTGCTTAGCTAGGCTCATCATGCGCGTCACCTGTTCCCTTCCTTTGCCTACGAGGATGCTATTTAAAAACTGCTAAGGGACTGGGAGACGGCTCATCCTGTGAAGCCTGTGCTGCTGCAAGCATGAGGACCTGAGCTTGGCTCCCCAGCGCCCGTGCAGTGCTGGACACGTGGACAAGCGTCTGTCATCCCGGCATTCGGGAAGCAGAGATGGGACAGGCTGGCTAACTAGACTAGCTAAACCAGTGAGCTCTGGCTTCAAGTGAGAGCCCCATCTCAATGAGTAAGGTGCAGTTGATAGAGGGAGATGCCCAACCTTGACCTCTGGCCTCCGCATGCACCCGCACACAGACAAGCAAACAAAACCCTCTCCAAAGTTGAATGTGGATGCAAAAAGTGGCTCAACCCAGATGCATGTGCCACCTTATGAGCATGTGTGACCTCGAAATGCATCACCTTGTGCATCTGGCTTATGTCGGATCTGGGGAGTCAAACATGGGTCCTTAGGCTTCACCTTGACCGCTAAGCCATCTCTCCAGCCTGCATCTGGCTTGTACATGAGTACTAGGGATTCAAACCCAACCCATCAGGCTTTATAAGCAAGTACGTTTCAAGTGCTGAGCCCATCTTCCCAGCCCGTGAATAAATTTTATTCATAAAGAAAGGTCTATCTTTGTGGAACTTTGACCTCCAGACATGTCACACCATCGCTGTCTTGAAATCAGAGCAATTATGATCAGCCACATGAGACCCTCACAAGGTCAGGCCTAATAGCATTTCTTGGTGGAAGAGGGGAGGGCTCATGAGGGGCAGGAGGCCCCTCTGCTCCCAGAGAATAGACCAACTGCTGGTGGGGAGGGAGACTTTCAGCTCCAGCAAGTTAACGCCAATAAAACTCATTGGACTTGGGTGCCAAAAAAAAAAAAAAAAGTGGCTCAAGCTTCTGCCATTTGTTTGTAGCAGCAAGAGACCCTGGTGCGTGTACACACACACGCACAAATATGCACAATTTTTTTTTCTTTTTTTTTTTTGGTTTTTCAAGGCAGGGTCTCACTCCAGCCCAGGGTGACCTGGAACTCTTTATTTTCAGGGTGGCCTCAAACTCATAGCCATCCTCCTACCTTTGCCTCCCGAGTGCTGGGATTAATGGCATGCGCCACCACGCCCGGCTTACACAAATAAATTTTTTAAAATTTTGTTGAATTTAAGCATAAAGTTATTAGCAATCCTGAGTGAACTTTGTATTTCTTTGTTAAAGAAGCTGTGTGTGTACGGCACGTGGATATGCATATGTCTGTGGGTGTGGGCTCACACATGCTCCGGTGTGCATGGAGGTCGGAGGACAAGTTCAAGAGTCGGTCCTCACCTTCTGCTGTGAGGCAGAATCTCTTGGTCACTATTGCGTATGCAAGCCAGACCATGAGCTTCAGGTTCTTCTGTGTCTGCCTCAGTCGTGGGCTCACTGCTGTGTCCTCCCTGCGGGCTCTGGGACCCAGGCTGAGAGCGGCAGGCTTGCACAGGAAGTGCTTGTGTCCGCTCAGCCATCTCCCCAGAACTTCAACTCACACGGACTATATTAAACTTTCTGTTTTGGGGAAATATATTTAGTATCTTATTGCTTGTCCTCCCCCAAGCTTTCAACTAACGAATTTGGGTCCTGTAAGCAGGCACTTCAGCCTAGGTTTATGTTTTCCCCTGTGGGTCTTGAGGGGTTTGTATTTTGCTTTGTGAGAAAACTCAAAATACTTTGCTGCACTTTTTGGCTTACATGGGTCCTGAGGAATTGAGCCTTGAACTGAGGTCCTTAGGCTTCACAGGCAAGCGCTTAACCACTAAGCCATCTCTCCAGCCCATCAAATATCTTTTAATGGCCTGGCTTCTATAAAATTTTTTTCTCACAAAGCATACAGAATTGTAAGTTTAATTGTGTGATATATATGTATAATATAATTATCTAGAATTTGGAGACCACTAAACAGGAAAAAGTAAGCTTCTGTCTGGTTTCAAGTTAAAGAAATTGCTGCAAACTAATGAGCTCTGTGGATGACAGTGAGTACTAATGTTTAGCTACTTTTACATGCGTCTCCAGCACTTTGAGCCACCGCCTTCACAACTAGGTAGCATGCTGGAAACGATGGCCAGCCCAGGTCCTGCAGGCTATCTCAATCTGTTGCACAAGCTCAACAACCTTGGGCAGGTTACTTGTCTTCTTTTAGTCATCCTTTTCTTCTTCAAGATAAGATATGTCTACTTCCTGCTGTGAGGAGTATCTGAGAAATAAAGGAGGGAAGGGTTTTCTGTTGCTTAAAGTTGCAGAGGGCTCAGTTCATCACTGCAGGGTAAACATGGTGGAGTAGAACAGATCACATCAGAAAGGCGGGGAAGGAGAGACAGACAGACAGACAGATACAAAGTGACTGTGACTGCTCTAGTAGGCCTTGGGCCTTTCCCCTTTTATTCCATCTGGACCCCAGGCAGATGGGATGAAGCGTCCCACACTCCAGGGACTTCTCCCCTCCAGTTAATCTCTGCAGACACCCCCAGAGGTGCTCCAGCTGTGTGCTTCACTAGTCTTCCAGGCACTTGTCAACCCAGCCAAGGTGACAGTTCAGACTGTCACAGGGCATGGAGTCCACTCATTTCACTGAGTGAAGAAACAGTTATCTAGCTCACTGGGGAGGAAAGACACACTGAGACTAGAGATGAGGAATGAAGGCAGGCAGTGGGCCTTCTGTTGGGACCATGGTTTCATGTAGGAAGTCCAAGCTTGATTCCTTCACTGCTTGGTATGCGAATGGCAGCTCTGGATGTATCCATGTGTGCTTATACACCCGTGAACAAACAGGCTTTCTTGACATTTAAGGAGCTATTTAGCCTCAGTTTTTGCTTGTAAAATGCATCCAAGTTTTTCCCCTCCCATTGATCCCACAAGAATATTATGAGGCATGTACATGAAATTTCCTGGTATACATCTTCCCTCCCAAGATAGAAGCATCATAAGATTAAAGTCTAAAGTCTGCAGGCATCTTGAAAGAGACACACGCCTAGTAATGAGGAGTGCACATCTTCTGAGGCTGTAAGCCCATTCATTTTCCTCCTTTGAGAGGCTGTTAACTTCAAGAGTCAGCAGTGTCCTCATGAATTTATTGTCCATCAACAATGAAACGTTTGTTTCGATTTTTTAAAATATTTAAAAATTATTGGGAACCCTAGTGCCCATCATATTAACTGTCAGTATTTTCTGGGCATTGGGTCAATCAACTTAATTGCCTAGGTACAAGCAGGACTTTGGGACAAATCTTTCCTTTGTGCTGTTTGGTTATACTTGTTGCAGTCTTTCTCCTTAGTCCCTCACACAATTCCTTACAGAGCACTTCTTTAAAAAATCTTGAGTTGAAAAAAAAATTTATTTATTATTTGAGAGAGAGAAAGAGGCAGATATATACAGAATGGGTGCTCCAGGGCCTCCAGCTGCTGTAAATGAACTCCAGACTCATGTGCCACCTTGTGCATCTGGCTTATTTGGGTCCTGGAGAATTGAACCTGCCTTAACTACTAAGCCATCTCTCCAGCCCTGGTTTTGATTTTTTTTTTTTTTTTTAAATGTGGCAAATGGTCTTTTGTGGTATATTTTGTGTCACTTTTTTGTTTGTTTTTGTTGTTTTGTTTTTTTCAAGGTAGGGCCTCACTGTAGCCCAGGCTGACCTGGAATTCACTATGTAGTCTCAGGGTGGCCTTGAACTCACAGCAACACTCCTACCTCTGCCTCTGGGATTAAAGGTGTGCACTGCCACACCCAGCCTCTGGATCACATTTTTTGTTATGCCTTTTGTTTTTATATTTGCATGAGGTACCTGTGCTCCTCTTCTACCTTTTTCTACCTTTTTTTGTTGTGGGCTCTCCTGGCTTAATCTGCCTTGTCATGGGCGCATTGCAGTCACAGATGCATGGACCATTTTGCATCTGGCTTTGTGTGGGTGTTTGGGTTGGCAGACTTTGCAAGCATGTGCCTTTAACTGCTGAGCCATCTCCCTGGCTCTTCCCCCCTTTTTAATGCAGGGTCTCATTCTAGCCCAGTTTGACCTGGAACTCACTTTCTAGCCCAGGCTGTCCTTGAATTTACTATGATCCTCCTACCTCAGCCTTCCAAGTCCAAGGTTTAAGTCACCACACCCTGCAGATAGCAAATGTTCTTTGTTGCTATGTCTGTACTTCTATCCTAGAATGTTTACAAACCTCCCCTTTAGTCTTATAAACCTGCTTAAAATGTTCTCTTAGCCCTGAAGCCGAGGAAAGAGAGGCTCACTCCAAAACTAGAATTCTTTCCTTTGGATAAAAGCTTGTTCAGAGTGAAAAGAATACAATACAGTATATTAGAAAGAACCAGAGCTTTGACATCCTAACATGCTGTCTCAGAAAGTTGTATAATCTGTTCAGCAGGGACAAAATCATCTTCCAGAACACCTAAGCATTTGTAAATATGCCTTGATGTCAAGTGCTGATACTTCATTGCTCCCTTAGCCTGAGGATGAGCTCCCATTGCCTTTAGAGACCTCGTCATGCCACATGAATCTACTTGTCTCTTCTTCAGATACAGACTTCCCAAATGAGGGAATGTTCAGTTGGTGTCTACTGTGATAGCATTGTTCCAGGTCAGCCCTGCTCAGTACTGCAATCAGAGCATGTCCAGTAAAGTTTCTAGTAGTCCCATTGACAGGAAAAAGAGAACTAGACGAGATTAATTTTAATTATTTTGTTCAACTCATTATATTCAAAACAGTATCATTTTAGGATATCACCATTTGACATTCTTTGTACTAAGCTCTTGAAATCTAGATTTAATTTCAGCCACAAAAATGTGGCTAGTAGCAGTTAGAATGGCCATTTCTTACCTAGATGATGGGTTTATAGTAGTGAACAGATAATGTCCTTTTTTCACCAATAAGCTTTCTGTTTTGGCAGGGAGCCGCTAACACACTAGTAAACAAATAGAAATAAGGTAACAGTGATGTGTGCTATACAGAACACCACACTGAGGGCTTGGGAGATGACTGTAGAGGTTAAAGATGCTTGCTTGCAGGGCCTGCCCGGCCAGGTTCAGCTTCCCAGTGCCCATGTAAAGCCAGGTGCATAAAGTTGTGCATGCAACTGGAGTTCGTTTGTACTGGCAAGAGGCCCTGGTTTGTTTGTGTTCTCTCTCTCTCATAAACAAAAATATTTTTTAAAAAAATAGAGAATATCCCAGTGTGGGGATGGTGACTAGGAGAGAGGGTTGTACTCTGAAGTGATGGCTTCTGGGGACCAGACCTAAAGGGGGATTCCAGGCTGGAGAGATGGCTCAGTGGTTAAGGGCTTGACTGCAAGGCCTAATGGCCCTGATTCAATTCTCTGGTACCCATGTAAAGCTAGATGCACAGTGGCGCATGTTTCTTGAGTTCATTTGTAGCTGCTAAAGGCCTTGGTGTGCCCATACTTACTCTCAGTCTCTCTCCTCTCTGCTTGCGAAAAATATAAATATTTGAAGCGGGGGGGGGGGGGAGCAGATTCCATTCATGTGGAAGCTGTGAACACAAGGCCCTGTGATAGACAGTATTGGTGGTATTTGATATTAGTGATATTTGATCATGGCTGTATTAGAGCCAGGAAGAGCAATGAGGCCGATGAAGTGAGTAGAGTCTCTAAAGGGACATCAGGGCCTTCAAAAGAAATTAAGATTAATTATGAGTTTAGAAGCTATAAGAAGGTCTTAGAGTCACAAGGCTTATGAGTATATAAAATACAAATTAGATACCTAGCTGGGCATGGTGGTGCACGCCTTTAATCTCAGCACTCGGGAGGCAGAGGTAGGAGGATCACCGAGAGTTCGAGGCCACCCTGAGACTCCATGGCGAATTCCAGGTCAGCCTGAGCCAGAGTGAGACCCTACCTCAAAAAACCAAAAAAAAAAAAAAAAAAAAACCAGATACCTATTCAGAGATTGAAGGAATACATACCTAAGTTAATTATTCATATAGTTCAGTACACTAGAAGGTTTTTTGTTTGTTTGTTTTTGTTTTTCAAGGTAGGGTCTCAACTTCAGCCCAGGCTGACCTTGAACTCAATGTGATCCTCCTACCTCTGCCTCCCGAGCGCTGGGATTAAAGGCGTGCGCCACCACACCTGGCTCTTTTTTTTTTTTTTTTTTTAATGTCTGTAACCCACATCTCTTTCCCCCTTTGCAATCACTTACCTGTAGTCACTAACATAACTTAAGGAGACCATCTTTTGGGCATTTCACTTCTGTTAGCTCTGGTGATTTACTTATTGTTCACTTGTAATTAGTTTATGAAGAAAATGAGGAAAAGACTCAAATTTAAACAACGGATCTACTACTCACTGCTTTTATTTTTTTTAACTTTTTGACAGACATGTGCATTGCCATTGCGATTTCCCTTCTCATGATCCTGATATGTGCGATGGCTACCTATGGTGCATACAAGGTAAGCAGCTGCAGTGAGAATCTAAAATGGTTTATGGTAAGGAAACAGTTGTTCCCACCTTCCTCTAAGACTCTTTGGAAATCTCAGTAATAGCACATGGCACTAGGAAAATAAAATCAGCACGGTAGCGGGCAGGTTATCCCAGTCTTGTTTGTTAATTGTTTCAGCTTTGCCGACCAGTTGCAGATTTCACAGCTGTCAATTCCTGCATGCCCTTACAGATTACTTGAAAAGTCTCTTTGAACTCAATAAATTGGTGCAGTGTGCAACACACTAACGTTCTGTTTTCTCATGCCTAGCAACACGCTGCCTGGATCATCCCGTTCTTCTGTTACCAGATCTTCGATTTTGCCCTGAACACCTTGGTGGCTATTACTGTGCTTGTTTATCCAAACTCCATCCAGGAGTATGTACGGCAGCTGGTACGTGACTCTCCTTTTTACCGCCTCCGTTGTGAAAGAATCTAAGTTATTTATGTGGGCTGAGGAGATTTTAAAGGTTTTTCTTTTTTTTTTTTGGTTCATGTGTGGTATGTGCAGGTGCAAATGCAGAGAAACCAGTGGAAGATGTTGGCATATATCCTTCTCTATTGATCTCCTGCCTCATTTCTCTGAAAATGAGTCTCTCACTAAACCCAGAGCTCCCCGTTTTTCTGTTAGACTGGCTGGCCAGATTGGAGAGAGATGACAGGGAATGTTGTTATCCGCAGGATAGGACTTGTGATTTCCTAGGACGCTCTTGAGGTCACGGCCTCCCTGAGCCCGTGAGATAGTTTGAAATGCTGCCGGGGCTTCCTCCCGCCCTTCGCCTTGTTCCACTCCTCCCTCCTCTGCTTTAGAGCCACTGAGTGGCACGGGGATGACACTGGTGATGCTCACAGGGCTTAAAGTGGTTAAAATTGGCTTTTCAAGGTAGGGTCTCATGCTAGCCCAGGCTGACCTGGAATTCACTGTGTACTCTCAGGGTGGCCTCGAACTCTCAGTGATCCTCGTACCTCTGCCTCCCGGAATGAAGGTGTGTGCCACCATGCCTGGCCCCATATTGTTCAGTCTAAGTATGGTGATGGCACATGCCTATCATTTAAGCACTCTATCATTTAAGCACTTTAGAGGCCAAGGTAGAAGGATCTTAAGTCCAAGGCCAACCTGAGCTACATAGTGTGACTCTGTCCAGAGAAGGAGGAGGGGGGAGAGAGAAGTCTCAGCCTGCGATGTAATAATAGCAAGGCATATGCATTTCCACTGATGCCTAAAGAGACAGCAATAAATAGGAACTTTGAAGTTCCCCTGATAGAGGCCCTGCTGACAAGTTAAGACAGATAGAGTGGGTCAGACAGCCTGTTATCTGAGAAGTCTGAGCCCTGACTTAATTCTAATTCCTGTTCTCTTATCTGCTTATGCAGATAACACAGTTGAAATAAGTTGCATATGTCTTTTTACAAACATCTTTTTTTTCTACCTCCAGTGCTACTAATTAAACCCAGACCCATGCCAGTGTTAAGACTACCACTGAGCTATATCCCCAGCATATTACTTATTATTTAATCATTTATTTTTTAATTTATTGTAAGATACTTGGGATTGAATCCAGGGCTTCATATATACTAACCAGCACCCATACCAACTGAGGTACAACCCTCTTTTTTTAGGCAAGCACAATAGGCTTTTTTCCGGGGGGGGGGGGTGTTGAGGTAGATCCTGTCTCCCAAGTGCTGGAATTAAAGGTGCACAACACCACATGCCTGCTCCCCCACCTTTTATTTATTTATTTATTTGCTTGGTTATTGGTTTTTCAAGGTAGGGTCTCACTCTAACTGAGGCTGACCTAGAATTGACTATGTAGTCTCAAGGTGGCTTTGAACTCTTGGTGATCCTCTTACCTCTGCCTCCCAAGTGCTGGGATCAAAGGCATGTGCCACCATGGCTGGCTTTTTTTTTTTGTTTTCCTTTCTTTTTTTTAAATTTTTGTTTATTTATTGGAGAGAGACAGAGAGGGGCAGAGAGGGGCAGGAAGAGGCAGATAGAGAGAAGAAGAGAGAATGGGCATGCCAGGGCCTCAAGCCTCTGCAAACAAACTCCAGATGCATGCGCCCCTTTGTGCATCTGGCTAACGTAGGTCCTGGGGAATCGAGCCTCAAACCAAGGTCCTTAGGCTTCACAGGCAAGCGCTTAACCACTAAGCCATCTCTCCAGCCCTTTTCCTTTCTTTTAAGGAGGGAGAGGGAGAAAGAATTGGTACGTCAGAGCTTCCAGCCACTGTAACTCCAGACATGTGCTCATGTGCAACCTTGCATTCTTGTGTCACCTGTGTGTGTGGCTTACATGGGACCTGGAGAGTCAAACATGGGTCCTTTGGCTTCACAGGCAAGCACCTTAAGTGCTAAGCCATCTCCCAATTCCTTTTTTATAGATCTCAGCTGTCTGTACAAGAATGTCAAGATCTTTGTGGAAAAGGTCACATTTTTCCTCTTTGTGCTTTTAAGGGAGGGCCACTTTATTTATCCCAGGCTGACCTGGAACTCACTCTCTAGCCCAGGCTAACCTTAACCCCACTGTGATCTTCCTACCTCAACCTTCTGAGTGCTGGGATTATAGGCATGAGCCACTCACCCAGCTCACATGCTTCCACATTAATTCTCCTGTCCTCCCTCTTGGGGAGGCAGTATTGTTTTTTCATTAGCCATTGTAGCCTTTAATTCTCCTAAAAGGTTTCCTGGTAATCCATTTTCTTTTAAAAAATGCTACGAATTCCTGTGATAAGGATATCTATTCTCTGGAAGGAAATAACAGCTTGAAGAAGACAACATTTCAGTAGTCTCCCCTCTCCCCTTAGAGTGTGCAGAGTCTGCTGACAACCAACCCCCACCCTGCGTCCAAAGCAGCCCTGACCCTGGTCCATAACTGCACAAGGACGACAAAGTGACGCTTTCAGGTCTTCATGGTTCTTCATTCTCCTTCCCGTTGAGGGCCCTCGTCTTCCTTAGCTTCTTCACACCTTCTGCAGCTTTTTCAGGGTAGTTAGTGGCAGGAGAACATTCTGTGTTGGTCTTGGCTGCCTTCTCTTCAGCACTTCTGTTGCTGCTTATGGAATGTACCTTGAAAGATTAATGAGCTTGGCTAACGAGGCCCCTTTCTTTTGCAGCCTCCTGACTTTCCCTACAGAGATGATATCATGTCAGTGAACCCTACTTGCTTGGTCCTTATTATCCTTCTGTTTATCAGCATTATCTTGACATTCAAGGTAAGCATGGAGTCTGAGTATTAAATGCCAATAAAATAAACAGACTGACTCGTTGTCTTAACTCTCTTTTAATTTCCTGACATGTGCAGATTGTTCTTTATATGAAAGGCTAACTATGTATTCAAAAATATGTTTGGAGACAAATGTAGGCTATGCATTGCATAGTATATGATACTCCAGCATGTGTTACAGTGTCCATATGATAGATATATTTTGTCATTTGCTCTAACATGTATGTTCTGAACATTGTTCTGTGTCAGTCCATCTGAGTGTCATTTAATTACTGTTGGCCGTTGAGTGGTCCTATCTTTTATGTTATGCTGTAATGATACATGAACATTTTATTTCCTCCTTTTTTGTTTTTGTGGTGCAGGGGATTGAATTTAGGACTTTGTACCTGGAGGCAAGTACTATCCCCAAGCCCAAGGTACATTTGCTTTAAGTCAGGGTATGGTGTAGTTTAAAGAACTTCAACTTCTTATTTGATAATGAGGAAAAGAAAATGAATTACTGAAAATCAATGGGAGGCCTGAGGTTACAGCTTAAGGAGAGAGATTATCCTTAGCCTGGCGTGGTGGTGCACGCCTTTAATCCCAGCACTCGGGAGGCAGAGGTAGGAGGATTACTGTAAATTCAAGGCCACCCTGAGACTCCCTAGTGAATTCTAGGTCAGCCTGGGCTAGAGTGAGACCCTACCTCGAAAAACCTAAAATAAATAAATAAATAAATAAAAAAAATAAAGGCTCTGGTTTGATCCCATAACCAAGAAAAGAAGAAAAGCCTGTTTTCACCATTAAACACCACTCTAGTTTTTTGTTGTTGTTGTTGTTTGTTTTATTGTATTTTTTGCTTTTGGGTTTTTTTTGGTGTTGTTGTTGGTGGTGGTGTTTTTCAGTTTCAGGGTGACATCGCACTCACTGCTATCCTACCTCTGCCTCTGAAGTGCTGGGACTAAAGGCATGCACTATCACGCCCAGCCTTGCTGTTGGGGCTTACTGTTGGGCAATTCCTATTCTCCCCTCCACCTTCTCACCACTTGGTTCCTCTTCCTTTTCCTCCCCTGTTTCCCTTGGCCTCCTAGCCTGTTAGTCTGGACTGTCTGATATCCAGGCTGCAGGGAGAGTGCCTTGTAAAACCATGGGTTCACATCCTGCAAGTCTGCACTTGCTTCAAGACAGCACGCCTCATCACTGCCTGCTGTTCATTGCTTTAGCATGCCTTGAAATTGTGTGTGTGTGTGTGTGTGTGTGTGTGTGTGTGTGTGTGTTTATAAGCTTTACCTGCAGGAAAAGTTCTGTCATACCTACCTCTCTCATTACTAGAAACTGAAACCTTCCTAACTCTCTCAAAAATGACATTTTGAGCCATTCTGGTGGCTCACATCTATTATTCCAGCACTGTGAGCCTGAGATAGGAGAATCACCATGTGTTTAAGGCCAGCCTGGGATAAAATGAGCCTGGCCTCAAAAAGAAAAAGAAAAAGAAACCAAGCCTTTTGACTTTGTAGCAGTTTTCTTTGTATTAGAAGTGCTTATTTTAAAGATTTTTAAAAAATATATTATTTATTTATTTGTGAGGGAAAGAGGCAGGTAGAAAGTAGGCATGCCAGGGCCTCTATCCAGTTTGTGCATCTGGCTTTGCATGGGTACTTGGGAATTGAACCTGGGTTCTTGGGCTTTACAGGCAAGTGCCTTAACCACTGGGCCATCTTTCCAGCTCTGCTTTAAAGTATTGGTTTTTAATTTTGGGGGGGGGGGTTGTTTTGCTTTTTTGTTTTTTCAAGGTAGGGTCTCACTCTGGCCCAGACTGACCTGGAATTCACTAGTCTCAGGGTGGCCTCGAACTCACGGCGATCCTCCTACCTCTGCCTCCCGAGTGCTGGGATTAAAGGAGTGCGCCACCACGCCCGGTTGGTTTTGTTTTTGTTTTTTTGAGGTAGGGTCTCACTCTAGCCCAGGCTGACTTGGAATTCACTATGGAGTCTCAAGGTGGGCTCAAACTCCTGATCCTCTTGCTTTTACCTCCCAAATCCTGGAAATAAAGGTGTGTGGTACAGTGCTCACTAGTTACTTTCTTACTGTGTTGGTTTTATACTAGGGGTCTTGCAATGTGTCTCCCAAAGGAGGGTGGGTGGCTATTGTATTTAGTCAGGGTTTCCTGTGTGTCATGCTGTTCCATGTCCTGGGGTTTGGTAGTGAATAAGAAAAATCTGCCCTGTGGTGCTTTTATGAATTGCTGAACACAAATGTTAATTACTGTAATTATCTCATAAAAGACCTTATACAAATTGTTCACAGTACCATCTCCAACCTGATAGAAATGTGTTTATGTTTCGCCCACATTTATTTGCATCAGCACCTTCTGGCTTTTCAACCTTAGATTTCATTTCCTTGCTGTCTGCACCATCATTCTTAGATGCCTCTTAGCATTAAGCTGATGCCCAGAAAGTAGACTCTCAGTATTAATGGTTTAAATAACCATAACTTTGTGGCTTCATTATTGGCTTTTTTAACTTTTCTTTGTTTTTTTTTTTTTTTTTTTTTTAGCTTACTGAACCAGTGATTTTATTTGGGTTACATATAAAGCACAAGTGACTCAAAGGCCACTGGGTCACCAAAAAGCCCACTCTAGCATGGGTGACAATTCACACAAGCTGCCTCCCTCCCTGGAGCTCCCTGCACAGCTTGCAGTAGCTTATGGGTTCGAGTCTCCTCTCCCCAGCAATGGATACTGCTTTTATAACCTTGGGGAAAGTCCCGATGAATCTTGTAACTTTCAGAAGCTTCCTGAGACTTAAGTTGTGCTGAATTCCTATGATGGCTTGAATGTAAAATGTCTCCCATGTGTTTGTGGAAAAGACTCACACCCAGCCAGCAGCTGGGAGAGCCTTTGGGAAGAGGAGCCTTGCTGGAGGAGGTGTGCCGCTTGGACCTTGCAGTGTTACAGCTCAGCCTCACTGGTTGCGCTCAGCTCACTCTCTGTACTTCCTCTCTGCTATTGTGGATATGTGATACCCTGCTGTCTTCTGCTGCCATGCCAACACCCTTTTGCAGTCAGGTTTAGGTAGAAATCACCCAACCAAGAGGAGCTTGTGGAGAAAAAGAAGTTTATTTTGGTTTACAGGCTCAAGGGGGAAACTCTATGATGGCAGAGAAAATGATGGCATGAGCAGAGGGTGGACATCACCGCCTGGCCAACATAAGGTGAACAATAGCAACAGGAGAGTATGCCAAACACTGGCATGGAGAAACTGGCTATAATACCCAAAAGCCTGCCCCCAACAATACACTGCCTCCAGGAGGCGCTAATCCCCAAATCTCCATCAGCTGGGAACCTACATTCAGAACGCCTAAGTTTATGGGGGACACCTAAATCAAACCACCACAACCCCCTCCACCTCAATCCCTGCACAATCACCATGATGAAATTTCCCCTTAAAATTGTAAGCTGGAAAAAACCCTTCTGTAAACTGCTTCTGGTTTAGTGTTTTGTCCTAGCAAGAAGGCTTTTTTAACTTTTATCACTGTGCCAGTGCCCCAAGTAAGAAAGGAAATATATATGGTTGTCCACTCAGTGCATGGGCACATACACACACACACACACACACACACACACACGAGAGAAAGAAAACTTTAAAAGAGGTAGGAGGATCACCGTGAGTTCGAGGGCACCCTGGAACTACACAGTGAGTTCTAGTTCAGCCTGAGCTAGAGTGAGACGCTACCTCAAAAAACAAAAAAAAGAAAGAAAGAAAGAAAGAAAGGTGACTAAAACAAGTTTTTAGACTCAACAGGTCTTTCTGGTGTGCACAGTGGTGGTGTTACAGGGGCCTCGGAAATGCTGCTTGGGTCTACGGGGAGTTCGTAGCACCCTGTACTTTCTGTTTGCTCATTAGCCTCTTGATTATGGATTTGTTGCTTTGAGAGTACTTGCATTAAGAAATCAGTGCTAAAATAGTAGATAAATATTCATCTTACAGAATAGACAACCAACTCATCCCAGCATTTATTTCCCATTTGCACTGGAGTTCTTTTTGGGGGAGGGGGTTTCGAGGTAGGGTCTCACTCTAGCTCTGGCTGACTTGGAATTCATTATGCAGCCTCAGGGTGGCCTCGAACTCATGGTTATCCTTCTACCTCTGCCGCCCGAGTGCTGGGATTAACGGCGTGCCTGGCTTGCACTGGAATTCTTTTTTTTTCTTTTTCAAGGTAGGGTCTTACTGTGGCCCAAGCTGACCTGGAATTCACTATGTAGTCTCAGGGTGCCCTCGAACTCATGGCGATCCTCCTACCTCTGCCTCCAGAATGCTTGGATTAAAGGCGTGCACCACCACACCCGGCTATTGCATTGGAATTCTTAAGACATAGAAGGCTTTTTCCTCCTGGGTAAAGAAGTTGGTAACATTGTAGGTTAAATACATGAGTAAATTAGTTATATTGTATACACTTTTCTCAGAAATAAGTTCTTTTCATTTTTCTTTATTTTTGTGTTGATCTCTCATTTTAGATTGTTCTTAAGAAACATTTTTTTGGGGGAGGGTTTTTGGGGGTGTTGAGATAGGGTCTTGCTCTAGCCCAGGCTGACCTGGAATTTACTATGCAATCCCAGGGTGGCCTTGAACTCACAGCAATCCTCCTACCTCTCCTTTCCAAGTGCTGGGATTAAAGGCCTGTGCCACCACACCTGGCAAGAAACATTTTTATTTTTTTAAAATATTTTATTTATCTGAGAGAGAGAGAGAGGGAGAGAATGGCCACGCCAGGGCCTCTAGCCACTGCAAATGAACTCCAGACACGTGCACCACTTTGTGCATCTGGCTAATGTGGGTCCTGGGGAATCAAACCTGGGTCCTTTGCCTTCACAGGCAAATACCTTAACTGCTGAGCCATTTCCCTGGCCCCCCCCCCGAAACTTTTTTTTTTTTCGAGGTAGGGTCTCACTCTAGCCCAGGCTGACATGGAATTCACTATGGAATCTCAGGGTGGCCTCGAACTCACGGCGATCCTCCTACTTCTGCCTCCCAAGTGCTGGGATTAAGAAACATTTTTATAAAATAGCATTGTGTACTTTTTTTTTTTTTTTTTTTTTTAAAGGTAGGGTCTTGCGCTAGCCCAGGCTGACTTGGAATTCATTATGTAGTCTCAGGCTGGCCAGTGATCTTTGTACCTCTATCTCCCAAGTGTTGGGATTAAAGGCATGTGCCACCATGCCCAGCTGTTGTATTGAGAGAGAGAGAGAAAGAAGCATATAGAGAATGAGCATGCTAGGGCCTTCAGTTGCTGCAAACAGACTTCAGACACATGCACCACCATGTGTATCTGGCTCACATGGGTCCTGGGGAATTGAACTTGGGTCCTTGGGCTTTGCAGGCAAGCGCCTTAACCACTAAGCCGTCTCTCCAGCCCTATAATTTTATTCTTATCCAAAGAGTTACATGCAAGAAATAATATATATGGAGTTTCAGATAGCATTCCAAATATTTAACATATTTTTGTGTGTAAAAACCACGTTTATTTAGACAGAATCCATGTTACAAAGTATATAACTGTGGCTTTCAGTATATGTGCAGAATTGTGAAACTTTAGCTTCATGGTTGCATAACATAATTTTAGAATATTTTAAAAATATTTTTAAGGGCTGGAGAGATGGCTTAGCGGTTAAGCGCTTGCCTGTGAAGCCTAAGGACCCCGGTTCGAGGCTCTGTTCCCCAGGTCCCACGTTAGCCAGATGCACAAGGGGGCACACGCGTCTGGAGTTCGTTTGCAGAGGCTGGAAGCCCTGGCGCGCCCATTCTCTCTCTCTCCCTCTATCTGTCTTTCTCCCTATGTCTGTTGCTCTCAAATAAATAAATAAATAAAAATGAACAACAACAAAAAGAAAGTATTACAAGATACAAACACATGAAAAGGAGCATCTAGGAATTTGTGTATGGAGATTACAATAAATAAATAAAATTAAAAAAAAATTTTAAGCTGTGTGTGGTGGTGCACATCTTTAATCCCAGCACTCGGAAGGCAGAGGAAGGAGGAAGGCCATCCTGAGGCTACATAGTAAATTCCAGGTCAGCCTGGGCTGGAGTAAGACCTGACCTCAAAAACGTGTGTATGTACGCGCGCGCATAAAAGGAGAAAGAGTGGGTGGCCTTCCTTGGGGTTTTTCATCTTGAAAATGGAAACATCTTAGTGAACTTTATGAACTGGGAAATGATTTCAGGTACCCTGGGGCTGTGTGATAGAGAACGAGGCTATGCCGGAACGTGCCCTGTCAACACTTGCTACTTTCAAGGCTTTGGGTTTGGCAGTAGACATTTGTGTAAATAAAAATTTTGTGATGTGGTCCTATGTAGCATTTTAAGTTGTCTACAATTTAAAAAGTAAAAATCTAATACCTGTCATTTTCAGGGCTACTTGATTAGCTGTGTTTGGAACTGCTACCGATACATCAATGGCAGGAACTCCTCCGATGTCCTGGTTTACGTAACTAGCAATGATACCACGGTAGGTTGATGTCACTGAAGGTGAGGTGTCCCCATCCTCTGCTGCATGATGGTTTCTGTGCTTTTAGTGTCTCCTGCTTGTCTTACAACCCTTCAGCAGTTCTGAAGATCAAACCCAGGCCCTTTTTTTTTTAATTTTATTTTTTATTTATTTTTTTCTTATTAACATTTTCCATGATTATAAAATATATCCCATGGTGATTCCCTCCCTCCCCACCCCTACACTTTCCCATTTGAAATTCCATTCTCCATCATATTACCTCCCCATTACAATCATTGTAATTACATATATACAATATCAACCTATTAAGTATCCTCCTCCCTTCCTTTCTCTTCCCTTTATGTCTCCTTTTTTTTTTTAAATTTTTTTTTGTTTTTATTTTTATTTATTTATTTGAGAGCAACAGACACAGAGAAAGAGGCAGATATATAGAGAGAGAATGGGCACACCAGGGCCTCCAGCTGCAAATGAACCCCAGATGCATGTGCCACCTTGTGCATCTGACTTATGTGGGTCCTGAGGAACTGAACCTAGGTCCTTTGGCTTTGCAGACAAGTGCCTTAATGGCTAAGCCATCTCTTCAGCCCTTATGTCTCCTTTTTAACTTACTGGCCTCTGCTACCAAGTATTTTCCTTCTCACGCAGAAGCCCAATCATCTGTAGCTAGGATCCACATATGAGAGAGAACATGTCCAGGCCCTTTTTTTAATTCAAAAATATTTTAATTTACTTACAAGGAGGGAGAGAGAAGATGGGCATGCCAGGGTCTGTTGCCACTGCAGACAAATTCCAGAGGCATGTTCCACTTTATGCATCTGGCTTTATGTAAGTTTTGGGAAATCAAACTCAGTCCATCAGGTTTTGCAAACAAGGGTGCCCTTGTTAGGTTTTTGTTCCTGAGACAAAATATCTGAAACTGTTGAAGAGGAGGAAAGATATATTTTGCTTACGTTTTAGAAGCCGTAGCTTGGGTACGGTCTTCTGGTGAAGTGGATCCTCACAGCTGCAGGAGGGTGTGGTGGACGAGGCTGTTCTCAGGCAGCCAGGAAGCAGAGAGTAAGGAGGACTGGGGCAGGATGTAGTCTCGGGAACATGCCACCAGTGACTTGTTTCCTCTACCTAGACCCCACTTCCTAAAGCTTCCATCATTTCCCAATAATGTCATCAAATTGTAAACCAATAAATTAATCCATTGATCAGGTCCAAGCCCTCTGATCCAATACCCTTGCTGATTGGCTTCAAGCAAGCCTTCCACACATGAGCCTGTTGCGGGAGGACACTTCATACAAGCCACAGCCCCTGCTGGGGACAGATGCAGAACCTATGCAGACTTTGAAGAGCCAGTAGTTGTTAAAACTTAAGAACCTATTAAGGCATTATCTGTAATTTCATGGTGTGTAGGCCTTAAAAAAGTGTGTCAAGATAGATAATGTCCATGTTATATGTGCTTGTTTATGATTTCTTCCTGGTTTATGGGTTTGGGAAAAAATTTTTTTCACCCCAGTAGAAATTTTGTAAAACTGAGGTGCTTGTCACAGTTTAGCAAGTGGGTATACTTTTCAGCAGCTGGCCCCTCTTTTTTGTGGCTGGGCCTCTGCTCTGATAAGAAACCCTATAGCTGGCCTCAGCCCCTGCTCCCTAGTACCCAAGCTGGCTCCTGGCAGGGTGAAGTTGTGTATCATTCCCGCAGTCATTTTCTGTCAGCTTTGATAGAGAATGTCATTGTTTCCTCAGAGTTCCCAATGAAGTGGGGGTTTGTTTTTCTTTTTAAAATACTTATCTTCATGGGAAGTGAAACGGGAGGGAAGCAGCTCTGCTCTCTGAGCTCAGCTGGAACAAGCTCTTACCCAAGAATTAACCGTTTCCAGGCCGAGAGACAATCCAAGGGCAGCACAGTAATATATGCAATAAGTTTTATTAAACAGGACTCAGAATTGCCCCAAAGACAGAAGCTGCAAACTTTCAAGCAGCAAAGCACCCTTTAACCTGGATGGGCGCCCCCAAAAGTGGGAAACTCAAATGAGGGCTAGATTTGGGAGTTTAAATATGTTGGGGATCTCTCTCCATCATTGAAAGTTTCCTAGGCTGATTGTCTAAGGTTTCTTAGCAATAACAACAACAAAAAACTTTTGTATTGAAAGAACAGGCATGTTTTTAGCAGAAGCACTCATTCATGACTGCTTCGACCACAGCTTTTCTGGATGGACTCCCCAGAGCCCTAGCTGTTCTTAGTTAATATGTAGTTCCCAGAAGGAGGAGGGCGCGAGGTATCTCTTTCCCAGGAAAGAACTTCCTTTGTTCTGTTTCTTCTTTTTTTTTTTTAAGACTCCGGTTTATTTTTATTTATGTATTTACTTGAGGTACCCACACACACACAGAGGGGAGGAGATAGAGATTGGGCATGCCAGGGTCTCCAGCCACTGGAAATAAACTCCAGATGCATGTGCCACCTTGTGCATCTGTGTTACATGGGTCTTGGGGAATTGAACTTGGGTCCTTTGGCTTTGCAGGAAAGTGCCTTAATCGCTGAGCCATCTCTCCAGCCTTTTAAGTCCTCCCCGCCCCTTGAGGTAGGGTCTCACTCTAGCCCAGGCTGACCTGGAAATCACTATGTAGTCTCAGGGTGACCTTGAACTCACGGTGATCCTCCTACCTCTGCCTCCCAAGTGCTGGAATTAAAATCATGCGCCACTATGCCCAGCTTTATTTTTATAAGTAAGCCTAAGTGAAACTTTCATTCCATGTTTTTTTCCTGTTAATAGAGGAAAAACAGAGGAAAGCTTTCTGTAAATAGCTACTCCATTACATGCTGTCTCTTACCATCTGAGGCTCATCAGTACAGCTCCTGAGTGTCTGTCTGACCTTGGTTGTCTGGGTGGGGTCCTTATTCCCCTGTATGACAAGACAACCAGGCTTGTCTTGTGCATTCCCTACCTACCCCACACCTGGACTCAGCCATTTCTTCAAGGAAACTTACTTCTTTGTGGAAAATGATATCTAGAGACCATTACCTGAACTTTTTCCTTCTTTAAAAAAAATATTATCTATTTGCAAGTAGAGAGAGAGAAGAGAGAATGGGTGTCAGGGCCTCCAGCCACTGCAAAAAACAAAACAAAACAAAACAAAAAAACCTTCCAGGTGCATGTACCACCTTGTACATCTGACTTTATGAGTACTGGGGAATTGATCATGGGCTGTCAGGCTTTGCAGGCAAGTGCCTTAACTGCACAGTCATCTTCCTTTCTTTCTTCCTTTCCTTCCTCCCTCCCTTCTAAATTTAACAAAACAAAAAATGTGTTTTGTATTTTTAATTATTATACACACACACACACACACAAACTCAATTTATGTATTTGAGAGAGTGAGAGAGAATCTGTGACCAGGGCCTGTACCCACTGTAAGCAAACTCCAGATACATATGCCACCTTGTGCATCTGACTTTATGTGTGTACTGGGGAATTGAATTCAGGTCCTTGGGTTTTACAGGCAAGTGCCTAATCACTAAGCCATCTCCCCAGTCCAGGGCTTTGCATTTTTGAAGATAATTTTGATAAGAAATATAGGAATTGTTATTAACATCCTAATTTAAAAACCAAATATGCTAGGGCTGGCTGTGGTGGCGCACTCCTTTACTCCCAACACTCAGTGAGGCAGAGGTAGGAGGATTGCCATGAGTTCGAGGCCACCCTGAGATTACATAGTGAATTCCAGGTCAGCCTGGGCTTGAGTGAGGCCCTACCTCATAAAAACAAAAATAAAAATAAAGAGATACTGAATCCTTCTTTCGGACCATGCGTGGAGGTAGAACGACCGGGGTGTTGTCTTGCTGATCTTGTTGCACACAGTGGCCCAGAGTTCTCCTTGTTCTGTGTCAGTTTTGGGCATCCACATTGACAGCACCACAATGCGCCTGGCTTTCTGTTCCTAGCAGATCCTGGGCCGCATGGCTCTTCTCCCAAGCTGAACAAAATCATGTTGACCTCTGTGCAAAGATACTAGGGCTCTTGTGGATAGAAAGTAAACATGCTCATCCCCTCCCTTTCCCCTGTCCAATACTTTCCCAAAAGCTGCTCAGGAGGAGGGCAGGGAAATGTTAGATCCTAGAGGGCATTCATAGGGTTAATCTAGAACCATGAAGGGAATGCCTGGAGCAGAGCATCACTAACTTTGAGCTTATAATTCCGCAAGGTCTGAGTGATTCTTATTTTTTTGGATTTTCAAGGTAAGGTCATGCTCCAGCCCAGGCCAACCTGGAATTTACTATGTAGTCTCAGCGTGGCCTTGAACTTAATGGAGATCCTCCTACCTCTGCTTCTCAAGTGCTGGGAGTTTTAAAGGTGTGCACCACCACACCCAGCCTGAGGGATTGTTTTAGGCCATGAAAATAAGTATCTCAACTGTTCATTTCATTAAGTAGTCATGTCCAGATGAGTCAGCAACAGTCCACTCAGTATGTAGAGTTTAAAATATCCCAAGGTGCCCCTTTGAGTCACTGCTGGTGCCGTAGGGAGATGCACCCTCCCATCAGCCAGTGTTACAGAAATCACATGGTGAGTACATGTTACATAACCACATCCTCTTCTACTGCCTGAAAATGTGTCCTCAAGAGGAAAAGCCAAATTATAAACACGTGGGTTATAGAAACATGCCTTCTACATTAAACTGTGCAAATTGAGGTCTTAAAAGCCATTTTTTTTGTGTTCAAACTGGTTTTGCTAATGCTAAGACTTAAGTCATAGCAGTATCCAGTATTTTGCTAACTGTGAAAGTAGGGAACCAAAGTACTATGGAATTACATAGTTCTTTAAATCAATGAGATTGATATTTAACTAAAATGGTATCTGAAACTCAGATTCTAGATAAACAATTTATAGTCTTGGGTATCGTAGGGAAATTCCTATTGGATAAGAAATAGAAAAATTTTTAACTTTATGGTGTCAGGTCATATCATATTGTAGATGCTTGCAGTACATGTAAGATTTTTGTTTTGAGTCTGCTTGTTTTCAAAGTACAGTTAAAGGGCTGGAGAGATGGTTTAGTGGTTAAGGCACTTGCCTGTGAAGCCTATGGACCCAGGTTCAAGTCTCCAGATCCTACATAAGCCAGATGAACATGGTGGTGCATGCCTCTGGAGTTTGCGGTGGCTAGAGGCCCTGGCGTGCCCATTCTCTCCCTGTCTCTAATAAACAAATTAAAAAAAAAAAAGTACAGTTAAAGAAAGTAGTCTCAGTGAAGGAAAAACCATCTTCCTGTTAGCCATTTCCAGTCTATTCTCTGAGGTATAAGAGGTCTATTAAGGCTGACCTTTGGCTATCAAAAAGCCACAAACAAGTTCACAGTTAAAAGAGCTAAATGAGTATTTAGGGTAGCTTTTGTAGTGGTCTCTCCTAACTATAGAGAAATGAAAGGGGAGGGTTTGATCAGATTGACAAGAGAAATGACCATCTGTCATCTTACAAGTCTTTCAAAAAAGTCATGGCTGGAATGTCTGAGAGGGCTTCTTCCAGGGCTCTTATCCTGGCTCCTATGGTATCTTTTAGCTGTAGACACAACAGATTCAGGAACAGCTCTCCCACAGATCAAGCTCACATTATTATATATCTTAAATGAACCAGGCAGTATGGCAAGGGGAGAGACTTCTATTGCATTTGGAACCTTTGATTGATTTGGAAGCTTCTGGTCTATTAAAAGATTACAAAGTAAAATAGAGATCTTCATTCTAATATCTCAGTTTTATGTGGTTTGTCCCTATTAGTGCATTTGAACTCCTTAAACTCTCTCATCCCCTGTAACTTTATTTTTATTTATTTATTTGTGAGAGAGAATGAGGCAGATAGAATGGGCACATCAGGTCTTCCAGCTACAGCAAGTGAACTCCAGACACATGTGCTACCTTGTGCACCTGGCTTTATGTGGGTCCTGGGGAATCGAACCTGGGTCCTTTGCCTTTGCAGACAAGTGGCTTAACCACCAAGCCATCTCTCTAGCCCCATTCTCCATAACTTTAAAGGAGCAAGACAAATATTAGAGGTTGGTAGAGACCTGGTAACTCCCAGCTTAGCTAAGGGTGCAACTTGGAGCTAGTTGCAGGCCAGAGTAGAGGTTCGAGAGGTGGAGGTCAGCTCTTGGGAAGTAGCAGGAGAAGGTCGAGGACAGTTGGGAGTGCTGTAGGAGGGGTAAATGGCAGTGGTGGAGGGGAGCTGGGTTGCTGCATTTCTCCTGTGTGTGACTATAGCTTCAAACATAAAGGTATGACAGTGCTTTGAAAGTCTCCTGGGCTCCTGCCCTGTGCTCACCAGTACGCTGGCTGTCAGCCAGTGAAGACGGTGCGGCCCCTCTACTGTGCGCTATCCTACTTATCCAGGGGCTGCTTCACCCCGACACTGCCAGGCTCTCTCAGGAGTCTTGGAAGTAGATCCTTCTGTCAGTCGGCGTTCTGTCAAAAGAGAAAAGGCTTATTTTGGCTCGCTGTTGGAGTTTCCAGCCACATTCCCCTTCAAAGGTCTCCCACTAGGGCCACACCCAAGAGGTTCTGCCACCTCCCAGTAGCGCCGTTCATACACGGCTGTGTGGATTTGGAGGGTGGGGACACTTATCCAAACCATAGCAGTCCCAATAATATCTGTGTTCAAGAAGCTGAGGCTCCAGTGGTTAGGTTAGCTTGGGGTACCAAGACCTTAGCAGTGTGGCTCTAGAACAGCCTGACTGTAGCCAGGACCCCAGTACCTGGCTGGGTGAACTGGGCAAGGAGGAAGAGCAGGAGATGCTTCACATCCAGTTTAAGTGTATGCAGCTTTGTTCTTGGTGGTTTGTCTACTAGTTTTGGAGAGGAGGGTGACTTGGGGCTTGGGCCTTAGTCCCAGGCTGACAGATCAGTTTAAGGGAGAAAGGCTTCACTCAGGCTTCCTGTCCATCGTGGTGGCAAAGGCAGGGCAGGAGTGTGAGGCGGCTGCTCACGTCTGCACTCAGGAACTGGAGCGATGAAGACTCCTGCTCAGCTGCTTTCCTCCCCTTCACCAGGCTGCGACCCTTCACTGGGCCTCCCAGGACTCAGGCGGGTCTCGCCAGCTCCGTACCCAGCCAGGATGGTCCTTCACAGCCAAGCCTGCTCTCCTGTGAAGCAGACATATGTAAACCATCCCCGTGGTCCTTTGCAATTTCAACATTGGATAGTGTTGTTTGTTCCTGACTCAGGAAAGAGACGGGAGAAAAGGAAGGAAAGGCTTGATTAAGCCAAGCCGCCCATGGTTAGTTTCCTGTCAGCTAGCTCCTCTGCCTCAGCACGCACCTGCTGATTCTAGTAGAAAAGCATCCTGGGTGGAATTGGGCTAGAGGCCCCCTGAGAGCTCCTGGGCTTGAATGCAGTCCCCGCAAATGCATGATACAAACTCCACTCATTTCTTTCCTATTGCACAATATTCTTCCATAAATAAAATGCAGCTTTAAATGTCCTGTTTTGTTGGAAATTGCAACACAGAACTTGGTTTCTTATTTAATGAATTCATGCCCTAAATAGAGCCCGTATCAACTTACTGTAAGGACAGGAAGGGCACTGAATTTTAACATTTTGGAAAGCCCTGGGATGTATCTTAAATAAGTTGTCTTGGTTTTTTGAGGGCAGGGTCACCAGCCCACGTTGACCTGGAGCTCATTCTATAGTATAGTCCATGCTGGTCTTGAACTCATGACAGTCCTCCCCAGTGCTGGGATTATAGATGTCAGCCACCAAACCTGTCTTTTAAATAGGTTAGTAAGTAAATACAAAACGTATGATACCCAGGCAACATTGTTTTTGTTTTAGTGTACAAAATAATGGTCTTCATTATGGCATTTTCATACATGCATACATATCATTGTGCTTTTCAGCACTGCTTTTAAGAACAAAAGCATTCAGCTTAATTGTTTAATAATTGGGGAATGGATTTGTTAAATAAGTATATATCCAGAAATATCTGTGTTTAAAATTTTTTTTTATTTATTAGAGTGAGAAAGAGGCAGAGAGCAAGCAAGGGTGGAGGGAACTCCAGATGCATGCACCACCATGTGGGTGGGTCCTGGAGAATCAAACCTGGGTCCTTGCAGGTAAACGCCTTAACTGCCAAGCCATCTCTCCAGCCCAGTGTTTTGTTGTTTTGTTTTTTGTTTTCAAGGTGGGGTCTCACTTTGGTCCAGGCTGACTTGGAATTCACTATTGAACTCACAGTGATCCTTCTACCTCTGCCTCTTGAGTGCTGAGATTAAAGGCGTCCACATGCCCGGCCAATGCCTGTATTTTTTTAATATTTTATATTTATTTGCAAGGAGAGAGGGAGCAAGCATGCGCATGACCATTTTGTACACCTGGCTTTACATGGGAACCAAGGAATTGAACCTGCGTCACCAGGCTTTGTAAGCAAGTGCCTTTAACTTGTAAGTTACTTCCTTAGTCCTAGAAATACCTTTAAAACATGTTGGTTTAATAAAGTTAGTATAGGCAGTATAGTAGAGGAAAGGGTTATGATTTCTCTGAAAGTACAGGATAGGCTTGTGCCGTGCTTACAGCTGGGAAGAAACAAAGCCTGCGGACACCAGCTGGGTTGTAATAGAAAGCTAAACTGTGGACTTAGTGGGTACTAGTGGGAGGAGATAGTCACCTTTCCCATTAATGCCTGAGAGGCAAGCTGGAGCTCTGTGGGGAGCAGGAACCAGGAAAGGGGGAGCTGAGGTTCTAAGCAGAAGTCCTGTGGCTGCAGCTGAGTCCAGTCAGGACTGGAGCCCCTGGGCCGCCCTGGAACCGACGGGAGGGCCTGTGGGCAGTAGGGGGCGCAGCACATTCAGATTTGGAAGGAAGCAGCTGAGCTGTGTCTGGTGCAGAGACTGGTGATGGCACACTCTTTCCCACTTCCTCAGTATTTAAGTTTTTAATCTTTAAACACTATAAATACTTAGAGACACAGAACCATTGTAGTTTTTCAGTGCAGGTTGGTGTGTCTAGCACGTGCATTTCACCAGTGAGAACTTTGGGGTCCAACATGAAAGCTTTGAAATGTGAACTCTGAATATGAACGTACTCTATAAAAGGTAGAGAACTTAGGGAAACACCCTTGGTGTTTCCCTTAGTTGCACCCTCTTGTAATGTCAGGCAAGGATAGCTGGTCTTGCATGCCTTGCTGTAGGTGGAGAAAAAACTCTCATTAGGATCCCTGCATGTTTGTTTATCCTCCCTGTCCCTGAGACAGTCACTAATGCAGTCAGCTGGAAATAGCTGCATTAAGTCAGGTTCCTCTTACTGTGTAATGCTACCAGTAATGAAGCACAGCCTAAATTCAGAGATACCAGAATGTACGAGAAGATATACCTTAACAAAGCCAGTTATTATGTGTGTGTTTATAGCACAGGGGAGGCATGCAGAAAGTTGAGAGCCTAAGGCTAGGCCCAGGTGGCTGTTTTAGTTAACAACGGAGCCCCTGACTCAGTGTTCCCTTTGTCGGCTTGGCCTGAGTGAAGAAAGCTTACATCTAATAGGCCAGTTAGTAGGACGAGATTAAGATGAATGTTTCATGTAAACACGTGTTTTTGTTTGTTTGTTTGGGTTTTTTTTTTTTTTTGTTGTTCATTTTTTAAAATTTTTTATTAGCATTTTCCATGATTATTTAAAAAAATCCCATGGTAATTCCCCCCCCCCCCCACTTTCCCCTTTGAAATTCCATTCTCCATCATATTACCTCCCCATCACAATCATAAACACCTGTTTTTTTGTTTTTTTTTTTTGGTTTTTCGAGGTAGGGTCTCACTCTGGTCCAGGCTGACCTGGAATTAACTCTGTAGTCTCAGGGTAGCCTTGAACTCATGGCGATCCTCCTACCTCTGCCTCCCGAGTGCTGGGATTAAAGGCGTGCGCCACCACGCCCGGCATAAACACTTGTTTTTAACAATGCATTGAGACTACTGTTTCAGCCAACACTGGTTAGAATTAGGGCAGGTGAGGTAGGTAAGCCATTCCTCCCGTCAAGGGCAGACACTGGCGCTTTGTGGGCAGCCTTTAGGCTTTCGGACAGCGGGCTCTGCTGTCACTGTTAAGCCTCACTGCGGCAGTGTGGCCACAGCCATGGACGGCCGGCACCTACACAAACGGGTGTGGCTGTGTCTGGTGAAGCTTTGTGGGTGTGGACGCAGAAACTTGAATTTCATTATCTTCGCATGACACAGAATTAAAAATTTTTCTAACCATTAAATATAAAAATCATCCTGGGAGCTGGCGTTCAGTCAGTGAGGTGTAGAGGGCCTGACTGGCATGCTCAGAGCCCTGGATTTGATCTCCACTGGGGGAAAAGTTCTGCGCTCCAAGGCTATACAAGAAGACCTTTGGCATTCTAGTTTTGGGTCACACAACTCACTGATGCCTGTTCTTGTGGAAATTCAGACTGCACTTTCTGGGCAGTTGCCCAAAAACCTTTTCAGCTTTTGCCCTGGGTTGACCTTGAGCTGAGCTTGCCCTTGACACCAGATCTTTTGGTTCTGCCTAAGGATATCTTTTTCCTAATATTTTAATTCTGTCATTTATTACTCTGCCTATAAATCTAAAATCAAGCCTATACAAACTAGTTTGGCCTACTCCTGATCTGCAAACCAGAGGTCCCCAAAATCCTTGGAATTTTCTAGGTGATAGGTACATATTTTGTTAGGTCGCAGTGTGTCTGTGCTTTTCTTTTCTTGTCATCTTGGTGTTGGAGGGGATAGAACCCAGGACCTTGCACGTGCCGGGCAATTGAACCACTACTAAACTATCCCCAGCCCCGTAATTAGGCAATTTTCCTCTATAGGATAGTCATCTGTGAATTACGGGGTAGTATTTTAAACCCAATGTCTGCCTCTGGTTTTGCTTTTTCCTCTTACTTAGTAAATAAGAGCAGATTCTAGATTGTTCTTCCAATGACATCAGCTATGGCTGTCTGCTTTGTGAAGTGGGTTTGAGGGACTGTCACTGATGTCACCAATAGCTGAAGTTTTTAGGAACCACTGTTGAGCTTTTATGCCCACTGCTTCCCACCTACCACTTTCCAGAAGAGCAAACAAACCCACTTACCCCGGGGGGGGGGGGGTCTTACAGTGATACTTAGTTTTTACATTTGGGGGAAGGGACAGTTTTATTTTTTTCATAAAGTGAAAGTCGTTACATGCTTACAGGAATCTCCTGTGTGACTGCTTCCTAAGCTCCATCCCTTCAGTAGTGAGAAGACTGCCTTTTTTTTTTTTCTCTAAGGTAGGGTTTCACTCAAGCCCACGCTGACGTGGAATTGATGTAGTCTTGGGCTGGCTTCAAACTCACAGCAGTCCTTCTACCTCTGCCTACAAGTGCTGTGGGATTAAAGGCATGTGCCACCATGCCTGGCTGTTTTGTTTTTTTTGAGGTCGGGTCTCATTCCAGCCCAGGCTGACCTGGAATTCATTGTGTAGTTTCAGGAGGGCCTTGAACTCACAGTGATTCTCCTCCCTCTGCCTCCCAAGTGCACCACCATGCAAGACTTCTTTTTTAGAGGAGTTCACCTGACTTTCATTGCTAAGAAAGCCAGTTGGTGATCTGCCTCATACACCCAGTTTATCAGCTGTGACTTCCTGCCCCTTTGCACGTGAGTCTTGCACTTGGGTGACCACAGTTGGCACGTATTCTGTCTTGAGTTGAGTGCTGCTGAGTTAAGGCACAGCAACCTCCTCCAAATAAATTGGGTCTTTTTTTGGTAGTGGTGGTGGTGTTCGAGGTAGGGTCTCGCTCTAGCCCAGGCTAACCTGAAATTCACTATGGAGTCTCAGGCTGGCCTTAAACTCACAGCAGTCCTCCTGCCAGAGCCTCCCAGGTGCTGGGATTAAAGGTGTGCACCACCATGCCTTTCATGAATTAGGTGTCTTCATCCTTCTCCCTAGCATCCACTGTATCTGGCCTGTAGACGTGCTCAAGTGTGTATTAAGAGGTGAAGAAGTAGAGTCAGTGTTTCAGGCACATACCACATTGGATTTTGCAGTTCAAGTTCTGCCAGTTATCAAACACCCAAATGCTGAGCCTGTCAATGAGTTAGGTACATTATCTCATTTAAGTTAAATTACTGAGAGGTGAACATGTTCATAGGCCCTTTTTTATAGATACAGAAATTGAAGTTCAAGCATATTAAGTAACTTAGCCGTATTCACAAATTCTGAAGCTGGAGTCTGAACACCAGAGTAATCGGAGTGTGTTTGACAGTCCATTACCAAATTGCTACTACGATGGGACCGTAGCCATTAGGCTCCTAAAAGCCAGCTTTTGGAAAGGGCCATAGAAGTATAAGACTCCTGACTTTCAGATACATTTGGCGAAAAGAAAGGTAAATATGTACACAAGTTAATAGCACAGCATAGTATAATAATTTGTCAAGTTATTTAAGTGTTGCGGGAGAGCCAAAGCACCCAGATTCAGAGGGCCATACTCATTTTCATTATCTCTGTTATTTATTTATTTTGGTTTTTTGAGGTAGGGTCTCACTGTAGCCCACGCTGACTTGGAATTCACTATGTAGTCTCAGGATGACCTGAAACTCATGGTGATCCTCCTACCTCAACCTCTACCTCCCAAGTGCTAGGATTAAAGGCATGTGCCACTATGCCCAGCCTAATTCTGTTTTTAACTTAGTCTTTTAAAATTTTTATCTATTGAGTTGCCTCTGTGTATGTATCTGTGTGTGTATGGACATGTGTGCCACAGCACTTGTGTGGAGGTCTAAGGACAACGTCAAGTGGCTGTGCACGTCCACCTTTGGGGCAGTGTCTCTTACCACTGTTAGTGAACATCATACCAGCTGGCCTGGGAGTTTCAGGTTCTTCTGGCTCCACTACCCATTGTTTTTGGAGCACTGGGATCCCAGATTCACGTGACTCACTGCGCCAGGCTTTACATGGATGCTAGGCGTTGCATTGCTGGCAGAAATCACCTGACCAAGAGCAGCTTTTGGGGGGAAAGGGTTTATTTTGGCTTGCAGACTCGAGGGAAAGCTCCATGATGGCAGGGAAAATGATGGCATGGGTGGAGGGTGGACATCACCCCCTGGACAATATAAGGTGAACAGTAGCAACAGGAGAGTGTACCAAACACTGGCATGAGGAAACTGGCTATAACATCCATAAGGCCTCCACCAACAATACACTGCCTCCAGGAGGCGTTAATTCCCAAATATCCATCAGCTGGGATCCTAGCATTCAGAATACCTAAGTTTATGGGGGACACCTGAATCAAACCACCACAATGGGGAATGTAACCTAGGCTGGTAGTCTTTTAGAAACAGACTACTATAGAAACTCAAGGACAAATCCATCACTGGTCTGATGAAAGTTCTGGACACCCTACCTGGGAAAACAACTATATTAACACAAAATTTGACGTGTGATTTCAGGAGACTCATAGTTTCTCTAAGTCCATTCTGGGACCCAGGAGTACCTATATGCATGATTAGTAATATCTGAAGACATTGCATAGCTTGTACATGGTACTTATGGTATTATAGTCCTAGCAACTGTAGAATCCCAAATAAGCTTTTGTTGGACAAACTCTAAAATCCAAATCTGATAACAGTACCTAAATGTTTTCCAGTTTAACAAGTATAGTTATGCTCTGGTTCAGTGTTTCAGACTACAACTTGCATATTCCATGGTGGTCTGGGGTGCCATACATATTTTGCAGATTGATGAGGTAGCCATCTTAGCTTGTATAAGTACCAGTTTGCTCTGGTAAGGCTCTGAGTGTTTTGAGTTGAGATGCGTAATGAGTGGTTTTTTTTTTCTTTTGTTTGTTTGTTTTTGTTTTTTTGTTTTTTGCTAGCAAGCCTTCTCTTAGCATGGCCACTCAGTATAAGACACATTCTGTAGGGATAGATGGTAATCTTATAGTAGGCCATAGCTTTGTTTATCTGTGTAGAAGAGGTCCTTTGTCATCACACCCTCAGAAGCTGAAATATGCTAAGACAACCTCCACAGTTTGAATTGTATTGTGGTACACAAATTATTTGTGTGGTCTTACTGAATAGCTGCCTCTGCTAGCAGCAAATTTATTTATTTGTTTACTTATTTGAGGGGCAGGGAGGAAGAGGTAGATAGAGTATGGGAGCACCAGGGCCTCTATCCCCTGTAAATGAACTCCAGATACCTGCACCACCTTGTGCATTTGGCTTATGTGGTTATTGGGGAATCGAACCTAGGTCCTTAGGCTTTGCAGGGAAGCACCTTGACCACTAAGCCATCTCTCCAGCCCTAGCAGCAGCAACTTTAGATGGAAGCGCAATATGCTTTTAGTACTCTTGAATTGTTTTGTGGGTAGGAGCCTTCATTGTGATTGGTTGAATGTCAGTAACCCATCTTCCTACCTATTTCGTCATGGCATCCTAGCTACCATATTTTGTATTAATGATATTAGAATTATTTCCTTCAGTGTCCAGATATCCAAGTACTTCATTGACCCTAACCAGTGTTCTCAGACCAGAATGGGAAGGGACAGAACGACAGCTTCACGATCCTTTGTGTCAGCACTGGTTCAGTGTCATTTAGATGAGGAGGTGATGCTGACCACCAGAAAATTAACATCAGTTATAGCTGGAGAGCCTTTGTTTTTTGTCATGTGAAGAGTATTTTCCTGCAATGATTTAATGTATTTGTAGTGATGGAAAAGTGAAAAAAGCAAGGTGTCTCCAACTTCTATGGAAGGGGGAAGTGGTTTTTTTTTTGGTGTCTTGACTTTGGATCGCAGAATGAAGGCAGTAGAATATTTCAGAGGAGACTACCAGGATGTTAAGTTTTATACAAGCTTGAAAATAAATAGCAAGACTATCAAAGTGGGAGAGCTGATAGAAGTTAAATTTACAGGTTATACCCCCCTACATTTTTATAGAGAATTTTGTGTTTACTCTTCTGTTAATGTTGTGGAGAATTTGGCTTGAGTGTTGCATTTTATACCCAAAAGAGAAATCAGATGTAATGGCTGGTTTCACTTCTTTTTGAATGATCCTACTGGGTTTTAAGATGGTTTCTCCAAAGATAATGGTGGCTATGACTCAGTTATTTTTTTTTTTAACGAGGCTGCAGTGCATAACACAGAATCTCAGTCGTGCTGCATTGATATGTCTAGTTCTGGTCACATGTTTCCAGTTGCCGTAGGTCACCGTAACTGTAATGCATGTGCGTATGCACACACAAAAACTTACACACACGACTCTAAGGCTCTAGCTTAATAGTCAAGTAAGAAAACACAAAGGAGAACTGTTGATTTGCTTTCCAACATTCAGCTCAAGCCAAAGCTTTTAAAATTCCTAGGGGAAATGTTGCTGTTGGCTGGTGAAAAGACGTTGGCAAGGTGGTGCCTGAGGAGGAGGTCTCTGTGTTTCACCCCTGGCCTGTCTGCCCAGCTGTGTCTCCATAGCATTCGCCCCTAAGTAGAGTGCGATCAGTCTCTCAAATTCTCAGAAAGTTGTCTGTTCCCTCGGTTCTTTACATCCTCATGAGCCCACCCAGACGTCTTGACCCGCACCCACTGTCCAGCCTGCTCTGTTCCATATGTTGATGTGTTGCAAACATCCTGTCACACATACACATGGATCATGTTCTCTGCCTCCTGCTAGTCTGTGAGCTCCTCAGCAGACGACCGTGTGTTCTCAGGCTTGAGTTGTCAGTGCCAAGTCCCTGGAACCCTCAGGTGCACAGCGTGTGTGGATGGGTCAGCTGGATCATGGTTAGATCCTTTCAAAGAAAATCCTGCAGGCATATCCCTGCCTTAGATGAGCATCCTGGATGCTCCTTCCCATTGGCATGGGTACCAGTTGACCATTAGCTCTAGATTCTATCCTTTGGGCAATCCATCAAGAATTTCAGACATAGGCACCAATGATACTGCTACTCAGAAACAAAGGCTGCACCACGGACAGGAACGTTCCTAGAGTCACCCTTGCCGTGGGAAGCCATGCCAGGTGTCTCTTGCGTACACCGGCTACTCAAGCCAGGTTCCAGGCAAGTGGCTCCTCCCGGTGAATAGCTTCCAGCAGTGGTCAGCAGAGTTCAGCAGGGGACCTTGGACAATACCGGCGACCTCCTGACAGGGCAGTTCTGGTCCCTTCTACCTGGAACTTGTTTGCCAACTAGTGGATTCTAGCCACATACTTTCAACCAAGGCCTTACTCCTAACCTCCCCACACCCCAATTAATAATCTATTCAAGTTTCTTTGTTCAAATTACTCTGGTTTCTGACATCTGATTGAGCCAGACAAGTACAGGTACCCTCTGCCTTAGATCATCAGCTCTACTTTCCCTACCCACAGAGCCATACTGACTCTTCTGGAATAGCCTAGGAATACTATTTAGAGGGAGAGAGAGAATGAATATGAATATAAACGGGCACACCAGGGCTTCTTGCCACTACAACAGAATTCCAGATGCATGTACCACTTTGCACATCTGGCTTTACATGGGCACGGGGGAATTGAATCCAGGTTGTTAAGCCTTACAAGCAAGCAAGGCTCTTAACTTTCTCTCTCCAGGCCACCCTGGTTTTTTTTTGTTGTTGTTGTTGCTTTTTGAGATAGGGTCTGACTAGTCCAGGCTGACCTGAAATTTACTATGTAGTCTCAGGGTGGTCTTGAACTCACAGCAATCTCCCTACCTCTGTCCCCCAAGTCCTGGGATACACCTTATTTTAAAAATTTATTTATTTGAGAGGGAGGGAGATAGAAAGAGACAGAGAATGGGCATACTAGGGCCTCTAGCCATTGCGAATAATTTCCAGACGCATGGGCCACCTTGTGCATCTGGCTTACGTGGGTACTGGAGAACTGAACCTGATTCCTTAGTCTTGTCAGGCAAGCATCTTAGCCACTGAGCCATCTCTTTTAAGTCTGAATTTTATCTCTAATAGAAAACAAAATAGTTTTGTCTATTAATATTCCTTTGCATGTTGCACTTGAGGTGGATAAGGTTTGATTTCATCTTCTCATCCTTACATTCCTAAAAGGCAGGAACTATCACATGGTTGATAAATATTACTAAATAATTAGTTGATTGGTCAGAAGGTGAACATTATCAAGTTGCTATTTCTCTGAATCTTTTTATCCTACCCCAAGAAAGTAAGCTTCAGCCAGGGTTGTAGCAGTTGGAGAACATACACAGCTAAGTATACCTTAATAACTTACCACTTCAGATGCCAAGCAGAGGGTTCGGTATTTTAGAGGCTTGGTTTTCAAATGTCCCTGTTTTACAGATGTAGAGCCTGAGGTAGCACAACTTGCCCAAGGTTACGCTGATAAAATGTGGCTCAGCCAGGTTGAGATCCAAACCCTTAAGGTCCCCCGTGTCAGGCTCAGACTCAACACAAGTAGCCCCAGAAGCAGACCCGGTGCCTGCCTCCTGTGGGCACAGGCGCTCTCGCACCTGGGAGTCTTTCTCTCTTCAGGGCCATTGGTGGCTCCGCATCACTACATTTGGCCCTCTGGCCATGCAGCTACAGGGGCTGAAAAAGTCACTCCCTACTTGCTTCATTAAGGATTCAAAGATTCTCATTAAATGTATCCACTTAATGGAAAATTGAACTTGGCACTGGCCTATAGCAAGTAGTGAATTGCATGAAAGTTGAGTCTGACTTTGGGATTCTGTTTTTCTTCTCAGGTGCTGCTGCCCCCGTATGACGATGGCACTGCGGTGAGTGGCACCACCAAGGAGCCGCCGCCACCCTACGTGTCTGCCTGAGTGTGAGCGCCGTGGAGCGGGAGCAGCGGTGGGATGCCAGCCACCGGGCAAGAGCTCTGTGCTTCCACCTCCACGGTGGGCTCCTTGAGCCCGTTTGCTGTCAGATACCACGTTTTATGATTTCAATATTAAGCTGGGTTCCTCTTGTTGCAGTCATACGCTTTAGCTGGTTCACTGGGATAGCGTAGCTATAGGACTCTCTCCTGAGGGGTGTGGGTGTAATAAACTCCCTTAGTCTTTCCCCCCAAATCTAGGTGGCTCTTGAGTTCCCCATATTCACTTTCTCTCTCTTCCCTATATCTTTTGAAAGGGTAAAATTAAATGAAAATTAGATAATACTTTTCTTAAACCATTCCAGTATATAGAACAATCCCTTATGAAAACAAGAATACTAATTGCAGTAGGTAAATAGGAGCCCTTATGTATAAGAATTTCCTTCCTGTCTCTAAATTCAGAAGCATTTGGAATTTGCTGGTTAGATTTTTCTCCATTTGCTATACTGAGATGACCTGATACCAGCAGATAGTGAGCTAGGGGTGGGGGTCCCTGTGACAGGAAAACTGACTTGTTTGTATGGCACCCTCTTTTACAATGTCCTGCCCTAACTCAATCTCCCTATCAAGTAGAATTGCCCATACTTGTTTGCCTAAAAATACGGGAAAAGGTTTTTATTTGCTGTCCGTAACGTACTTCCAACTCTTGAATTTCTAAGAATGGTTAATTATCCTTTAAAATGTTTAGAAAGATGAGGAGGGTGGTTTCCCTGTGCAATGCTCTTGAACACAAAGGACAATTATGTATTTGTACGTTCAGAAGCCAGCAGCTCTGCTTGTTCATCGCCGAATGTGCTGTAAATGACGGCTTTCAATTAAAGTGAGATGTGTCCACATCCTGAAAATGACCTTTGATTCTAGTGGTTGTTCCTAGTCCTTTCTGCCCACATAGACACACACAGCTCAGCCCAAGGAGTGGGCTTTTGGCTTGTTTCACACAGAATTCTTCTTTGTTTTCTCTCTCTGTCTCTGTGTGTGTGTTCGCGCTATCTCCACAGCCGAACAATGCATTTTTAAGAAGCAATTGAGATATTACTGTGTCCAAGGGAAATTAAAATGTGAGGTGGAAGGGAACATTTTATCCCTGAGAATCAACCTTAGTATTTTTCTTTAAAAAGTCTCATTAGCATTCTTTATGAGCTCAGCCTAAGGAATTCTTTTCCTTGAAGCTTTATGACTGTAGGATTCACACAGTTACACACATTAAAGCTTATTGAAAGGGCCTGCCTGGTAGTTTACGATCTCTGTGGAGGACACACGGCATCTCACAGTTGTGTCCTTATTCCCATGATTTTCTAGCTCTGCGCCTAATTTTTGCAAGCGACACTTGGGGTCAACGGAGATAGCATATGTGTGGTTGTTGGAAAGGAGTGAAGACTTCCAAACACACAGCACCACACACTTTTTTATACTGAGAGAGAGAAGGAGACAGGCAGGCAGAGATAGAGTGAGTATGAGCGCACTGGGGCCTCCAGCCAGTGCAAGTGAACTACGTGTGTGTGCCACCTTGTGCATCTGGCTTGACGTGGATATTGGGGACGCAAGCCAGGGCTGTCAGGCTTTGCAAGCAAGTGCCTGTAACTGCTGAGCCATCTCTCCAGCCCTAGACTCTCTTTTTTTTTTTTTTTTTTGATGGTAAACGCGCCTTTAATTTCAGCACTTGGGAGGCTGAGGTAGGAGGATCACCTTGAGTCTGAGGCCAGCCTGGGCTACAGTGTAAGTTTCAGGTCAGTCTGGACCAGAATGAGATCCTGCTTCACAAAAATAGCAGCCCTAGACTCTCTTGATACCAACCCCTTTCTATTTTTTTGTCTACAGGGGAGAAAAAAAAAGACCTCAGTGTTGCTTGTCTCTATATACTTTTGTAGCGGAGGGTGCATTCATGTGAGAGAGAGAGAGGGAGAGAAGGAACAAGTGCACACTGGCATGTGGAGACTCAAAGACAATGTTGAGTGTCTGTCCTAGCCTCTCACCTTTTGTTTTCTGGTCTGAGGTAGGGTCTCACTGTAGCCCAGGCTGACCTGGAATTACTCTCAGGCTGGCCTTGAACTCATAGAGATCCTACTACCTCAACATTCCCAAGTGCTGGTTTTAAAGGCATGTGCCACTACACCCTACTCCATCTTGTTTTTGAGACATGATGTGTTGCTATTCAGTACTTTTTGCCAGGCTAGCTATTCCACAAGCTTCCAGCAAATTCTCTACGTGCTGTTCTCACCATAGGTGCATTGAGACTACAGACAGCCACCATGCTTTCGAGCGTTTACTTAAGTTCTGCGGGTCTGAACTCAAGCATTCATGCTTGTGCAGCAAGAGCTTTATCCACTAAGATATTTCCCCCATTTCTTGACTACTGGTGGGAGCCTTTCCAATTTAGACCTCACTCCCAAGTCTGTGTATGTGTGTGTGCTTGTGTGTTAAATATGGTGTGGTGCATGCAGATGAATGTACCCCATGCATGTTGATTGCAGAGGAAAAAGAATGTTGAGCGGTCTCTCTACCCACCCCCCATCACTCATCCATGCGTTTTGTTCATTTTTATTTATTTGATTGTAACAGAGAGAGAACAGGTGCACCAGGGCCTCCAGCTACTGCAAACAAATTCCAGACACGTGCGCCCCCTTGTGCATCTGGCTAACGTGGGTCCTGCGGAATCGAGCCTCGAACCGGGGTCCTTAGGCTCAATTGCAGGCAAAGCTTAACTGCTAAGTCATCTCTCCAGCCCTCATCCACGTGTTTTATTGAAATGGAGTCTCACTGATTCTGGACCTTGCCATTTTTGAAAGCTCCAGCAGTTCTCTGGCGGCTGCTCCCCACAGGATTGGGGTAACAGATGTGTTTGGCCAAACCCAGCAGTTATGTGGGTGTTGTGGCATGAAACTGACAGTCCCAGGGACCCCTGGGCTCTCAGAGTTGTGCGGGAAATGTTCTTAGCCCCCAGCCATTTATTCAGCCCACAAGACCACATGGATCCCAGCACCACGAAATTTGCAAGTGGAGCTGCCAGGAACACCCCTTGTAGGAGAAAGCATTTTAAGTCCTTTGCTAGGTTAAAGGGAAGTGGAAATTAAAACTTTGGCTGAGGTGGTGGTCTGTCCATTCCAGAAACATCTTCAGTTCAACAAACTGTCCAGACTTCTAGGAAGCCTAGTCAAAAAGAGGAGGTTTATAGTGTCACTTTCTCTTTGCTGTGGTTAAATACCTGAAGGAAAGGAGGGTGGGTTTATCCACAGTTCCAGGTTACAGTGCGCCACGGTAGAAAGGCGTGGCGCAGGACTGCGGAGCAGAGCTGGCCGCATTGCATCTGAAATCAGGAAGCAGAGGGAGATGGATGCTAGTGCTCTGCCAGCTCTCTCCTTTTTACACAGTGCAGGACTCAAGCCCACGGAGCAGCTAAGGCGGTTCTTCCCACCCCCATTTAACCTAAGCAAGATAATCACAGGCACGGCCAGAGGCTCATTCCAGGTGATCCAGGTCCTGTGACGTTGACAATATAAATCATCACATGGCCTTCCTCCATAGACAGTGCCGGGCCTCACCTCCAGAGTCTTTGTCCCTGCCCCTTCCTAGCCTACTGTCTGTAAGAATGCAAAACACTCTTCCTCTTTATCAAAACATCTCCCCGCCCCCCTTGTTTATTTGGTTGCTTTTTTTGAGGTAGGGTCTTCCTTGAGCCCAGGCTGACCTGACATGGAATTCACTTTGTAGTCTCAGGGTGGTCTCGATCTCACGGCAATCCTCCTACCTCTGCCTCCCCAAGTGTTGGGATTAAAGGCATGCGTCAACACACATGGCTTTCTCTCTTTCTCTCCCTCTCTCTCTCTCTCTCTCTCTCTCTTTAAAGAAACTTCTTTCCCTAAACACTTAGTCTGACTGCTTAACCAAGCTCCACATCACATTTCGTCCCCCCCCCATGTGTCAATCAGTAGTTCTTAGTAATGATCTCAGTAGAGCATCTTTAAGACTATAACCATTAAAATAGTTTTCTCCATAGAGATATATTGTATTTGAAATATTCATCATTTGGGGAAAAGTCCTGCTGTGCAGTCTGAGCTTTATGATAGGGGAAAACTATTAAGACTAAAAACATGTCCTTTTGTTTTGAAAAAGCTGAGGTAGTTCTTGCAGCCCTCTGGTAGCTGGTTTAAATATTGCATGGCGACGCAGGCGGGTTCTGAAAGGGAGAGGAGGGCAGGTGTCTTTGCCAAGGACCCAAAGAGCAGCTCATGCTGAACCGGTGGCGGCAAGTGCAGGCAGAGCCATTTCAGGGCTCCCTGCCTCCAGACCTAACAAGCACCAAAAATAGTGCCTGTGGCTGTGTGAAATGGGTTTTGGCAGCTGGGCTACATGTTCTAAAAGGGAAGGAAAAAGGAGGCATTGCAGGGATGTCTCCACACCCATGGAATTCACTTAAGTGTTTCTGCACACCAGCCAAGTTCCCTGCTAAATGGCTCACGGTGTATGGAAGCCCGCCAGATCTGCAACCTCCTGCCCAGCGGCCGACGCCCGCCTGCTGCCGACGAGCGAGCGAGCGCGCCAGGACCCAGGGAATACCCCATCAAAGCGAAACCCCAGGCCCTCTGGACTGATTGAAGGGACCCTAATTAGAATGAACAACTGCTGCTTCCCAAGGTGGAGCAGCAGCGTGGAGGTGAACATTTGTTTTCTCCTAACACTTCCACTGAGTTTTTATTGAAAAGCCACTAGCAGCAACTGTTTTATCTTAAGATGAGAACCTTTTCAACGCAGTCTGTTAGTGTTCCTTCATGATAACAAATACTGAGATAATCAGCTGATAAAAGGTTTATTTTGGTTCAGGGTTTTGGATGTTTCAATCCATGATCCTTTGGGCCTGTGATGAGGCAGTATCCTGTGGCAAAGTAAAAACCACTTAGATCAAAAAGGAAGACAGAGCTGGGTGTGGTGGCACATGCCTTTCTTTAATCCCAGCACTCTAGCACTAGGGAGACAGAGGTAGGAGGATCACCTTAAATTTGAAGCTTCATAATGAAATCCAGGTCAGCCTAGGCCAGAGTGAGACCCTACCTCGAAAACAAAGGGGAACAAAAGAAGACAGGACCTTTATAATAGGAAAAGATGGTGACATCAAAATAAAAAAGATTGAAAAGGGGAGGAGGCATGATGGGTGGATTTGTGAGGGGGAAGTGGAGGTGGGGAGGGAATTATGGTTTGATATCTATAATTATGGGGAAATTTTTTTTGAAAAGAGAAGACAGGAGTTTGCTCAGTGGTTAAAGGTGCCTGCTAGCAAAGCCTAACTACCCAGGTTCGAGTCCCTAGTACACACATAAAGCCAGATGCAGAAAAGTGGCGCGTGTGTCTATAGAGTTCATTCGCAGCAAGAGGCCTCTCCCTCTGTAAATAAAGAAAATTTTAGTTTGAAAAAAGGAGAAGGGAAAAGCTGGGCGTGGTGGCACACGCCTTTAATCCCAGCATTCAGGAGGCAGAGGTAGGAGGATCACCATGAGTTCAAGGCCACCCTGAGACTACAGAGTGAATTCCAGCTCAGCCTGAGCTATAGTGAGACCCTACCTTGGAAAACCAACAACAACAAAAAAGAAGGGGCTGGAGAGATGGCTTAGTGGTTAAGGCACTTGCCTGTGAAGCCTAAGGATCCAGGTTCAATGCTCCAGGTCCTACATAAGTCAGATGCACAAGGTAACACATGCATCTGGAGTTTGTTTCCAGTGGCTAGAGGCCTTGGTGCACCCATTCTCTCTCTTTCTCTCTCTGTCTCTAATAAATAAGTAAAAAAAAAAAAAAAAAATTAAAGGAGAAGACAAGCTGGGGTCCTACTATTCCCCTTTGAGGGCACACTTCAAGTCACCCAAAGATCTCCAAATAGGCTTCACCTAAAAGTTAACATCAGCATAACATAAAAATTAAAAGACAGACTGATTGAGATGGAGAGAGGGGGTATGATGGAGAATGGAGTTTCAAAGGGGAAAGTGGGGGGCAGGGAGGGTATTACCATGGGGTATTTTTTATAATCATGGATGTTGTTAATAAAAATTTGGGGAAAAAATGTTAACATCAGGGCTGGAGAGATGGTTTAGCAGTTAAGGCATTTGCTTGCAAAGCCAAAGGATCCGGGTTTGAATCTCCAGGACTCACATAAGCCAGATGCGCAAGGCCTCAGCCACTGCTATTGAACGCCAGACAATTGTGCCACCTAGTGGGCATGTGCGACCTTACGCCTGCGTCACCTTTGTGTGTCTGATTTGTGTCGAATCTAGAGAGTCCAACATGGGTCCTTAGGCTTTGCAGGCAGGCTTGTTAATCACTAAGCCATCTCTCCAGCTTAACTTGTAGCATCTCACCTCAGGAAGGGCTCTGAGAGGATACAGGGTCTGCTCTAATGACAGCGACGGCACAGAGAACTCTTGAGGTGGCCCACCCTCTCTCTCTCTCTCTATTTGTGTTTTTTTTTTTTTTTTTTTGAGAGAGAGAGAGCGAGAATGGGAACACCAGGGCCTTTAGTCACTGTAAACAAACGCATGCATGGTCACAGATAGCGGAGAAGTTCCATAATGGCAGAAAAAGCTGTCGCCCCCTTCCACAAGTCCAAGCAGAGTAAAACCACCACCACAAGCAAGCACACTCCAGGAAACCATAATGGCAGAACTCCAGCGCTCTGCATGTCTTTCGTCTGGAAACGGGTCTGCCCCCAAACATACCATGGATGGGATTAAATCCTAAGATCCACCCACACTGACACCTCCAGCCAGGTAGCTGGAGATCTAAATTATAAACTGAACTAAAACTCCCGTATCTATTGGGGAACATCCATTCAAACTACTGCAGTTGATTTCTACCTACTGTAATTAACACAACTCAAGATAGAAAAGATATAGACTTAGATGGATCCTTTTATTGTTTTGGTTACTGGGGAATCAAACCTAGGTCAGCCTTTGCAGGCAAGTGCCTTGAGTGCTAAGCCATCTCTCCAGCCCCACTTTTGTTTCTTTTAAAAAAATATTTTTATTTATTTGAGATTGAGAGAAAGAGAGAGAGAGCGAGCACCAGGGCCTCCAGCCTCTGTAAACAAACTCTGGACACATGTGCCACCTTGTGGCTTATGTGGGTCCTGGGGAATCGAACCAAGGTCCTTCGGCTTTGCAGGCAAGTTCTTTAACCGCTGAGCCATCTCTCCAGCCCCTCACTTTTCTTTTTTATGATAAAGAATTTGTTCAGGCAGAAGGAAAGACCCACTGAAGCAGATGTTTTAGAATGGTTGTTTTAAGCAGGGAATTTCTGTTTGAGAAGAGTAGGCACTCTTTCAGTTGCACCGATCCTGATGGAGGAGACGGCATGGGGAACATTGGATCTCCACATGCTGAGTAAGGACAGTGATGTAGTGTGTTTGTGCTAGCTCAGAGGAGCACAGAGTCTTGAGTCCCTGCTTTCTTGCCTGTCCCAGAAATCCTGTATCACTGTCTATTTTCACACGAATAAAGCAGTAATTTCCTACAGGGAAAAAGGCCATATTCTGCCCCGCTGAGGCGAAACACTTTCCTGTGTCCCTGAGGGTTCACATTTTTAAACATTAAAAAAAAAAAAAAATCAGCTCTTTCCGCCATCTTTCCGTGCGGCCATCATGGTGTGCATGAATGTCCTGGTGGATGCTCTCAAGAGCATCAACAATGGTGAAAAAAGAGGCCAACGCCAGGTCCGTATTAGGCCGTGCTCCAAAGTCATCCTCCGGTTTCTAACAGTGATGATGAAGCACGGTTACATTGGCGAGGTTGAAATTATTGATGATCACAGGCTGGGAAAATTGTTGTGAACCTCACAGGCAGGTTAAACAAGTGTGCAGTGATCAGCCCCAGATTTGATGTACAGCTCAAAGACTTAGAAAAATGGCAGAATAATTTGCTTCCATCCCGTCAGTTTGGTTTCATTGTACCGACAACCTCAGCTGGCATTATGGACCATCAACAAGCAAGACGAAAACACACAGCAGGGAAAATCCTGGGATTTTTTTCCTAGGGGTATAAAGAAAGCAAACATGAATAAAATGCCTCAGTGGACTCCAAAAAAAAAAAAAAAAAAATCAGATATGTCTTGGGCACCAGGAAACATTGTAAGTTTGTGAAACAAAGCCAATAACACATCCTTTGGATCTCAGTTTGACAGTGACTCCCTGCTAGAAGCCTTCTATGAAACACTAATTTGGGAGGCATACTCCCCCATTTCTTACACTCTGGATACTCACTTTAAAATGTCAGTAATCCCCGGGTAGGCTAGAAACTCACTGTCTCTATGACCCTTATTCTGCCAGCACCTAGCATGCATCTGGAAAATAGAAGGAACTCAAAAAGTATTTACTAGAATAAAAATAAGCACATGAGGCTGGGGGTGGTGGCACACACCTTTAATCCCACTTGGGAGCACTCAGGAGGCAGAGGTAGGAAGATTGCCAGAAGTTCGAGGCCACCGTGAGACTACATAGTGAATTTCAGGTCAGCCTGGGCTAGAGAAAGGCGCTGCCTCAGAAAACAATAGCAACCAAAGCACATGAGGAAAATTAAAGCCAGCTATAATCCCACCCTCCAGTGTTCACTGAAGATTCTTAAGAACTCTGAGGAGGTTGGTTCCCCCAAAGACAACTCCTCCCCGAAGAGCCCGCTGGGAAAGAACTCATTCCTCTGTACAAGGCCAAGGGAAGGGTTGCTGCAGGATAGGCCCAGCACAGCCTCCACAGGGAGGAGTCATCGCACTTGTGTGTGAGGGTCTTGACTTTACAGAACTGTAAAGGTGATAGAGCATCAAGCCTGTAATAAAAGGATTGATCTGTGAAAAAAGATTAAAGGACCACTGAGATGAGAGGCTAGCTAATACACTGCTTAAATGTGAACTTAAAAAAGCTCTTAGTACTAACGTTTGGAAAACAACTGAGGAAATCAAGTGGAAACACAAATCCGCCACCAACCCGGTCCCTCCCTGGGGCCTTGGCGAGGCTCTCAGGGTGCTGTGGCTCCAGCCCAGGGCTCCCAGCAGCTGGGCTTGGCACACATCTGGTCCTCTTTAAATGGACTTGGGGTACCAGGCTGGAGCCCCCCCAAGACCTCTAGACTCTGGGATCCAGGGCCAAGAAAATGCCAGGCCTGGCTGCCCCCAGAACCATCCAGTCATACTGGGCAAGTCCCTTCCTGTGTGGGTCCCCGGTAAAAAAAAAAGAAAGAAAAAAGCTCTTAGTACTCTTGTCATCAGGTCCCTCTTGTAAGAGCTTAGTTCAATATAGCTCTGTAAATGCAAATTATTACTAGATATGCCTTCTCTCAAGAGCATGCCTCTTTTTTTTTTTCAGTAATCACTGTGTCATTGAAGCAGTAAATGACGAAATCTAAACCTTGAGACTTTAGGTATATATAGGGAAATTTCCTGTGTTTATACGCTTCCGGGCACTTCTGCTTTAAATAAGATCTGATGATCCTGTAAGAAAGCAATGTGAATTCCTGCATGCCAGGTACCTGGCCAGGGCTACCAAAATTTCGCTCTAAGAGGAAAAGGAAAAAAAAAAACAACACATTTCAACTCTTTAAAACTTTCATTACTACATCCTCTTCTCAATATTTTTTGTTTGTTTTTTTGTTTTTCAAGGTACGGTCTCACTCTAGCCTAGGCTGACCAGGAACGCACTATGTAGTCTCAGGGTGACCTTGAAACTCACAGCGATCCTCCTACCTCTCTCTGCCTCCTGGGTGCTGGGATTAAAGGTGTGTACCCACACACCAGCTCTTTACTTTCTTTTCTTACTTATTTGAGAGAGAGAGAGGGGCAGATAGAGAGAGAGAATGGGTGTACCAGGGCCTCTAGCCTCTGCAAATGGCCTCCAGACACATGTGCCATCTTGTGCATTTGGCTTACATGGAAACTGGGTCCTCAGACTTCGCGGGCAAGCACCTTAATCGCTAAATCATCTCTCTGCCTTACCCCCCCCCCAAACCTTTTAAAAAAATATATATTATTCACAGGTAGTGTGTATGTAGCCAGTGATTTTCTGGCACTTTCCCTATTTGAGAATTGCTTCGTCAATTCTTGTTCTAAATAAGTCAAGGCATTTCTGTTGTTTCTCAGAGACTTCTTTATCAATGAAATTGTTCACTTTCTTACACTGCATCTGTTTTCTCTCCATCTTGTGATTTATGTGTGGCTCTCGCCAGTCCCTCACACTATTCTTTCCACTAACCATCTGTAGGGTTTCCTATCCTCTTGGACTCTGGTAATAACCATGTCACAGTGGTTTTCATTGGCAAGAAAGCACGTGGAAAAGTCCTAACTTTTTGTTATGCTTGAGTCTCTCCGTGCTTATTGTACTCTGCCAGCGTGCTGGGGGGTCTCAGAACAAAAGCCCATGGTCAGCGCACAAGCGTCTCAGATTTGGTACCAGACGACCCGTGCAGACATAGACTCACTAACGTCTTTTTTTTTTTTTAATATTTTTTGTTCATTTTTTATTTATTTATTTGAGAGTGACAGACAGAGAGAAAGACAGAGGGAGAGAGAGAGAATGGGCGCGCCAGGGCTTCCAGCCTCTGCAAACGAACTCCAGACGCGTGCGCCCCCTTGTGCATCTGGCTAACGTGGGACCTGGGGAACCGAGCCTCGATCCGGGGTCCTTAGGCTTCACAGGCAAGCACTTAACCGCTAAGCCATCTCTCCAGCCCTCACTGACGTCTTTGAGAAAAGGGAGCTGATAGTCACAGCAGTGAGTCCATCGGCTTCTGCTCATGGTCACCTTGGTGCCAGCTCCTAGGGTTGAGGATGGGAGGGCAGCGATCTGTGCTGCTTGCACACATGCCAGGCTCATTCAGCCTTGCCAATATCCAAGGAGACAAATCCTTTTTCCACTTATTCTTGCCTGTGCTTAAAGACTACCCCCACCTGCACCCTATTGTCTCATTCTTTTCTTGCTTGTGTGTATGTAATGTGATGTGTTCCCTTGCGGTGCTCCAGGAGCTTGTCGGCGCTGGTGGTGGTGGTGGTGGTGGCCAGAGCCGAGCGGCAGGTATCCCGTTCCATCGCTCATCCACCCATTCATGTGTGAGCCAGAGTCACTGTCCGATAGCAGAGCTTGCTGCTTTTTGTTTTTTTTTTTTTTTGTTTTTTTTCAAGGTAGGGTCTCGCTCTAGCTCAGGCTGACCTGGAATGCACTATGTAGTCTCAGGGTGGCCTCGAACTCTCGGTGAATCTCCTACCTCTGTCTTCCAAGTGCTGGGATTAAAGGTGTTCACCAGCAGCCTGCTTGCTACTTTGTCACAAGCCTGAGCGGTTCTCTGGTCTCTGTTCCCCTTTGCAGGACTAGGGTTACAAGTGTGTTTGGTCATATCTCACTGCTTATGAGGGTTCCGGAGATTTGAACTCGGGAGGTTTCAGGCCCCCTCAGGACTTCATACTTGCACTTAACCTCTGAGCTGTCTTTCCAGCCTTTATTGTCTCACTCCTGGTGGATACCTTTATCAGCTTGATTCTGCAAACACTGATCTCCAGGTAAAGCCTCGGTAGGTAGCCTGGCATAGAGTTAAAGATCTGTAAACAGGCAAAAGGCCCAGCCCCAGCTCATAGGACCTCATGGTTAAGCTCAAGATCACATGAAAAAAATTTGAATCCTCCTTGAAGTGCATTTTGTTTTCCTACATAAATTTTTGACTTGCTACAGTCTCCCCCCTCCCGTCCCCCCCCCCATCCTGATTACCCTGTCTTTACAAGGTGGGATGGTGGGTTGGTTTATTGAGAACTCTTTTTGCCCAGGGCAGTGGTACCATTAGTCATCTTCTAGGGATCCTCTAAACAAGGAACCATTGTCTTTCTAGAAAGTTCCTACCTGGGATTGCTGTGGAAACCCAGCTACCTTGCAACACTCCCTTCCCAGTCCCATATCTGTAGGTTCAACAGATAAACTCTGATGGGCTGATGATTTCTCTCCCAGAGGAAGTATCCTGCCCTCCTCTGTAGGGGGACAGAAGGGAGTTACAGGAGTTTATACCAGGAAAGTGAGAGGCTGCAACTTACATTTCTGCTCATCTACTCAAGTAAACTTATTTTAGGCTATCTGTCAGTAAGCCAATCTGTTTAGTTCCCTCATACTTTGATCCCCTCTGCATTTCTGCAGTCTCATTTCAGTCAAGTAAGAATTTTAGTGCAAAACAGAAAGAGCTAATGTTTGCAAGGAACAAGTGAATGCTTATGTCAAAAGTCTACATTTGGCGTACGCCTTTAATCCAAGCACCAGGGAGGCGGAAGTAGGATCGGCATGAGTTCAAGGCCACCTTGAGACTAGATAACGAATTCCAGGTCAGCTTGGACTAGAGTGAGACAATACACTACCTTGAAAAAACAACAACAACAAACAAACAAACAAGAAAGTCTACATTTGAGGCTCTTCATGAGTCCTAGGTCAAATAACCTCAATCCTCCAATCCTTACTCTCCAGTAGACACTCAGAGGAGGTAGCGACCCGGGACTGATGTTTAGCAATGCTACCAAAGTGGGACTGAGCAGTTAACAGTTCTAACAGACTCGGGAGTTTTCAGACACTACATACCCTCTTTCCTGCTTGCTTGCTCGAGTGCCCACATGACAGCTGGCAAACTTAGCCCCATGCTTCTTCTGAATAAGGTTTTCTGCACATCTACCATGTAGCAGGACCTTTGACAGAAAAGACCAAATTGGCCCTTTCCCCAGCAGCCCTTATTAACTTGTGTTCACCCTGTTTCCCTCTAGACAAGGCAAGTGGGAAGTTAAATTACCGTCCTGACTTCATATTTAAGGACACTGAACTTTTTCTTTTTTTGGCAGACCTGAAGATCGTTCCACAAGCTAGAACAACTCATTTAACCTATTTGACTAGGCCCCAGCCTGGCTCCAAATGGCCTTTCCCATTCTGAAGGATCCCAATAGGCTCCCTGGGGAAAACCACCCATTCTAGTTGGCATACACCAGGGTCACTAGAATCAGTTATTAAGTCACAATTTCCTTAAAATTTGGAAGGACTTCCAGAATACTTTTGTTTTCCTGGTAAATTACTGGATCATACTGGTGTCTTGGAAAAGGCCTACACATTCTAAATGCTGTTTCCATAAACTAACTCAACATCTCCAGTCCCTAAGGGATTTCACTGGCCTTAACTCAGGAAGGATTTTCTAACGTGGGATCCAAGACTTCAGAGATGAAACATTTCCTGAAGACTTTGCTCTGATTTCATTTTTTTAAATTTTTTAATTTTTATTAACATTTTCCATGATTATAAAATATATCCTATGGTAATTCCCTCCCTCCCCACCCCCACACTTTCCCATTTGAAATTCCATTCTCCATCATATTACCTCCCCATTACAATCATTGTAATTACATATATACAATATCAACCTATTAAGTATCCTCCCTTCCTTTCTCTTCCCTTTATGTCTCCTTTTTAACTTACTGGCCTCTGCTACTAAGTATTTTCATTCTCACGCAGAAGCCCAATCATCTGTAGCTAGGATCCACATATGAGAGAGAACATGTGGCGCTTGGCTTTCTGGGCCTGGGTTACCTCACTTAGTATATGCTCTGATTTCTGACCTTCACCTTCCTCTGCCTCCCAAAGATACAGGAAGAAAGAATTTCTGATTGCAGGCAGCCTGGGGCTGGTGAGGAACAAAGGACCATGAATCCTCTTCTACTTGGCCTTAAAATGCCACTGAGCTACCTGATGGCCAGAGTGTGTCAACCCTTTGCTTTATGGTTGGCTTTTCTGAAGACCTGCTTTTGTTCGTGGCGTTTATTTGTATTCCGGAGACCGATTCTCATGGAACGGAAGTGCTGGTTAGTTACACAACACAGACATTACATTATCAGAGGGACACAGCCAGAGGATTAGACGCTAGCTAGTTCTGACTCTCCCAATGGCTTGTTAGAACCTGAACCGGGTGCCTTGGGTTAATGGTTTGTGAATAGAATTCTGGGTCTTCATCAGAAGATGTCCTGGCCTCTTGTGGAGCCCAGTCAGCCCCGATGAGGTAGAACAGGGAGGACAGCCCATTTCCCTGCCACTGACCAGTCCTGCCCTCTGAGGTAGGGCTCCCCCACTTGACAAAGTTACAAGGATCTTCCCCCTTAATTTCTAGTCTTGTCTGAACTAGATTCCGTTTTGCTCCTTCAGGCTAGCAATCTTGTCTCCTCCTCGCCTTGGTATCCTTACCCATTTCCCTACCCCAGGGACTGGTCCTCAGCCAGTGGACACTTGGTTTATACGTATTGGCGCTGCTGGGGGCCATCTGCACGCTGCCAAGGTAGCTCCTGGCACTTGTCACCGATTATCCCTATCCTCACCACTTCTTTCTCCCTCGTCGGGGTGCATGGGTGATGCCTGGGGCAGAAAATGATTCCACGTACAAGTTACGGGACCTCTGGCAGGACGTGCGTCCGTCTCAGCTCTCCAGGAGGTACCTCCGCATCCCCGTGCCTGCAAACGGCCAAAGCCCACTGTGGCCCTGGAGACCGCTCCCGCCAGCTCTGCTGGGTGCGGGGTTTGGGGGAGCACGGGGGGGGGGCGGGGAGGGTTGCCTGCGGGGTGGAGCCACCCTCGCCGCCCGCAGCCTCCTCTCCACGCCTTCCCCCAAAGAGGACACCCCTCCTCCGGGCCGGCCGGCCGCTCCCCACCCCCGCGCGGCGCCGCCTCCCCGCGCCCGCCCGCCCGCCCTCGCCGGAGTCTCGCAGGCAGCCAGCGGGCGACCGGAGCAGCGCTCTGGGATGGGACTTGGAGGAGGCGGCGACGCCGGAGACAGTGGCAGCGGCTCGGGCTTCTTCCTCGCCTCCCCGGAGCGGTCCCCGACAAGGGCCCGGAGCGCCCCGCGGCCCTCGGCCCGCCGGCCGGAGACCGAGACCGACCCGCGGGGCTGCGCCCCTGCCTCGCTTCCCGGGCGCCCGCGGCGGCGGCGGCTGCTGCTGCAGGTGAGCGCGGCGCGCTGTCCACCGGGCTCCGGACACCCCGGCGTGCAGACAGACAGACAGACGCACGGACGGACGGAATGGGGGGCGGACACCGAATCGGCGCCCTCGCCATGTAGCGTCTCCCCGGTAGCCGGGCGCTGCTTGACCCCCTTCCGGGGAGAAGGAGGCGGCGCTGGCCCGGCTCCTCGGCCCGGAGAAGTGCCGCCACCCCGGGCTAGCGAGCGGAGCGCGCTCCCCGCGCGGGACGCACTGCACCGCAGCGGCCCCGGAGTGCCCCGTGGGGGCGCTGTGCCCGCGGCGGGGGAAGCCCGGACCCGGGGCACTCCACCTGGGGAACCGGAGACTTGTTGAGCCGGTGAGAGAGTCCCACTGACCCTCCCCCGTGGGCTGATGTTTCTACCCCCGTGCCATGCGGGCTTCCGCTCTTCCTCTCTGACGGCGGCTGCGGCGCGGGCTTCCCTGTCTTGCAGAAGAGGGAGGGAGAAAGGGCATTTTGTGGTACTGCCTGGAAGTCTGGAGGTCGGTTTGAGGAGAAGACAGGAAAAATAAAAATAGTAATAATAATAAAAAAAACCCGAGGAACTCTCTGGGGAGGGTCCTCAGGGCTGGGTGCACAGGGAGGAACTGTCCTTAGGGGACACGCATTCCCATTGCCCGCTTGCAGATAGTCACAAATCACCGTAATTCCACAGTGCATCTTCACCAAGTGCATTTCCCTAGGCCTTTTGGGGGAATGGGACAGTCAAGAGGCTGCAGGGGTCAGGGTCAAAGACAGAGCCTCCAGGGTCAGCGTGTCTGGTTCAAGCCCCTCCGCTGCCCAGCTTTGCAGGCTGGGATTCCTGGAGGCAGTTAACAAGGCAGTGCCTCTTTTCTGTCCATCTAGTGGGAATGACTGCCTACGTACCTGTGGGGACCACATGAGAGATAACAAGTTCTGAGATTTGTCCTAGGCGTCTCCTCAGGTTAAGGTGGTGAGGTCCACTCCCTGCTGCCCAGAAAAAGTAGGGGGTTGGCATGAGCAATGAACTTACCCCCACCCCAATCTGGGGAGAAAGCCTCTGGGTGGAGACAGAAGGATGGTAGAAAATCCATGTGTATGTAGTCACTGCAGTTTCCCATGCCAGGGTCCACTCCTGCACAATCCTCCCTGCCTGCTTTCAAAGACATGCCTTCACAAGGCCACTTCAGATAGGAAGGTGGGTTTGTGACCTGGAAAAAATTGTTTTAAATTGGGTGCCTTCAAAACCTCAGAGAAGAAAGCAGGTGCTTCTCGCTTCACCTTCTAGTTCCATGGCCGTCCACACTGCTAATCTAGCTGACAGAATTCAGCCTCAGGCCCCCAAATCAACTGGCCTCTTCTACAGACCTGGCTCCCCAAGTCAGAGAGTGCACAGGCCTGAGCTCATCATGGGTGGAATTGTGAAAGCTGTGCACGTCTGAGACACCCTCGGACGATTGTCACACCCTCAACTCCTGTCAGCTAACACCATATATTTCTGTCAGCAAAAGGCGGCTGAAAGCCAGGCTTGGTGGTGTATGATTGTAATCCCAGCACTTGGAGGGGGATCCAAGTGCAAGAGGATCTGGAGTTCAAGGTCATTCTTGGTTACATAGTGAGTTTGATGTCAGTCTGAACTCCAGGAGACTGTCTCAAAAAAAAATAAAAAAATAAAAAAATAAAGCAGTTGAATGAGGCCAAGGTTTACATAAAAATAAAGAGATGCTGCTCCTTGAAAGACAAGGAAAGACTATGAGCCCCACTGGAGAGTCTGGAAAAGACCAACAGTTTGCCTAGAAGCAGTTCTCACCCATAACTAAGAGAAGACAAGGGTTGAGGTGGGTGTGGGGAAGGAGAGAGGGTGAGATGACCCCATCTCAGGAAAAGCAGACTGGATGGGCAGTGATGGAGGCAATGCTGAGGTTAGCAAGAGATGAGAGCAGCCACATAGGTCAGTAAGGGCTTCCGGAAGCTCCCCTGGGATTCATTCCCTAGTCTCCAGCATGTGCAGCCTTTTCCCAGGAAACCTGGTTCCCTGTATGTAGAAAGCTAAGGGACTCTCTCCCAGTTTAATGTGCATGTGGGGGTAACCCAGGGGGGTCAGAGAGAGAAGGAGGCTCATATTCAGGACAGTGGCACATGTCTTACTGTTGCTAGGAAACAGTGCCGGGGGCTCTTTCCAAGTCCAGGGGTTTCTTGGAGCTCCAGCCCATGAGGTCATCCTTGAACTCATATGGCTTAGCAGTCGGAGAGTCACCACTGCCCAAAGTGGGCTTGGCAGCAGACGTGGGCTGCATTCCAGGGACTTGGGGTGTTGTCAGTAGCTGGGGTCAGTGACTTTGACTGTAGTACAGCTCCAAAATGACTGCCCTTCAATCCCAGCCCCTCACACCTGTAAGGACTTGAAAAGTGACCTGGGCTCTGTGCCTCAGTTTCCTCATCTATAAATAATGAATAGCATTGCTGGAAAAACGAACCTAGCTCGCACATCTGGAATGTGTAATGTGGTGTCTGGCTCCGGGTAAATGCTCAGTACTTCATAGCTATACTTATTATCTTGGCCTCGAATGGGTATGATACAATATCACAGGGTGGTTTTGAGAGTAACATGACATAATTGCTGTGAACTTATTCAATACAGTGTATAGAGTATTTGTAAGTGTGAAGAATGAGTTGATTGAAACCTAAGTTTTCACAAAATACCTGCACGTAAAAAATGAGTGACTGGGCTGGAGAGATGGCTTAGCGGTTAAAGTGCTTGCCTGTGAAGCCTAAGGACCCCAGTTCGAGGCTCGATTCCCCAGGACCCACGTTAGCCAGATGCACGAGGGGTACATGCGTCTGGAGTTCGTTTGCAGTGGCTGGAGGCTTCTGGCGCGCCCATTCTCTCTGTCTTTGCCTCTTTCTCTCTCTGTCTGTCACTCTCAAATAAAAAAAAATCGTCAGAGGAACCTTTGTCTACCTGTGGAATGCGTGGCTCACCGCCCATTAGACTCCTCGTCGCTGCTTTAGGGTATTGTGGTAGTTCTCTGTGGCTGACATAACAGATAGCTGCTCTTGTAGTGGCTTCATGCTCACTTGTATCGCAAGTCTGAAATGGGTCTCATGGAACAAAATCAAGGTGTCAGCCAGGCACACTCCCTCCGTTGGCTCTAGGGAAAACCTATCCCCTCACATTTTCTGACTTCAAAAACTGACCATATTTCTTGGCTCCTAACTCCTGCTTCTGTCTTCAGAGCCAGAAACAGCATCTTCAAACCTCTCTGTTTCCCTCTGTATGTGCCTGTCTTTCTCTTCCTGTGTGCCTGCCCCGCTCTGTTCCTCTTTCCTTCTGTTCCTCTTCCAGTTCTTGGTTGCCCTCCTCCTTATTACTGTCTCCTTTCATTTTATTTTATTTTACTGGCATCTTGCATTTATTTATTTGCAAGCAGCGGGTGGGGAGGTGGGAGAAAGAATGAGAATGGGTGCTCCAGGGCCTCTTGCTGCTGCAAAGGAACTCCAGATGCATGCACCACCTTGTGCATCTGGCTTTACGTGGGTACTGGGTACTTAAACCTGGGTTGTTAGGCTTTGCAGGCTAGTGCCTTGACCACTGAGCAATCTCTCCCTGTCTCTCTTTTTGAAAGACCCTTGTAATTACATCGAGGCTGGGTGGAAAAAAAATCAAGGCTGATTTCCTATACTAAGAACTTTTCTTTTTTGTTTTTTTGAGGTAGTGTCTCACTCTGGTCCAGGCCGACCTGGAATTAACTCTGTCATCTCAGGGTGGCCTTGAACTCATGGCAATCCTCCTACCTCTGCCTCCCAAGTGCTGGGATTAAAGGCGTGCACCACCACGCCCGGCTCAGATATATATTTTTTTAATAAAAATATTTTATTTATTTATTTGAGAGAGAGAGAGAATGGGTATGCCAGGGCCTCCAGCCACTGCCAATGAACTCCAGATCCATGTGCCTCCTTGTGCATCTGGCTTATGTGGGTTCTGGAGAATCGAACCAGGATCCTTTGGCTTTGCAGGCAAATGCCCTAACTGCTAAGCCATCTCTCCAGCCCCTATCCTAAGACCTTTAATTCTGCAGAGTCCTTTTGTGAAGCTGGGCTGCTTTAGACTTGGACCAGAAGTAGCCACTGCTTTCTTTTTGTGCTTTCTCCCTTCCTGTGACTAACGCCCAACTTCTCACTCTAGTCTCTTAGGATAGGCTATCTCCATATCAACAGCATTTTCTGACTTTTTCAGCCCAGAAATTTCTAACTCCTTCTCCTCCCTTTCCAGTGGCATACAAAGAATGCCTCCACCCCCAGGGCAAGGTCTTTGCTAAGAAAAACCGTGCCTTTTGATGTTTGCCTTCCCTGAGAAGCCCCATGTCTGTATTAGTTTCCTATAGTTGCTATGACAAGTTACTACAAACAGTGACTTAAAGAAGCACACATTTGTTAACTTAGTGTTCTGGGAACTGAAATGTGCTGAAGGTGAGGTAGCAGCGGGCCTGGGGCCTTCTGCAGGCTCTGGGAGGGAATCGTTTTCTTCCCTTTCCACCTTTCAGAGGTTGCACACACCATTTGGTCTCTAGCCCTTCCTATCTTCAAGGTATTACCATCACACTACCACCTTTGGGATCTTTCTTCTTCTTCTTCTGCTTTTTTTTTTTTTAAATTTTTTGTTAGCATTTTCCATGATTATAAAAAAATATCCCATGCTAATTCCCTCTCCCCCCCCACTTTCCCCTTTGAAATTCCATTCTCCATCATATTACCTCCCCATGTCAATCATTGTACTTACATATATACAATATCAACCTATTAAGTACCCTCCTTCCTTCCTTTTTCTTCCCTTATGCCTCCTTTTTAACTTACTGGCCTTGCTTTTTTTTTTTTTTAAATAATTTTTTATATCTATTTATTTATTCATTTGCAAGCAGAGAGCGAGAGAGATAGAAGAGAGACAGACAAAGAGAGAATGGGTACACCAAGGCCTGTAGCCACTGCAGATCTACCCCAGACACATGTGCCCCTTGTGCATCTGGTTTATGTGGGACCTGGGGAATTAAACCTGGGTCCTTAGGCTTTGCAGGCAAACGCCTTAACCTCTAAGCCATCTCTCCAGCCCTCTTCTGCTTCTTTTAGTAAGGAATCTGTGATCACCTCGAGATTACTGGACAATTCAGGTTGTTTCCCTATTTAATTTTTTTTGTCTATTTATTTATTTGAGAGAGACAGAGAAAGAGAGAGAGAGAGAATAGGCGCGCCAAGGCCTCCAGCCGCTGCAAGCAAACTCCAGACGCTTGTGCCCCCTTGTGCATCTGGCTAATGTGGGTCCTGGGGAATCAAGCCTTGAACCGGGGTCCTTAGGCTTCACAGGTAAGCGCTTAACCGCTAAGCCATCTCTCCAACCCTATCTCCCTGTTTAATGTTGAGTCAGTGTCTCTCAAGGCTGGCCTTCTCACCCAGCCTCCTGTGTGCAGGGATTACAGGAGTGTGTTCTACTACACCTGGCATCTCCCTGCTTTCAAGGAAATTTTAAGGTCATCTGATTGGCACCCTTAATCATTCTGGGCCATAAGGGGAGCTGCAGGCGATGAACAGCTGTGGAGCCTCATTCTTATTAGTCACCCTCTTTGATAAGACATTCAATGGCCCTTTCAAGAGAGAACCCCCTGTGAAGCTTTCTCTAAAATTCCCATTTCAGCTCTAATCACTCACTTTCCTGGGGTTTGTGGCAATGTCTGATAATGAAGCCTACTTTAGTACAACATATTTCTCTGTTCAGTAAATTCTTCATCACAAGAACATGTATTTGGGGATGCAACTCAGTGGTAAAGTGCTTGCCTAGCATGTTCAAGATCCTGGATTCATGGGCTGGAAGGATGTCTTTGTGGTTAAGGCGCTTGCCTGCAAAGCCAAAGGACCCAGGTTCAATTCTCCAGGACCCATGTAAGCCAGATGCACAAAGTGGCGCTTGCATCTGGAGTTCGTTTGCAGAGGCTGGAGGCCCTGGTGTGTCCATTCTCTCTCTACCTGCCTATTTATGTATCTCTCTTTCAAATCATAATAATAAAAGATCCTGGGTTCAATCTTAAGCACTGCTAAGTAAATAAATAGTAAAGATGTGTGTGCCATAGGAAATATAGCTCAGTGAAGTTTTACAAAGTACACATTTTCATGTAACCACTTCCAAGATCTGTACCCACGAAACTCCCCTTTAACCCCAAATTAATAACCATAAACTTCCTGAGGGCACCTACTAATTTGACTTCTATCATTACAGATTAGCATATTAGTTAATTTACTCGTTGCTGTGACCTGACAGGAAGCAATTTAAGAAAGGAAAGGATTTAATGTGGTTTATAGTTGCTAAGAGATATATTCCATCTTGGAGGGGAAGGCATGGAGGCAGGAGCGAGAAGCCAGTTGCTCACATTGCAGCCACAGTCAGGAAGCAGAGGGCAAAAAGGGAGTGTGTGTTGGGGGTGTGGAGAGATAGCTCAGTGGTCAAGATGCTTGCCTGCAAAATCTAACAACCCTGGTTCATTTCCCCAGTACCTGCGCAAAGCCAGATGCACAAAGTGGTGCCTACATCTGGAGTTCATTCGCAGTGGCAGGAGGCCCTGGTGCATCTAATCTGATTGTCTTCTCTACTTTCTTTCTCTGTCTGCTTGAAAATAAATAAAAATATTAAAAATAATAATGATCATTATTATAATAAGGAAGTGGGGACAGGCTATAAAGCATCAAGGCCTACCCCCCATGACCCACTTGCTCCAGTGCGGCTCCACCTCCTAAAAGTTCCACAACCTTCCTGAACAGTAACAGCAGCTGGGGAATGGTGTTCAAACACATTAACTGATGAGGGGCATTTTACATTCAAGCCAGAACAACTACTTTTACTATTTTAAAAAATATTTCATTTTATTTATTTGGAAGACATCTATCTATCTATCTATCTATCTATCTATATATATATATATATATGGAGAAAGAGAGAGAGAGAGAAGGAGGAGGACAGAGGGAGAGGTAGAGGGAGGGAGGGGAGAGGTAATGAATGGGCATGCCAGGGCCTTCAGCCACTGCTAATGAACTCCACACATATGCACCACCTTATGCATCTGGATTACGTGGGTCCTAGGAAATTGAACTTGGGTCCTTTGGATTTTTAGGCAAGTGCCTTAACTGCTAAGCAATCCCTCCAGCACTTTGTGTGTGTGTGTTTTGTTTTTTTGAGGTAGGGTCTTGCTATGGCCCAGGCTGACCTGGAATTCACTATGTAGTCTCAGGGTGGCCTTGAACTCACAGAAATCCTCCTACGTCTGCTTCCCAAGTGCTGGGATTCAAGGTATGTACTGCCGTGCCCAGCCTATTTTTTTTAAAATAAACTTTTTTTTTTTTGAGGTAGGGTCTTGCTCTAGTCAGAGCTGACCTGGAATTCACTATGTAGCCTCAGGGTGGCCTTGAACTCATGGTGATCCAGCTACCTCTGCCTCCTGAGTGCTAGGATTAAAGGTGTGAGCCACCATGCCCGGCTTAAATAAACTTTTATTGAAGCCTACATACAGAAAAGTACACCAATCAAGGATTAATTTTCATGATAAGAACACATATGTAAACAGCAATCTGACCTATAAACAAATAGCTCACTTTAAACTCATTTCTGTGTGCTAACTCCCCAAGGCATTTTTAGGACTATAGATTAGTTTTATCCATTTTTTGGATTTTATTTTGTTCAATATGATGTTCATAGTTTATCATGTTATATACCACAAATAGGCCCTATTTTTGCTTATTGCTACAATATCTCTTTATGTCATAATTTATCTGTTTTGTTGTCAAGGGTTAGATGCTTCGGTCCACTCTCCATTTCGAAAGAGTGACAACTCACCCAATGTGTCCATTGTGCGCCATTCAAGTGGGAGAAATGAAGAGACGTTGTGTGGAGGTACAGGTCTGCGATGGAGGGTTAATGCTGAGGAGCGTGCGTGCGTGCGTGCGTGCGTGTGTGTAGGAGGGGGCTGGCAGTGTTCTTGGGGTCGATGAGGTTAGCCTTGTCACATAGTCCAGATTTCGGGACTTTGAATGCTGATTTAAGCAGTCTAGGTTTGACTCCGCTGGGACAAGGCAGTCACTGACAGTTGTCGCGTGGGAACATAGTAAGCACAATACTGTGTCTGCAAGCTGGAATTTATTACTGGTACCAGAGGAGTTCAAAGGGACAGACTTGGAAATAGTCCATTAATGAAGACTAGGCCAGCTACAAGTTACAGAGAGTCTGAAATAATAGGGGCTTAAAGAGGGAAGAGCACTTTAAAAAAATTTTTTGTTTTACTTTTATTTATTTATTTAAGAGCGACAGACAGAGAAAGAGGGAGAGAAAGAGAAAGAATGGGAGCACCAGGGCCTCCAGCCACTGCAAATGAACTCCAGACACATGCGCCCCCTTGCGCATCTGGCTAATGTGGGTCCTAGGGAATCGAGCCTTGAACCAGGGTCCTTAGGCTTCACAGGCAAGCGCTTAACCGTTAAGCCATCTCTCCAGCCCGGGAAGATTGTTTCTGTCTTGGGGTTAAGAAAGCTGGAGGCAGAGTTCCAGGTATCAGGGGCTCACCATCCTGTCCGCACCTTGCTGCTTTCACTGGGTGTGGCTTCTACTGCTGTGGCCTTATGGTTCAAGACAACTGTTCATTCTCCAGTCAGGATGTCCTCATTGCAGGAGCTGAGAAGGAATAAAGTTGGAAGACCACCACCCTGTGATCTTCCAGTGAGTAGGAGGCTTTTCATAAGTTGTAGGCACCGTGCCCACTTCCTGCCAGTAGCCAGTCCTTATTTACCTGGCAGGGAAGGGGAAGGACCAGCACTTATGGCTGTCATTCCAGCCCATCACGTGTCCCAGTGGAGAGTGATGGTTCTTACCAGAGAAGGACAGGGAATGTTTGGGAGACTACTGGCAATATCTGCCAAGGCTTTTGAAGTTCTCTTGTGAATAAGGGCCAGGTCTAGAGCTGTGACCATCGCAGGATGCAAAGTGAAGGGGACATAAGAGACATCACGGACGAACAGACAGGTTCAGTGTGGATTGGAGAGGGAAAAAAGATGGGAGGAATTGTCATGTGAACCGAAATGTGAGGTGACGATGTTTCCCAAAGCACCATTCTTTGAAAGAAAGGAAATTGCCTTGTGAACTCTCTGGACAGGGAGCTCTGTCAACTATTATGAACAAAGTACTGCTCAGGGAAGACATGTTAGCCAACAATGACCTCAGCAATGGTAGTTAAGGATACTTACGGAAATCAACTGACTAAAACAGGTCCAGGAATTTCAGCTTTGATTCAGTAACTTGCCTTGAGGGTGTAACTTCATGCCTGCAAGGGTTGGATAACACTTTGTATTGTCCTTTTAAAGGTAAGTTTAAAGAATAACATAATGGGTACATAAGTTGTAGGGTCAATGAATGTATGCTTTTGGGGCACATTAAAAGGCTAACTGTCCTTATGTAAATTGGGACTGATAGCGCACACCTTTAATCCCAGCACTTGGGAGGCAGAGGTAGGAGGATTGCCGTGAGTTCGAGGCCACCCTGAGACTCCATAGTGAATTCCAGGTCAGCCTGGGCTAGAGTGAGGCCCTACCTCGAAAAACAAAAACAAAAACAAAAACAAAACAAAAAAAGATTTCTAGTAACAGTATCATATATGGATCCAGAAACTGCTGTATTCCAAACAATTTAGAAGTAAAGATACTGAGAGATTCAAAAGGCATTTTAATTTCTTTCTTTCTTTTTTTTTGGCATTGATCCCACTCCCTCCATGTTGTAGTTACCTTCTTGTTTCTGGGAGAAAGCACTGGGCTAAAAGTAACTGATGGGAGGAAAGGATTTATTTTAGTTTACAGTCTCAAGGGGAAGCTTCATGATGGCAGGGAAAAGCATGGCATGAGCAGAGGCTGGATGTCATCTCTGCCACAGCAGGTGGAAAACAGCAGCAAAAGAGTGAGCCAATCTCTGGCAATGGGGAGCTGGCTATGACACCCATAAGCCCATCCCCAACAACATATCTCCTCCAGCAAGGCTCTGCTTCCCAAATTTCCATTAGCTGGGACCAGGAATTCAGAACATGAGCTTGTGGGGGACATCTGGTTCAAACCACCACATTCTCTCCTGACCTACATAAACTCATGACCATCCATGTTGTATGTAAAATGCATTCAGTCCAACTTTAAAAGTCGCATAGTTTTTGCAATCCAAATACTGTTTAAACATACCCTGGACCAAGGTCTCTTCACTGTGAGACTATAAAACCAAAAACACATAATGACCAAGAAGAAACATTCATGCCACAGAAGATGGCATTGGCCATAGCAAGGAACTAATGCGAGAACTAAGACAAGCAGGACAAATATCAAATCCTGCAGCTCTATGTCCATCAGGGACCCACATTGAAATCTCTGGGGTTCCAATTCAGCCCCTCCATCTGGGCTTCTCACAGCCCACGGAAAACTCCATTCTGAGCCAGCAGCTGTCCTTGCCAGCTATCTCACAGTTCTGGCTCCCCCCCCCCCAAAAAATATATATGTATGTATGTATGTATGTATGTATGTATATGCCTCCATTGCAAGCTATCTATGGTTCATCCTTAAGGCTCCATTAGGCCTCAATTCAGGGATTCCAACAACCCTATGTTACACCACCCAGTGGTTATTTACAAAAACCAAACCAGGAGCAAGGTGTATTGGCACACGCCTTTAATCCCAGCACTTGGGATGCAGAGGTAGGAAGATCGCCATGAATTTGAGGCCAGCCTAGGACTACATAGTGAATTCAAGATCAGCCTGGGCTAGAATGACACCCTACCTTGAAAAAAAAAAATGAAAAGAAAACAAACAAAAATCATGTTGCAAATCAAGGCACTCCTTCAGCATTCAGGCATTCTACTTCCAAATGAGTTAACATCCTTTCTGCTGTCCCAAAGCAGTACAGCTTGCTCAGTCTCAATGGTGGTAATCTCTCAAACAATTGCAGCTGAAACAGGCATGTACCTCTAGCCTGAAACTTTCATTTCTCTGTGTGCCATATCCTTCTGCTCCCACCAGTCCTTTTCTTTTCTTTTCTTTTCTTTTCTTTTCTTTTCTTTTCTTTTCTTTTCTTTTCTTTTCTTTTCTTTTCTTTTTTTTTTTGAGGTAGAATCTCACGCTAGCCCAGTCTGACCTGAAATTCACTATGTAGTCTCAGGGTGGCCTCGAACTCTCTGTGATCCTCCTACCTCTGCCTCCCAAGTGCTGGGATTAAAGGCGTGCGCCACCATGCCTGGCTCAGTCCATTTCTTTTCAACGCAGTCCTGCTCAAGTTTTCAGGACACAGGAAGAACACAGCTAGCTTCTCACACAAACTGCCTTTAGCCCAGTCCTTATTCTTTATTTCCCCTGTAAGCCAAGCCTACAAAATCCATTTCTGCATCTGATCTTTCAGCTATGACTAGAATAGTCCATCAAACTGTGCCTTCAACACTGTAAGGCATCTCTTAGGCCAAAGTTTCAAATCCTTCTACATTATCTCTGCAAATAAGTTCCAAAAGATCAAAAACCACACAACCAGGTTTCTATCAACAACAACCCTACTCCTCTGGTAGCAATTATCTGGTGTAGTTACCTTCTTTTTTGTTTAAAAATATTTTATTTATTTATTTGTCTTTTTTTTTTTTTTTTGAGGTAGGGTCTCACTGTAGCTCAGGCTGACTTGGAATTCACTCTGTATTCTCAGGGTGTCCTCAAACTCATGGCAATCCTCCTACCTCTGCCTCCTGAGTGCTGGGATTAAAGACATGCGCCACTACACCAGGCCTTATTTATTTATTTGAGAGAGAGAGAAAGAGGTGGTGGGGTGAGAATATGGCTGCTCCAGAGCCTCCAGCCATTGTAAGCAAACTCCAGATGCATGTGCCACTTTGTGCATCTGGTTTATGTGGGTCCTAGGGAATCAAATCTGGGTCCTTACGCTTTGTAGGCAAGCACCTTAACTGCTAAGCCATCTCTCCAGCCCCTGTAGTTACCTTCCTGTTAATTGTTGCTGGGATAAAGCACCCGATGTGAGGAAAGATTTTTGTTGTTGTTGTCCTTTAAATTTAAATGTAAATTTATTTACTTGCAAGCAAAGAGCGAGAGAGAAAGATAGAAGAGAGAATGGGTGTTGCAGGGTCTCTAGCCACTGCAAATGAACTCCAGATGCATGTGCCACTCTGTGCAACCGGCTTTATGTAGGTACTGGGCAATCAAATCTGGGTCCTTAGGCTTTGCAGGCAAGCACCTTAACTGCTGATCCATCTCTCTAGCCCATGAGGAAAAGTTTTTAATTTTGGCTTACAGTCTTGAAGGAACTTCCATGATGACAGGGGAAAGCAAGACATGGACAGAGGCTGGACGTCACTTCCATGCTACAGCGGTGGAAACCCGTGGCAGGAGAATGAGCCCAGCTCCAGGAAGGGGGTAGATAACACACCTCCTCCAGCAAGGCTCCACTTCCAAAATTGCTGTCAGCTGGGGACCAAGCGTTCAGAACATACGAGTTTACTGAGTTTACTGGCTCAGTCCATTTCTTTTCAACGCAGTCCTGCTCAAGTTTTCAGGACACAGGAAGAACACAGCTAGCTTCTCACCCAACCTGCCTTTAGCCCAGTCCAGACAAAGTTCTTCTTTATTCCCCCTGTAAGCCAGCCAAGCCTACAAAATCCATTTCTGCATCTGATCTTTTAGCTATGACTAGACTTCTGACTGAAACCACTACACCTCATTTATCCATTTTCTTACCCCTCCCACTAGATCCCATTAGATTCCATCCTATATCCATGCCTTATCTGTTTTTTTCTTGACCCATTGATTTACCTTAACATTGAAAAGGTATCTTTTTTAATGCCTGTGTGTTTATGTATGGATACATGTTTGAATGTAGGTATGCATATGTTGCAGTTCGGTTCGCATTGCTGGTAGAAATCACCCAACCAAGAGCAGCTTCTGGGAAAAAGATTTATTTTGGCTTACAGGATCGAGGGGAAGCTCCACGATGGCAGGGAAAAACGATGGCATGAGCAGAGGGTGGACATCACCCCCTGGCCAACAGAAGGTGGACCACAGCAACAGGAGGGTGTGCCAAACACTGGCAAGGGGAAACTGGCTATAAAGCCCATAAGCCCGCCCCCAACAATACACTCCCTGCAGGAGGCATTAATTCCCAAATCTCCATCAGCTGGGAACCTAGCATTCAGAACACCTAAGTTTATGGGGGACACCTGAATCAAACCACCACAGCATATGTGTGGGGTCCAGAGGACAAGCTTGGGTGCTGGTCCTCAGGAATGCTGCTCACTATTTATTTATTTACACACACACACACATGTTTGTGTGTGCACGTGTGCATGAGTGCACTACAGTCTCCTGATACTGCAAATGAATGCTAGATGCAAGACAGTCGCTTGCACCTTTTTTGTATCTGGCTTACATGGGTGGCTTGGGAATTAAACCCAGGCCAGTTGCCTTTGGAAATAAGTGTGGTTAACCGCTGAGCCATCTCCCAGCCCTGTGTCTGCCTTTAAAATAATTATGGCTGAGGGCTGGAGAGATGGCTTAGCGGTTAAGGCACTTGCCTGCAAAGCCAAAGGATCCTGGTTCGATTCCCCAGGACCCACGTAAGCCAGATGCACAAGGGGGCGCATGTGTCTGGAGTTCGTTTGCAGTGGCTGGAGGCCCCGGTGCCCCCATTCTCTCCCTTTCTCACTCTGCCACTTTCTCTCTTTCAAATAAATAAATAAAATATATTTAAAAAATTTATGGTTGGAGAGATGGCTTAGTGGTTAAGGCACTTGATTGAAAAGCGTAAGGACCCAAGTTTGATTCCCCAGTGCCCATGTAAGCCAGATGCACAAGGTGGTGCATGTGTGTGGAGCTCATTTGCCATGATGAGGGGCACTGGCATATCCATTTTCTCTCTATCTGCCTGTTTCTCTCTCAGAGAGACAGAGGGAAAGAGAGGGAGAACTGGAGGACCAAGGCCTCAGCCACTGAAATTGAATTCCAGGACACTTGTGCCACCTAGTGGGCATGTGCGAACTTGTGCTTGCCTCACCTTTGTTATATGGCTTATCTGAGATCTAGAGAGTTGAAAATGTGTTCTTAGGCTTCGCAGGCAAGTAAGTGCCTTAACTGCTAAGCCATCTCTGCAGCCCATATTTATGTCAGTTCTGGGGACTGAACTCAGGTCCTCATACTTAAGAGGCAAGAACTTTATTATCTCCCCAGCCTTTAAAAAGCATCTTTAGCCAAGCATGGTGGTGCACACCTTTAATCCCAGCACTTGGGAGGCAGAGGTAGGAGGATTGTTGTGAGTTTGAGGTCACCCTGAGACTACATAGTTAATTTCAGGTCAGCTTGGGCCAGAGTGAGACCCTACCTCAAAACAAAACAAAACAAAACAAAACAAAACAAAGCATCTTTAAATTTACTAAGACACTGATACTAGAGAGGTGAGTAAAATGTTTGAACACATTATTTTATGAAACAAGGAAGGAGAAAACTTTGTTTATAAAATATCTGTAATCACAAACCATTATTCCCCAAGTTTTTCATAAGCCAGATGCACAAGGTATTTCATGCATCTGGAGTTTGTTTGCAGCAGCTGGTGGCCCTGGTATGCCCATTTTCTCTCACATAAATAAAAAAATAAAATGTTTGACAGAAATAAAGACTTACTTAGAAAAATAAAAATATATTTATTTATGTGATAGAGAATGCAAATGAGCATGCCAGGGCCTCTTGCCACTGCAAATGAACCTCAGGCACATGCACCGCTCTGTGTGTCTCATTTCTACAAGGGTACTTGGGAATCAAACCCAGGACCACAGGCTTTGCAAGCAAGTGTCTTTAACTGCCGAGTCATCTCCCCAGCTAGACATTTATTGAACAGGTATCTATTCAACATACATTTGTTATTAAAAAAAATTTATTTACAAAATTTAGTACCTGGCATTAGCACAGAGGCGACAGGGTCTGGTCCCAAGGAGTGACTCATGTCTCATTATGAAGAGAGACACAGCAGCAAGAAAAAGCAAGGGAATGTTAGCACAGCCAGCAAGTCCTCTGCCGAGGTGTGTGGAAAAGTCAGTTGTTGGGAAAACTGGAGAACATCTTGCCGCCTGAGTAACACGTGAACAAAACTTTGAGGGCTGAATGCCATCTTGGTTAATATAGAGCAAGACCTTGTAGTGCGGACAAATGGACCCAGTGTGAAGGAACCTGAGGTCTTCAGGATCCAGTTGGGAACTCTGGGTGGATGTGGTAATGGTCATGTGGGAAAGGTGGCCAGTGGTCAGTCCTAGAGAGGACTTGGCTGCTAACATTAATGCACTGAGACAATAGGCTCCAGACAGGGGAAGGACTCCTGCACAGAGGGCAGTTCCAGGGCTTCTGGAGGAGTTTGGGTGCATTAATGAGGACCAAGCTCTAGCATCATGAGCTGCTTGCATATCACGGGTGCCTTTGAGTCCTAGCAGAGACTGACTTTGCATTTGTTGGCCATGGAAGAGATGGCGGCTCCAGCAGTAGAGAGATGGGAGGGGCTTGCCTCTCAGACCCTTGCTTCTCCAGCATTGTGGGATTCTCCGTGAAGGCGTGGAGTCACTGGGATGTACACTTCGTATGTTTTCAGAGACCTGCAAGTGACGCAACTGTTGAATCTGATCTAAAAATTTACAAATTATGGATTTCTCTCTCTCTCTTCCTTTCCTTTCCTCTCCTCCATTTTCCTCTACCTCTCCTTTTCTCCCCTCCATCTATAAATCTGTTTTAAAAATATTTTATTTATTTGAGAGAAAGAGGCAGGGTGGGGGGGGGGGAGGGAGAATGAAGAATGGACACACCAGGGCCTCTAGCCACTGCAAACTAACTCCAGACACATGTGCCAGCTAGTGCATCCAGCTTTATGTGGGTACTAGGGAATCAAACTGAGGTCCTTTGGCTTTGCTGGCAAGTGCCTTAACCTCTAAGCCATCTCTCCAGCCTACCCTTTGTAAACCTTAATGTTCCATCCACAAAGTCAAGCTCTCATCCATCTTGCGTGATGATTGCTGGGGGGGGGGGGGTCAAAGGAGATATTAGTGCCTTCCCCACTTTCTCTTTTTGTATGTGAAGACTTAACCACCAGGGTGGTGTGTTGTAGACCTCTGAGGGCCTCAGGAGAGCAGGGTCTGTCGTGTCATACCCATTTTACTGATGACTAAGTAAAGCCCAGAGAGTTTGGCCACACAGGTAAGGTCACACGGGTGTCAGATCCGGGCCTCTCAGCACACCCTGGTGATTCTGGAGGGATCCTACTTGCTCAAGACACAGCAGTGATGTTTAGAAGAACACAGAGCTAAGACAGTCACCCTGCTCTCTTCCCCCACAGTTTGGTAGAACTCAATGAAAAGACACATTGTTCCTTGGAAAGGAGACTAACTGCTAAACGAAAGTCAAAGCCTTTGTATTATTCCAAAGTATTCTTCCCATGCTCCTAAATGCTCTGTGGTAGCTGTTCAGATTGGATTAACCTCCGTTTTCCGCACAACAGTTCTTCTCATATGCTCATATATGAAAAGAACTGTCCTTAAGTGCCATTTCATTTCCCACTTGGAGAAGGTTGCTGCTCTTCAAATGCTGACAGCTGTCAGTGTAGACCAAGAAACAACTACTGACCTGGACATATGCATTGGGTTACTTTTCTCTTGTTCCCTAGTCATTGTAATATTTAACGCTTTATCTTGTCTGATATTATCATAACTACATTGGCATATGTATACTATCTGTTTTCTAAATATATATTTTAAAATATTTTATTTATTTATTTATTTGAGAGAGAGAGAAAGAGGCAGATACACACACAGATTTAGAGAAGGAGAGAGAGAAAGGGAGAGAGAATATGGATGTGTCAGGGCCTCCAGCCACTGCAAATGAACTCTGGACAAATGCTCCACCTTGTGCATCTGGCTTTGTGTGGGTGTTGGGGAATCGAACCAGGGTTCTTTGGCTTTGCTAACAAGCGCCTTGACCCCTAAGCCATCTCTCCAGCCCTACTATCTGTTTTGAAAAATATTATTTATCTCTGTATTTAAAAGCAGAAAGAGCAAAGAGAGCATGGATATGGGCACACCAGGGCCTTCTGCCACTGCGAATGAACTCCAGGGGCATGTGGCACCTAGTGCATCTGGGTTTACATGGGTACTGAGGAATCACACCCTGGCCAACAGTCTTTGCAAGCAAGTGCCTTTAACCAGTGAGCCATCTCCCCAGCTCCCGGATGCATTTTGAAATAAGGTGCCCTTGGCTTTGTATTTACTTATTGTGGAAAGAAGGGGAGGTGCTTTAAAACGATGCCATACGGGCAGGACGTGGTGGTACTTGCTTTTAATCCCAGCGCTTGGGAGGCAGAGGTAGGAGGAGCATGGTGAGTTTGAGGCCAGCCTGAGACTACATAGTGAATTTCAGGTCAGTGTGGGGTAGAGTGAGACCCTACCTCAAAAACAAAACAAAACAAAAAATTGGGCTGGAGAGATGTCTAAGTGGTTAAGGTGCTTGCCTGTGAAGCCTAAGGACTCAGGTTTGATTACCCAGGGTCCACATAAACCAGATGCATCTGGATTTCATTTGCAGTGGCTAGAGGCCCTGGTGTGCCCATTCTTTCTCTATCTGCTTCTTTCTTTCTCAGATAAATAAATAAAATATGTAAAAAATGATGCCACGTAGTTACAGTGTCAGAGCAAATCAGGTGAGAAGTACCAAGAAAGCACAAAAGAAAATAATGGGTTTTAGTATTAGAAAAAGTAAAAAATGCATGTTTTGTTCCCCCTTTTCTCATAATACACCTCAGAGTTAAAGCTATGAAAAGTGGCAAGTTTTGTTAGTAGATTGTAAATCACTTAAATCACTTGGGGGGTGGGGATCAGGAATAGTTATCTGTAATGAGTGGACCCCTTACGAGCCATATGAGTTTCTCTGAGTCACTGCAGGAGCTCAGTCACTTAGGACTTCTAAAGCACTTGGCTCAGTGCCTAGTACGTAGCAAGGACTGAATAAACACTCATTATTTTTAATATCATTTTAATGCATAGTAAAAAGTGAGCTGGCTCCATATGGCGCGTGTGAAACAGTGTGGACTTTGAGAGTTGACAGGCGTAGCGGTTCATCGCCAGGTCAGTTCCTGAAAGCGATTTACAGTTTACTGAATCACTCAGTTATTTATTTATTTACTTATTTGTTTACTTTTACATTCTGGGAACTGTTTTTGCCCCACCCCGGCCCTGTCCCCGCCTATGAAGTGGGACAGCCCTGGCTTTTCATGAAGAGTCACCTGGGGATTTGACATTTGGTGAATTGGGTTTTCTGCTAATCAAGGCAGCGTATGACCTTGGGAAGGCTACTTAGCCTCGATGGGCCATTTGAGAATACAAGAGGAAATCGTTTAATTAAGTGTGTTAATACATGCAAAGCTTGAGAAGGGTTTTGGCACATGAAGCCAGGACTATAATGACTGTGCCATCTCTTAATAAATGTATGCTGGTCAGGCATGGCGGTAGTGGGCTCACTGAGACAGGATGATCAAGGGTTCAAGGCCAGCTTGGGCTACACAGCAAAAACCTGTTGTCCCCAAAATAAAATAAAATAAATAAATAACAGGAAAAGAAAGAAAGAGAAAAGCGAGAGTCATGGGATTGGGGAGCCTGGAAGGTTGGCTGTGTCATGCTATCCAAGTCAGCTGCATGGATTTCTTGTGAAATGAATGTCTCTTAATTTGTGCCATCGGCTGTTAATAGGGTGAAAGAATATATGTTATGTGGAAATCTCAGATATATTTGTTTTTCTTTTCTTTTTTTTTTTTTGGTTTTTCAAGGTAGGGTTTCACTCTAGCCCAGGCTGACCTGGACTTCACTATGTAGTCTCAAGGTGGCCTCGAACTCTCTGCCATCCTCCTACCTCTGCCTCCCAAGTGCTGGGATTAAAGGCATGTGCCACCATGCCCAGCTTTTTCCTTTTTTGAATATGAAATGTGCCTGGCTAATTGATAATGAATTTAATTGATAAAATACTTCAAGCTAGAGTTCCCCCTCTGATGACCAGAGTGTTGAAAAATTCTCTTCGCCTTTTGTTCAGAGAACTCAAGAGGAACCTATCAACAGGGTTTCCCCAAAGCACCAAACACACAAATGGCCTTTTCACTACAAGTGTTTGAGACCTGAAATAGCAGGAGGAAGACCCCAGAGCCCAGGGACTCACTCCCTTTCTTGCTTGTGTGTTACAGCCTCACCCCTGTTCCTCTTGAACATGGAGAAGGTGCTGGTGGGCTGTTGGCTGCTGCTCCTGCTCATCCTCCCCATCCCGGCCTCCACCAGAGAGCGGCCCCAGGTCAGAGGGCCCTCCAGAGGCCGCCAGGCCCGGATGCACCCGCAGACAGCGCTCCTGGGTGAGTGACAGGCGTCTGTAGACTCGGGGGATGGTGGGATGGTTAGGGGAGGGCGCTGGACCAGAGCATCTCAGCTGGGGAGCTGTTCTGTCCCTGGATCCTCCGCTGGCTGCGCAGGGGGCGGGGTTCTCCTTGTTCTTCAGTGCATCTGGAGTTGAGGATGCTTATGTGCCTGGATTTTCAAATTAAAATTAGCCTCTTGGGTTGAATTGGAGGCTCCTGACTTTTTCTCCAACACCCAGGACAAGACATTCTATCCGAAAAGACCCTTGTTGGACTTATCTGGACACAGGTGTTACAAGAAAATTTTTATTAGATTTTTCTGATGAAGGCTATCCATCTTCTTGCACATGGTAGGGCGGGGTGAAGCTGGCACATGGGAGAGATAAGGAGCCTTCCGTGCTACATCCAGACACTGGGAATGGAAACCCAGGGCTCTGTTATTCCCCTCCAGTGAACATGATTTCTTCAGAGAAACATGCAGAGCCCAGATAGATCTGCTAGTGTGACTGGTAGATTGGTCAATAAAATCCAACCCGTTTTGTCACAGGTCCCGGTCCACCTGTTCTGGGATAGATCTGTTCCACGTCCTGCTGTTACTTGTCTGGAGTGTGCACTCAGCCCCAGAGACCTCTCTGAGACTCACTTTCCTTATCTGTGAAGTGGGAATGGCCAGCCTTGGGACGTTTTCATCAAGAATAGATAAGGTCCCATTTGTGAATTCTAAATAGGCAGTAAAATGATGGCTTTTGGATCTTTGAAACTATTCTTTTATTTGTTTTTATTTTTTGAGGTAGTGTTGCTGACCTGGAATTCACTGTGTAGTCTCAGGGTGGCCTCGAACTCATGGTGATCCTTCTACCTCTGCCTCTCGAGTGCTGGGCTTAAAGGCATGCACCACCACACAGGGCCTTGAAACTGTTCTTTGTATGCAGAGCTTGTGGGCTAGCTATGAGAATCTGACTCCTCCCTCCTTAGAAGGGTACTTACAGTGTAAAACTGTGTAATGGTAGTGCACCTGGCTCCAGGAAGGATACTTAGGGAACCATATCTGAAAGCCTTTTAAACACTTTTTTTTCCCACAATGTCATCATACATGTGTTTTGTTCATAATGCATTTTGATCATATTCATCCCTACTCTCTGCTCTTATTCCCCTTCCATTCCTGTTGATCCCTTTCTTCTTCCCAACCCTCCTACTTTCATGTCTTAGTTGTTGTAAAACACTGGTTCTAATTAAGGTTGATTGCCTGAGCGTTAGGTGGGGGTTATTTAGTGGTGCAGGAATGACTTACTAGTGCTACGCCACTGAAGGGAAAAAACTTCCCTTCCCTAAGCAATCATTAATTGCTAACAGTTCCCGAGGGAGGGGTGGGACTTCATGAGCCCCTCCCCTATCCATGACGGACTGTTAATGGGCTAAGTCTTAGGTAGGTAACCAGAGCTGCTGTGAGTTCCTGAGTGAAACAGTCACGACATATCCAAAGGTAGCATTCCACAGCCCTTACGTGCATCCAGCTCTTACCTTTTTCCTACCCCTTCTTCCATGATGTTCTCTGAACCGTGGGGTGGATGACATAAATATTCAGCATTCTCAGTACACTGACCAGTCAAGAGTCTCCGTTAACCACTGTTCACACCACAAAGAAGCTTCTTTGGCCAAGGCAGAAAGCAGTACCAGTCCGTAGGTCTACATACAGATATGTAGAAGGCATTTTGGTATGTCCATTCAGCCCAGCCATGGGCTTTTTGACTGGTATCACAGTACCAGGCATGAATTTCCTCCTGTGACGTGGGCCTCAAGTCCAGCGAAAAAGCAGTTGGTTAATCCCACAGCAGTCATACCACTATGGCACTAGTGAGCACGTCTTGTCTAGTAGGTCTATGTTGTAGCCTGCAGAGTCCACAGCTGGGTAGGGCCACCGATGACTCCCCCTCCTTGAGCAACCTGCAGAGCGCCTCCCTGCACTATGAAAGCTAGCCAGCATGGAGAAAACTTTCAGTTGATTTCCTGCTTGATTTCTCTGTCCTGACAACACAGTGCTACAACCACATCTTCAGCAACAGGGTCTTATCATCTAGTTCTGACGGATTCCTGTTTTTTTTTTTTTTTTTTTTTTTTAATTATTTGTTTATTTGGGAGAGAGCAAGAGATAAAAGAGAGGAGAGAGCGTGTATGGGTGTGCCAGGGCCTCCTGCCACTGCAAATGAACTCCAGACACATGTGATTTGGCTTGACACGGGTTCTGGGGAATTGAACTTGGGCCAGCAGGCTTTGCAAGCGAGCACTTTTTAAAAAATTATTTATTTATTTTATTATTTATTTATTTATTTATTTTATTAGTTATGGACATAGTATGTAAACAGCACTTGTTGGCACCATCCTTACCCTCTTCCCTGCCCCCTCCTCCAAAGGGAGCCTTCTTGTTGGGGACGCCGGTTATCCTCATGGGGGATAGGAATATATGGGGGGTCATGCATTGTGGGGGGCAGCCATTAGTTATGGGGAAGAGGCAACATCTCGGTGCATAATGTCCCAACTTGTGGCTCTAACAATCTTCCCGCCCTCTCTTCCATGAAATTCTCTGAGTCATGTTAGGTTTGTTTTAAGTCTACTTCAGTGATGGGCACTTAGAAGCCTCTGGATCTCTGGTTTGGTAGGAGTCAAGTGTCCTCAGTGTCTATCTCCTTTACCCTTGTGCTGATATCAGCTTCACAGAGAAGGCAGTACTCTCACTCATTTCCCAAATTCCTCTGTGGTTTCAGTTGGTCTAGCCATCTCTCCAGGCCCTAGAGCCCTGTTTTTTTTTTTAATTTTAATTTTTAATTTTAATTTAGATTATTTGAGAGCAACAGACAGAGAGAGAAAGAGGTAGAGAGGGAGGGCAGAGAGGGCACGCCAGGGCCTCCAGCCACTGCAAAAGAACTCCAGATGTGTGCGCCCCCTTGTGCATCTGGCTAACGTGGGTCCTGGGGAATCGAGCCTTGAACCGGGGTCCTTAGGCTTTACAGGTGAGCGCTTAACTACTAAGCCATGTCTCCAGCCCTAGAGCCCTGTTTTGAGAGATCAGAATCTTTACTGATGTTGACTGTAGGTCTTCAGTCTCCTAAGAGTCCCTATTCCATAGTGCCATAAAGTTAACACTTTTGTGTACACACACACACACACACACACACACACACACACACCAGTCTCTAAAGTATTAACCCTAAACTTCTGAGACAGGCGGTAAAGCCTTTTTTTTTTTTTGCCAGAGGCACATCCAGCATCACCACACTTATTTCCTATTTTTCTGGGTAATGTGCGAGGGACAAAAGGGGCCTGGGCAGGACATATCTTCTGTCCTAGCTTGGAAGTGGCATGCCGTGTACTTGCTCGCCACCCCTCCCAGACATACAGGAGGGCTGCTTGGCTCATGAGCAGAGTTGAGTGAGAGTCACACAACCAGAAGGGAGGCATTGTGACCAAGGTCTGGGATCTCAAGTGCAGACTGCTTTGGCTCGTATTCTAAAGGGACCCAAGATGGAGAAGCCATGCGCATTGGCAGGTCTTGCTCTGATCACGTGACCTCCTCTTCAGCCTCAGAACGTGACTCTTCTATTTCACGCATGCTTGCTTTTCTGTTCTATGTTCAGAACACTGTCCAGGCCTCATTTCAATTCTGTGACAAATCATTTTGGCCATATTTGTGAAATCCCCAGCAAAATGTATTTCACTGGTTATTTGCTTGCATGTGTGTCTCTGACACTTTAAAAGAGTAGAAATGGGGCTGGAGAGATGGCTTAGTGGTTAAGCGCTTGCCTGTGAAGCCTAAGGACCCCGGTTCGAGGCTCGGTTCCCCAGGTCCCCCGTTAGCCAGATGCACAAGGGGGCGCACGCGTCTGGAGTTCGTTTGCAGTGGCTGGAAGCCCTGGCGCGCCCATTCTCTCTCTCTCCCTCTATCTGTCTTTCTCTCTGTGTCTGTCGCTCTCAAATAAATAAAAAAAAGAAAAAGGAAAAAAAAAACACAGTTTAGGGGCTGGAGAGATAGCTTAGCGGTTAAGTGCTTGCCTATGAAGCCTAAGGACCCCGGTTCGAGGCTCGGTTCCCCAGGTCCCCCGTTAGCCAGATGCACAAGGGGGCGCATGCGTCTGGAGTTCGTTTGCAGTGGCTGGAAGCCCTGGCGCGCCCATTCTCTCTGTCTCCCCCTCCATCTGTCTTTCTCTCTATGTCTGTCGCTCTCAAATAAATAAATAAATAAAGGAACAAAAAAAAAAAAGAGTAGAAATGGGACTGGAGAGGTGGCTTAGAGGTTAAGGGGTTATTTTGCAAAGCCAAAGGATCCCAGTTCGATTTTCCAGGACCCACGTAAGCCAGATGCAGAAGGGGGTGGATGTGTCTGGAGTTCGTTTGCAGTGGCTGGAGGCCCTGGTGTGCCCATTCTCTCTCTCTCTCTGCCTCTTTCTCTCTCTCAAATAGATAAATAAATAAAATATATTTAAAAAAAAAAGCTGGGTATGGTGGCGCGTGCCTTTAATCCCAGCACTCGGGAGGCAGAGATAGGAGGATCGCTGTGAGTTCAAGGCCAGCTTGAGACTACATAGTGAATTCCAGGTCAGCCTGGGCTAGAGTGAGACCCTACCTCAAAGAGTAGAAACACCACGGTTTCTTAGGTTAACTTTTTGTTTGAATTTTTTTCCCCTTCAAAATATTTATTTATTTGCATGTGTGGGAATGGTGAGGGTTATGCCACGGTCTCTTGTCACTGTAGACTCTTGCCGGACACTTGCACCACTTTTTTTTTTTTAGCCCAAAATATTTTATTTTTTGAATTTGAATTTTAGGAAAAATAGCAGCTCCCACCTGGGAGGAGGCTTCTTGAATCAAAAGTGGATGGCAGTCAACAAAGCCTGCGCAGGGCCATTCTGGAGGCCAGAGTCTTAGGTTGCACCACTTTTGCACCTGGCTCCCCGTGAGTGCTGTGGAATTGAACCTGGGTCAGTACGCTTTGCAAGCAAGTACCTTTAATCACCGAGAAATCTCCCCAGCCCTTATTTGAATTTTCTACATCTTAAAAATGTACATATGCTGGGTGTCATGGTTCATGCCTTGGACCCCAGCATTTGGGAGGCTGAGGCAGGAGAATTGTTGTGAGTTCAAGGACAGCCTGAGACTAATTCCAGGTTAGTTTGGGCTAGAGCAAGACCCTACCTTGAAAAGGCAAAACAAACAAACAAAAAAGTACATATTCTTTTTGTTGTTGTTGTTGTTTGGTTTTTGTTTTTTGAGGTACAGTCTCACTCTAGCCCAGACTGACCTGGAATTCACTATGTAGTCTCAGGGTGGCCCCGAACTCACAACAATCCTCCTACCTTTCTGCCTCCCAAGTGCTGGGATTAAAGGCATGCACCATCATGCCTGGCCATATTCTTTAAATAACTTCAAATCAGAATCAGTAACAACTTGATCCAATTATAAACAGTGCATGTATTACCTGTCAGGGTTTGCAGGCTGCTCACCCCTCAACCAGTACTATCTGCCCACATGGGCTTATCTTTTTGCAGTGTCGTATGCATGTGTGTGCTGGAGGGAGACAGGCTTATACAAAGATCATTATTTGATAGTCAGTGTTTAACAATGCAGGCATGTCCCAGTTAAATCTCCACTCTGCCGGGCATGATGGCACACGCCTTTAATCCCAGCACTTGGGAGGCAGAGGTAGGAGGATCGCTGTGAGTTTGAGGCCACCCTGAGACCACATAGTGAATTCCAGGTCAGTGTGGGCTAGAGTGAGAGCCTACCTTGAAAAACAAAAAAATAAAAATAAAATAAATCTCCACTCTGTCAGTAGAGCATGCTCAATATATGGCAGGGGCTGTGGAACTTTTTGATCTCAGGAGCCTTCCTGAGGCATTCAAAAATGAACTGAGAGGTCTGGAGAGATGTCTCATTGGTTAAAAGCACTTGCTTACAAAGCCTGACAGCCCACGTTTGATTCCCCAGTACCCAGTAAAACCCGATACACAAAGTGGCACATGTGTCTGGAGTTCATTTGCATTGGCAGGAGGCATTGGAATACCCATACTCACACACACTCTCTGCCTCTTTCTCGCTGTCTCTTAATTAAATAAATAAAAACATTTTAAAAACTGAATTAAGGACTGGAGAGATGGCTTAGCGGTTAAGCGCTTGCCTGTGAGGCCTAAGGACCCCGGTTCGAGGCTTGGTTCCCCAGGTCCCACGTTAGCCAGATGCACAAGGGGGCGCACGCGTCTGGAGTTCGTTTGCAGAGGCTGGAAGCCCTGGCGCGCCCATTCTCTCTCTCTCTCTCTCTATCTGTCTTTCTCTCTGTCTGTCGCTCTCAAATAAATAAATAAAAAATTAAAAAAAAAAAAAGAATTGAGGATCCCAAAGAGCTTCCATTTATGTAGGTTAGATCTATCGAGAGTTACTGCATCAGAAATTAATGTGAAGAACTTTAAAACTATTTGTTAATAAAAACACTAATAAATCCATGATATATTAACAAACTATTTCTTTAAAAACTACATTTTACCAATAATAAAGATTAGTGAAAAGAGCATTTCTGTCTTAAATTTTGCAAGTATTTTATGTCTGACTTACTATAAGTATTCTGGATTCCTGTTTTTCATCATTCAATAAATCATGATTTTTTTCTTTCTAATTTTATTTGTATGTGTATGTGTATGTGCATGTGCATGTGCATGAGCATGTGCATATGTGTGTACATGTATTTGCAGGTATGCTAGGGTCTCTTTTTTTAAAAATTTATTTATTTATTTGAGAGCGGCAGACACAGAGAGAAAGACAGATAGAGGGAGAGAGAGAGAATGGGCGCGCCAGGGCTTCCAGCCTCTGCAAACGAACTCCAGACGCGTGCACCCCCTTGTGCATCTGGCTAACGTGGGACCTGGGGAACCGAGCCTCGAACCGGGGTCCTTAGGCTTCACAGGCAAGTGCTTAACCACTAAGCCATCTCTCCAGCCCCTGCTAGGGTCTCTTGCTGCTACAAACAAATGCCAATATGGCTTTATGTATATGGATGGGGAATTGAATTCAGGCCAGCAGGCTTTGCAAGCAAGTGCATTTAATTGCTGAGCCATCTCCCCAGCCCCTTATGAGCCCTTTTTGGAAACTCACTATCCTTTTGGTTTGCCCAAACACTCATGCATTTTTGAAGTCCCTAATTCCTGAGTGTGCCTTTCAAACCTGCTTTGTTTCTTCAACGATCTTAGTGATGCTTGCATTTTGTTCTAAATTGACCAGCCTTGTTCATTTTATTCTATCAATTAACCATTCCCTATAATATAATTCCCTATAATAGATTCCCCCTTAGATCAACACCATCTACTCATGAGAGCAATATGGCAGGGTGATTCAAAAGTTACTGAAAAGGGCATGGTGGGAGCTGAACCCCTTTATTGCCAGGGAGAATTCTAGAGCTTTTCAAGGGTAGACACAACAGAATTTATGGAAACTGCTGTTAATTTACTACTTAAAATTAAACTAACGGAGCTGGGTGTGTGGTGGCTCACACCTTTAATCCCAGGACGTAGGAGGCAGAGGTAGGAGGATCACTGTGAGTTCAAGGCCACTGTGACCCGACATCGTGAATTCTAGGTCAGCCTGGACCAGAGTGAGACCCTACCTTGAAAAACAAAACAACAAAATTAAGTTAATGGAAATCTAAGAGTTCACTTTAGACCGCTCTAAATACAGCTCTTTGGAAATCATAGTACTTTATGAAACACTTAATTCCATTTTTGCTTCAACCATAACTAAGCCTGACTTCAAAATGCTAGCAAAATTGCAATGCATTTCATTTGAGGAGCTAAAATCTTGTAAATTATCAATGTAATGGGAAGTAATGGACCAGTTTGAGCAATCCAAAATGAGAATGTCCTGCTCTTATTCCAGTGGGGAAGTTTACTCAGCTTGGTAATTATTAACATTTTCAAGCACCAGCTTACAGTAAATGAACAGTATTCCTCATCCTAACACAGTACCTCTAACAATTAGGGGTGCCCCTAATTGACATCCATTGGCAGTTTAGGTGAAGGAGGGAAAGTAGACACCAGAAGCCATGAGAGTCTTTAGCCCCTGGGGGACCCACTCATTAGGACACGTGTCTTTCATGCCTTGAAGCCATTTTAAAAAAAATATTTCTTTTTTAAAAATATTTTATTTATTTGAGAGAGGGAAAAAGGGAGAGAGAGAGAGAGAGAGAGAGAGAGAGAGAGAGAGAGAGAGAGGGAGAATGGGTGCACCAGGGCCTCTAGCCATTGCAGACGAACTCCAGATGTATGCGCCCCTTATGCATCTGGCTTACATGGGTCCTGAAGAGTCAAAATAGGATCCTTGTCTTTGTAGGCAAATGTCTTAACTGCTAAGCCATCTTTCCAGCCCTAAAAATATTTCTTTGAGAGACAGAGAAAGAAAGAAACAGAGAGAGAGAGAGAAAGAAATAGCTAGGGAGAGGGAGAGAGAAAGAATGGGTGCTCCAGAGCCATTAGCCACTGCAGTGAATTCCAGATGCGTTGTCACTTTGCACATCCGGCTTTACTTGGGTCCTGGAGGAATTGTACTGGGATCTTTAGGCTTTGAAGGTAAGCGCCTTATTTTATTTTATTTATTTTCTTTTGTCTCATCCCCTCTGAGCTTTATTTTCTCTCTTACATCCGGAATAATCTCCCTGTGCCAGCCAGGCAAGACCTGTGTTTTGCAGGCCAAATACACCTTGGGTCCCTTGCCAAGGTATCCACCCTGCCTGCATCATATTCCAAGAGGCAACAGTGGCACCTAGCCCAGAGTAATTGGTATTCTAGCATTTCTGTGTTGCCCTCAGGTTTACACCAGACTGCGAATCTCTGGAGTATTGCTCATGGATGATCACGCTTGGAGGGCAGTTCTCAGAGTAGGGACATTTTATCTCATTTAGACCCTGGGGAGAAAACACTATAAGGTGATTCTTGTTATGTGCTGTATTCTGACAAGGAAGCAGAGGCTCCCAGGGGTTAAGCAATTTATCACAGTTGTCCAGGCTTCTGTAAACTAGATGGAAACCGTGCCTCGCCTTCGTGAATCAGATGCACGGCTTAGGAGCATTTGGGTTTGGAGCGAAGAAATTGCGCCTCCTGCTCTTGGGCCTGCTGATTTCAGCCCCTCCCTGCTGGCTCTTCAGCAGGGACTCGGTACAGACCTTGAGATGCTTGTGCACTTTGCCGGTGCCACCCCAGGTCACACGTAGATTCCACAGACCTCCATTTTGGACTTTGGGCCTTGCCTACAGCTCCGATGACTGATTTTGTGTTCGTTTGGATGGTTCTAGCCTGCTGACCCTTCTTTCCTCTCTCCCTCCCTCCCTTCCTTTCTCTCTCCCTCTGTCTCTCTCTCCCTTCCTTCCTTTCTTCCTTATGGGGTAGTGGGGATCAAACCTAGGAGCTAGCACATGCTAAGCTATTTTGTGTATACACATTAAACATACGTAATATCCCTATCACTGGAAGATTCCAGTCTCCATTCAGCTTCTTACCCACGCCAGTTGTTTTCTTCTCTGAGACCCAGTTTGTCCATCATTAGGAGGAAGAGTTGGAAGTTAGTGAACCCTCAGGTCTCATCTAGAAAACATTGTGTTGCTAATTCCCCTCTCTGACTGCTGTCATTTGACTTGACCTTGGTGGTGTCGGATGCCAGAGGAAATCCTTGCCTTTCTTTCACTCTCTCCAGGCAGGAGGGTCAAGGCAATACCACGTTCCAGAAGCTTCAAAAGGAGACATTTGAGGACAGAAGAGGTGGGGTCGCAGGATAAGCAGTGGAACTGTGGTTCTCAACATCATTGTGCATCAGCAGCCCTGGAAGGCTTAAGCCCCACACCCAGAGGGTGACTTAGTGGGTCTGGTTTGGGTGTTGAGTAGCTGTATTTTTGGAGACCCCCAGAGTGAGAAGAGAAATCTATGAGGTAGAGTGGGAATTGGCAGGAGGGAGGCTTTAGGAGGAGGCGCCGTAGAGTGTGAGCCAGGCAGACGATTCAAGATGAATAACATCTGCAGGGAAAATCACAGCTGGAGAAGAGCTAACTGTAGCCTAGGTCCACCCTTCTGAAACTTCAAGAACAAACTGCTCACATTTTCCTACCCAGGGGGAGTTGGCAGAGGTAGACACCCCCAAACCGGCCTCTTACAGCACAACGGGTTGTAATGGCTATCTACAGAATTCAGCTGGGTGGTGTATGTCCTTGTCATGAGAACTGATTATAGGCAGGTTGATGCATATAGCTTATGAGACTGAGTTAAATGTAGCCGGAAACCCTTGCTGATCATTAAATGTCCAGCAAATGCATCTCTCAGGCCTGTTTCATATGTAAATCAACCTCTCTGCTATCATTCATTTATTTTTTAAAAAATATTTATTTATTTGAGATCGACAGACAGAGAGAGAAAGAGGCAGAGAGAGAGAGAATGGGTGCGCTAGGGCTTCCAGCCACTGCAAAAGAACTCCAGACGTGTGCGCCCCTTTGTGCATCTGGCTAACGTGGGTCCTGGAGAATCGAGCCTCGAACCAGGGTCCTTAGGCTTCACAGGCAAGCGCTTAACTGCTAAGCCATCTCTCCAGCCCGCATTCATTTTTTAAAATATATTTTATTTATTTATTTGAGAGAGAGAAAGAGGCAGAGAGAAAGAGATGTGGGGGGGGGGGAGAGGGAAAGAGAGAGAATGGGCACACCAGGGCCTCCAACCACTGAAAACTAACTCCAGATGCATGCACCCCCTTGTGCATCTGGCTTATGTGGGTCCTGGAGAGTCAAACCGGGATCCTTTGACTTTGCAGGCAAATGCCTTAACTGCTAAGCCATCTCTTCAGCACCCCCATCATTCATTTTAAATAAACTGCTTGAAGCGCAATTCCTCATTCCCATCTTGTGATTAGTGCTTGGAGGACCCTACAAAGTACAGTATCCCACTTTCAGTAGGCCACAGATTGAAAAGCTTTCCTTGCCAATGAATAAATAACTTGATTTTTCCCCTCCTACAGATTGTGCCCCTTTCCTTTTTGTTCCTCTTCTGTTCTCTATTAAAGCTGCTCCCCAGCCCCTTCCTTGCTGATAGCATTCCTTTACCTCCTGCTCTCAGATGTCTGCCTTCCTCCCATGTTTTCCTTCCTCAGTCCTCAGCTTGTCATGTGTTCCACACCTGCAGTGTACGTGTGTGCGTGTGGAGAAGCAGACGTACAGTGTGATCCCCTCGGTGGCTAATGTAGTACTGCTCTTTAAGCTCTCGCTTCTCTCAAGGGCCAATCATATCCCTTGTCGCTATAATTGGTACTAATAATAATCATGATGGCTGCTGGAGGTTTTGTATTTGTTGATGTTTCTTTTTCTTTTCTTATTATTTACTTTATTTATTTATTTTTGAGAGAGAGAGAGAGAGAGAGAATAGGCATACTAGAGCCTCTAGCCACTGCAAACAAATTCCAGACACATTCAGTACAATGTGCATCTGGCTTACATGGAGTTCTAGGGAATCCAACCTGGGTCCTTAGGCCTCACAAGCAAGTGCCTTAATTGCTAAGCCATCTTTCCAGCGCCCCAAAATATTTATTTATTTGCATTCAGAGAGCTAGTGTGCTAGCATCAGAGCCTCTCGCCCCGCCACCAACTCCAGACACATGCATGTGCCACTTTGTGCATATGGCATTGTGTAAGTACTGGGGAATGAAACCTAGGCCATCGGGCTTTGCAAGCAAGTGCTTTTTTTAAACCTCTAGTCCCCTCCTTTTTTTGTCTTGAAGCAGCTTCTCACTATATCCCAGGCTGACTTGGAATTCACTCTGTAGCCCAGTCTGGCCTCAAACTTAGGATGATCTTTCTACCTCAGCCTCCTGAGTACTGGGATTAAAGGCATGTGCCACTACACGTGGCCCCAGTTTTTTGTTTATTTCTTTCTGGTTTTTACAAGGGCCTCACTTTAGCACAGGCTGACCGGGCACTCACTCTGCACTCTCAGGCTGGCCTCAGATCATCATGTTTCTGTGTATTTTCCTTTAGCATCTGCTGCCTGTCTGGCACTGTGGCAGAGTATCTCACGCTCACTACACAGCACTGTTATCCCCGTTTTAGAAACAAAGGAAGGACTGGAGAGATGGCTTAGCGGTTAAGCGCTTGCCTGTGAAGCCTAAGGACCCCGGTTCGAGGCTCGGTTCCCCAGGTCCCACGTTAGCCAGATGCACAAGGGGGGGGGCACACGCGTCTGGAGTTCTTTTGCAGTGGCTGGAGGCCCCGGTGCACCCATTCTCTCTCTCTCTCCCTCTATCTGTCTTTCTCTCTGTCTGTCGCTCTCAAATAAATAAGTAAATAAAAAATTTAAAAAGAAACAAAGGAATCTTTGAGAAGTTAAACATCTCTCAAAGTCATACAACTACTGAGCAGCTAGAAGTAGAATTTGTGAGGCCGAGCTGATGTTTCCTTTGCCCCAGTCTTTACCTACAACAGTAGACATTCCCCTCTGCCTCATCCAAATGAATTGGATTCATCTTTTAGGTCACGATGGAAATATTCCCAGTCTGGGTTGAGGCTTAATACCTAACCCTCTGTTCCCATTGCCGCTCATAGCCTGCACAGCCATCGCCTGCTTCGTGGCTGCTGTGACTCACTGTTGGATTAGCAGCTCAGAAATGACAGTGGACAACCAGGGCACACCTGTGGAAGGAAGACAGGAACTAGCCAAGGGCAAAAAGGAATGTATCTAGCGGGGAGCTGCCGAGCCGAAGAGGGGCTTTGAAGCCAGACCATGTGGAAAACCGTCTCTAGAACTGAGGATCTTGGGCTAGAGAGATGGCTCAGCAGTTAAGAGCACTTCCTGCACAAGCATGAGGGCCTGAGGCCCGAGAGATGGCTCAAGTTTGAGCCCCAGGATTCTCCAAAGCAGCTGGCATGGTCGTGTGTGTGTCTCAGCTCAGGAAAAAAAAAAAAAAAAAAAAAGCAAGCTCTGGGATCAGTAAGAGATTCTAGCTCAAAGAAACAAACAAACTCAAAACCAAGAAGGAAGCATGATGAATGGACCTCTGACTTGCTGATTTGGCAAGTGCATGAAACTCCCTATGGGCACATATACCGCACACATACATTACCCCCCCCCCACGTGTGTGGTCACACATACACACACACACCTAAGGTTCTTGAGCTTGAAAACTAGAAGATGCGGGGCTCTGTGACAGCTGTGTTATGGAACTTTTTAGACCTTAGACTAGAAAGGTAGGACCGAACATGGACCACATGTGTGTCTTCAAGGACAAGGCTTTTCTTCCATCTGAAACTCCGTAGCACGAACCCACAAAGGAAATCAGGGCCTCTTCGTGCGTCAGAGTTAGAGGGTAGAATAAACCAGTCTGCAAGCCCTCACATTCCAGGATTCCATGGAGGGGCTCACGGATTTAGTAAATGGATTGAAGATAAGGGTTTTCTTCCCTGTGGTTTTTTTTTTTTTTTTTTTTCCGAGGTATGGTCTCACTCTAGCCCAGGCTGACCTGGAATTCACTACGGATTCTCAGGGTGGCCTTGAACTCACGGCAATCCTCCTACCTCTGCCTCCTGAGTGCTGGGATTAAAGGCGTGTGCCACCGTGCCCGGCTTTCCCTGTGTGTTTTTTTTTTTTTAAGTTTTTAATTAATTTTTAAAATTTATTTGAGAGAGTGAGAGAGAGTATTGGTATGCTTGGACAAACTCCAGATGCACATGCCACTCTGTGCATCCGGTTTTATACATGGTTCTGAGGAATCAAACCCAGGTTAGCAGGCTTTGCAAGAAAGCACCTTTAACCAACGAGGCATCTCCTCAGCTCCCTACCTTTTTAAAGAGCTAAATAGTCGCATTTTAAGAAAAAAAAAAAGTTTCCTTGGGAGCATTTGAAATAACATTTTTTATCGGGGAATAAGCATAGAAATTGCTGTTGGTAAACAATATATATAGTCATGCATTAAGTAACGACAGGGATATGTTCTGAGAAATGTGTTGGTAAGGGATAAATGGCTGTATGAACGTTCCAGAGCGAGCTTGCTCAAACCTAGAAGATCTGGCCCGCTGCACACTTAAGCTGTGGGATAGCCACCACTGTGTCTGTGGTACATCCTCACCGAAGTGTCCTCAGCTTGCTTAATAGGGCACAACTGTGACCGGTCATTTATGTTACGCTTCTGGCTGTGTGACACTTGACAGTGCTAAGAATGAATGAATGATTACTGGTAGAATGCATTAGCTTTTTGGGTTAATTCATGCAGAGTTTGTAGTCAATGAAAACAAAATCACTCAACTTTTATTATACCTAGGTTACCAAATGCAATGCAGCTGGAACTTCCTTTCTTTCCTTTCCCTTCTCTTTATTTTATTATCTTGCTAGCTATCTATTAATCAGAAGTGTGGTATTTTCTGAGTGTGGCATATTTCATTTAAAGTAATGAACTCCAGTTCCATCCGTTTCCTGTGAGTGCTTTAATTTAATTTTTTCCTTTGTGTGTGTGTACATGTTTGTGTGTGTAGGGGGCATGTTCATGTTCATGTGTGTGCTTATGTGTGGGGAGACCAGAGAATAACCTCAGGTATCATTCCTCAGTTGCTATCCACCTTTTTCCAGCCTAGAGCTCACTAAGACGCTAGACTGACTGGCAAACCATGCACGAGGGATCCGTCTGCTTGTCTCTTCCTGCCCAGTGCTGGGATTGCAAGAGCATGCTACCACACCCAACATTTAAAAAAAAAATAGTTTTTTTTGAGAGAGAGAATAAACGGGCGTGTTAGGCACTGTAGCCTCTGCAAACAAACTCCAGACGCATGCGCCCCCTTGTGCATCTGGCTTCTGTGGGTCCTGGGGAATCAAACCTGGGTCCTTTAGCTTTGTAGGCAAGCACCTTAACCACTAATCCATCTCTCCAGCTCCCCCTCCAACATTTTTATGTGGGTTCTGAGGCTCAAACTGAGGTCCTTAAGTTTGCATAGCAAGCACTTTACCAACTTAACTGTCTCCTCAGCACCATAATTTCATTCTCAAAAGAATATTTTATATTTTTGCAATGTTTATATGAAGCATATTATCTTTGCTTTTGAAATTTATGTCTAAATATTTAATAAATATTAAATGCAATGCGATGCATGAAATAAATGAATATGCAAAAAGACCTAGTTTAAAAGGTTTTAAATTAATTGTATGAATAATTAATCTATAAATATTTAATGTACTCATGATAAGAAATATTTACAAATGTTTTCATTTTATATTGGAGCTGCCACAGTTCTACCAGACTGAATGCTTAAGCAAAAATTCATGCACTGTCTCACAATTCTGGAGGCTGGAAGTCTGATGTTAAGGTGTTGGCAAGTTGATTTCTTGTGAGACTTCTTTTTTTTGTTTGTTATTTGAGCTGTAGTCCAGACTCACCTGGAATTCACTGTGTAGTCTCAAGGTGGCCTTGAACTCAGTGATCCTCTTACCTCAGCCTCCTAAGTGCTGGGATTAAAGGCGTGCACCACCACGCCCGGCTTCTCCTCTGAGACTTCTGACCTTAGCTTGTGAATGGCTGTCTTCCTTCCCCGGTGTCTTCACATGGCCTCTTCCTATGTAGCTTTCTGTGCAATGCCCTCCTCTTAAAATGCCAGTCATGGGCCGGGCGTGGTGACACACGCCTTTGATCCCAGCACTTGGAAGACAGAGGTAGGAGGATTGCTGTGAGTTCGAGGCCACCCTGAGACTAAATTGTGAATTCCAGGTCAGCGTGGGCTAGAGTGAGACCCTACCTTGAAAAAACAACAACAACAACAAAAAAAAACCAAACTGCCAGTCATGGAGCTGGAGAGAGGGTACGGTGCCACGCAAACACGAGGGCGTGAGTTCAATCCCTAGCACCCGCCTAAAAAAGCTGGTCATGGTCACACATGTCTGTAACCCCATCCCCGAGTGGGGAAGGGGCACGAGCATAGCTAGAGCTTCCTGTCAGCCAGCGGGACCCAAAAATGCAGCTCCGGGCTCAGTGAGTGACTCTGCCTCAAGGAGACAAAGGGAAAAACTGTAGAAAAGGACACCTGATGTTTTACTCTGGCCTCCTCATGCGTGTGCGTGGAATGTACACATCTGCACATACATAGGCATGCACACACACCACACACACACACACACACACACACACACAAATACCCATCACATAAGTTAGGGCCCACCCTAATGACTTCATTTTAACTTAATAACTTCTCCCCCACCCCCATCTCTGTAGCCCAGGCTAGCCTGCAACTCACTATATAGTCCAAGCTAGACTCCAACTTGTGGCTGTCTTCCTGTGTCAGCCTCCTCTGTGCTGGGATTAGGTGTGAGCCACCATGCCCAGCTCTTAGTAACCTCTTGAAACCTTATTTATTATTATTTTTTTTAAATGGCTCCATTCTGAAGTACTGGGGGGGTTAGGATTTCAATATATAATCTTTCTTGTTTTTTGTTTTTTGAGGTAGGGCTTCACTCTAGCTCAGGCTGGCCTGGAGCTCACTATGTAGTCTCAGGCTGGCCTCAAATTTACGGCGATCCTCCTTCCTCTGCCTCCCGAGTGCTGGGTTTAAAGGCCTGTGCCACCATGCCCGGCAATATATAATTTTTTAAAGACAGTATCTCTTGTAGCCCAGGCTGATCTCAATCTGTGCAGCCAAGGATGACCTTGAGCTTCTTATCTTCCCGTGTTCACCTCCTGAATACTGAAATTACAGACATGTACCACCACGCTTGGTTTACATAGTGCAGCCTATTGAATTCAGTGCTTCAAATATGCTAGGCAAGTAAGTCTCTACCCACTGAGGTACATCCCTCTGACATACCCCTTAATGACCTGGATTTTCTTTTTGATTCATCTGATCTTCCACTTCAAGGTGACATAAGATTACTGACCTGCGCTGGGGAGGCATGTTCAGACTTCAGTGGGGTATTACTTATTAATTTACTGTTGCAGCTTTGAGTCACTGAAGCAGGTTCAATAAGCCAGTGGGTTGCATAGCCAAAATCTTGGGGCTGTAGATGGGAAGTGAGTGTCATTTAGCTAGGCTGTGAAACCACTCTGAGTCAGGTTTTTCAAAAGCCAAGAATTAGAACCACTGGCTGAGGAAAGTCTCCTTTCAGTACATCCAGAAGGAGCTGATTTGTAGGGAGAGATGAAAGGAAGGCAGTGCGTGTGTTTTGGCTGCCCAGAGGATGGTAGGATCAGGAGGGAGGAAGGAGAAGTCCTCATAAGCTCATAGGCAGCCAGTGAGTTCAAACATCAAAGAAGGAGCCGTGTGGCCAGATGTACCAAGAGCTGAGGCATGGGAAGGTCTGTGGGAAGCAAAATGAATGTGGTCAGCCTCGGACAACTTGGGCTCAGAGCCAGGAAAGGCCTCTGGAAAGGCGTGATGGATTATGAAAAGTGTGGGCGTTGAGCCATGCAAGCCCATGGGGATGAGCCCTGAGGTCCTTCAAGTAAGGCTGGGCCAGTGAAGTTACTGTGAGGAATCTAGTAAAGAGCTTAGATCTGGCAAAGGCAGTGGGAAGCTGCTTGTTGTCTCTAGCTCTTCTTTCCCCAGCACGATACCAGCTCACCTCGTGTACTTGACCCATCCATTGAGTAAATCCGTGCTTGAAGACCCCCTTAGACCAGGGGTTAAGCAGACTTGGTGACAGATGAAGAATCCTAACATCTTAGAGGTGCGGTGGAGTTACTGTTCACCTGTGTGCATTTTTTTTTTATAAATCATTATTTTTTATTTGAGAATGACAGACATAGAGAGAAAGAGGGGGGGAGAGAGAGAGAGAGAGAGAATGGGCGTGCCAGGGCTTCCAGCCACTGCAAACGAACTCCAGACGCATGCGCCCCCTTGTGCATCTGGCTAACGTGGGTCCTGGGGAATCGAGCCTCGAACCGGGGTCCTTAGGCTTCACAGGCAAGTGCTTAACCGCTAAGCCATCTCTCCAGCCCACCTGTGTGCATTTACACAGAAGCTGGCATCCCAGTGGCTACCATATGTGACTGTCCCTCCCACTAAATGAAGCCATCTCGTCCACTTTCCTAATCAAACTTGGATTTATGTAGGCTATGGCCCTTCTACTTGTTTTCTTGAGATGGAGTCTTTCATTGAACCTGGAGCCATCATTTTTTTTTTTTTTTCAGTAAGACTAGCTGACCAGTGAGCCCCAGAAATTTTCCAGTCTGTACTCCCCATAGGACTGGGGTTATAGGTATGTATGGCCATGCCCAGTTGTTTATGTGGAGGCTGAAGTTAGAACTCAGAGGGTCTCCTTAGAGCCATCTCCTTAGTCCCTAATTTAATTTCTTATTTTTTATTAAAAATATCTTGTTTTGGGCTGGAGAGATGGCCTAGCAGTTAAGCACTTGCCTGTGAAGCCTAAGGACCCCAGTTTGAGGCTCAATTTCCCCAGGACTGACCCATGATGGCCAGATGTACAAGGGGGCACATCATCTGGAGTTTGTTTGCAGTGACTGGAAGCCGTGGTGCGCCCACTCTCTCTCTCTCTCTGCCTCTTTCTCTCTCTCTGTCACTCTCAAATAAATAAAAATTAAAAAAATTAAAAAATATATTTTATTTTATTTAGAAAGAGGGAGGGAAAGAGGGAGGGAGAGAGAGAGAGAGAGAATTGGTGCTCCAGGGCCTCCAGCCACTGCAAATAAACTACAGACATGTGCACCCCCTTATGCATCTGGCTAACGTGGGTCCTGGGGAATCAAATCTGAGTCCTTTGGCTTTGCAGACAAATGCCTTAACTGCTAAGCCATCCCTCCAGCCCCTTAATTTAATTTCTTTAGAAGCTATTAATCTATTTGACTTTTACATTATTTTTTTAAATATTTATTTGAGATGTGGGGGGTGGTGGGCATGCCAGGGCCTCTAGACACTGCAAACAAACTCCAGATGCATGCACCACCTTGCACATCTGGCTTACGTGGGACCTGGAGAATCAAACCTGGATCCTTAGGCTTCGCAGGCAAGTACCTTAACTGCTGAGTCATCTCTCCAGCCCTGACTTTTATATTTCCTTTTGAATCTATTTTGGTAATTGGTATTTTCCCTAAAAACTCTACAACTTGTCTACATTGCCAAATTTATTAACATAAATTGAAGTTCCTAATACCAAGCTATATTTTTCAATTTTTTTTTTATTTTAGAGAGAGAGAATTGGTGTGCCAGGGCCTCAGCCACTGAAATCAAACTGCAGACACTTGTGCCACGTGCATGTGCAACCTTGTGCTTGCCTCACCTTTGGGCATCTGGCTTACATGGGATCTGGAGAATTAAACATGGGTCCTTAGGCTTCACAGGCAGGCGCCTTAACCGTTAAGCCATTTCTCTAGCCCCTAAGCTATATTTGAATTCATGGCATGGTATTCTTTATTAAAACCTGCCCAAGCCGGGCGTGGTGGTACACACCTTTAATCCCAGCACTTGGGAGGCAGAGATAGGAGGAACACATGAGTTCAAGGCCACCCTGAGACTACATAGTGAATTCCAGGTCAGCCTGAGGTAGAGTGAGACCCTACCTCAAAAAATAAAAAAAAAAATAAAAAAAAAACAACATGCCTAGTGTTTTGTTTTTGTAGATCAGAAAACCTGTAGCAAAATTTCTGAAGAAACATTGAAACCCAAGGAAGGAATGTGTGTGTGTTATGGGGTGCTACCTCTTGAGTTTCTCTGTAACACCTGACCTTTATTAAGGAGCTTTACAGTTTTACAAAGCGCCGGTTGCTTACCTAACCTCTCTTGTCCCTCCCCTTTGTCTTCCTGATGGCCCAACGTCTCAGAAGTGCCACCACTAGCCCAGATCTGGACTCAGTGTGAACCTACATTCGAGTGACGGGATCTACCTCCTCCCATAGCAAATTTAGGAAAGTTGTCTTGTCAGTGAAGGACTGCCAGTGTGCTGAGGGCAGATGGCCCAGGACTGAGGCACTTGGCTCTGTGGTAGGAAGAAGAGCCCCCGGGCCTATGAGAAGTTGAGCTTAGGGCGACCCATCCTGCTAGGAAAGGAGAGCTGAAGATACCGCAAGCTTGTTGTCTAGGCACTCCAGAGGGTGTGTCTTGGCCTTTTTTTTTTTTTCTTTTTTTTCTGGATACTCCTGAAATACAGCCTATGTGGTGATGAACTCCAGCTGGTATGTGTTCCGGGGAAGTAGGTGGTGCTCTGTGGAACACACACAGTGTAAGCCCTCACCCAACCTCTCCCTGTACTATTGGAATTTTGAAACTAAAAATTCTGTATCTTTTGTTTTGGGGTGTGATTGGAGTGCAAGATTAAAGACAAATTTCTCTGGATGGGGTTGGGAGGATAGGTCAGAGGTAGAGCACTTGCCCACTGTGCACGAGGTCCTGAATTTGACCACCAATAATATATTTGTTAAAAAAGGGAAGAGAAGGGAAGGGAGGAGGTAGGAGGGGGAAGAAAAAACAGTTTTTCTGGAATACTTGAAAGACAACATCATATTCTGTATCCAAGTCATACGGAAGACCCTTTCTTATAGACACTTAAAAGTACTAAGGGTGTGAGTTCTATCAGAGATTTTGTGTGTGTGTTTCTGAGATCAGGATCCAGGGCACTCTGCACATGTTAGACAAGCACCCTACCGCTGAGCTGTGTCTTCAATCCAAGGCAGGAGTTTTTTGTTTGTTTGTTTTCCTTTTAATTTTTATTTATTTATTTATTTGAGAGTGACAGAAAGAGAGAGAGAGAGAGAGAGAGATAGAAAGAGGCAGAGAGTCAGAGAGAGAATGGGCGCACCAGGGCCTCCAGCCACTGCAAGTGAACTCCAGATGTGTGTGCCCCCTTGTGCATCTGGCTAACGTGGGTCCTGGGGAATGGAGCCTCGAACCAGGGTCCTTAGGCTTCACAGGCAAGCGCCTAACTGCTAAGCCATCTCTCCAGCCCAGGAGTTTTTTTTTAATTTTAATTTTTTTATTTTTAGTTCTTTGAGGTAGGGTTTCACTCTAGTCCAGGCTGACCTGGAATTCACCAATTCACCATGTAGTCTCAGGGGGGCCTTTGAACCCATGGTGATCCTCCTTCCTCTGCCTCTGGAGTGCTGGGATTAAAGGCATGTGCCACCACACCCAGTTTCAAGGCAGGAGTTTTTGATTGACATCATTTCTGTGTCCTCACCTGTAGATGCCAAACACTAGGAAAGAAGCAGGGGTTTTATAGATGCTGCTTAGCAGGGAGCAGGAGGCAGAGATTTGGGGAACCTTGAGATTGTCTCAGCTGAGGAATGGTTTGGGCCTATTTTGGGGTCAGAATGTTTTGGGGGAGGGTTTGAGGTAGGGTCTCACTCTGGTCCAGGTTGACCTGGAATTCACTATGTAGTCTCAGGCTGGCCTCAAACTCATGGTGATCCTCCTACCTCTGCCTCCTGAGTGCTGGGATTAAAGGCGTGTGCCACTACATCTGGTCTGGAGTCAGAATATTAAGGGAGGTGCCATGTGCCTCTGGTGGTAAGGGAGTGGTTGGCCAAGAGACTCCACAAGACAGGTGAAAGCCACTTATCATCCTTGCCTGTTCTGAACTACAGTTTACGAAATACTTTTCTTTCATCTGTTGGCATGATAATGAACTTTTTCTATTTTAGTTTCATAATTGTGATAGATTCTATCATTAGAACAAGGATGTGGTCACTTTAAGAGGCCTAGCTGCTCAATTTGAGGTCACCTAGAATTCTTTTACTCTTTTTTTAAAAAGTATTTTATTTATTTGAGGCGGGGGGGGGGGTAGGTAGGGAGAAGGAGACAAGAGAGAGGGAGGGAGGGAGAGACAGAATGAGTGTGCCAGGGTATCCAGCCACTGTAAATGAACTCCAGACTCATGCGCCACCCTGTGCATCTGACTTACGTGGGTCCTGGGGAATTGAACCTGGGTCCTCTGGCTTTGCAGGCAAGGGCATTAACTGCTAAGCCATCGCTCCAGGCCCTAACTTTACTCTTTTATGTGTGCCTTCTTGCCTTGTCCAACCCCAACCCCTGCCCAGAGCAGAAGAGGCCCTCCCACTTAGAGAATGTTGTGCTTTGAGTGTGAAATGCCCCCCAAAGGCTCGTGTACTTGAACCCTTGATCTCCAGCTGGTGGCGTTGCTTGGGAAGGTTGTGGAACCTTTAGGAGGCTGGAGCCTCGCTGAAGGATGTGCGTTACTGGAGATGGGCCTTGAGATCCCTGCTTACTCCTCACTCCCCGACTGACTACAGCGTGACCAGCCGGCTTCCTGCTCCTGCAACCTTGCCTTCCCTGCCGTGATGCCAAGTAACCCCTTGGAACTGCAAGCCAGAATAAACCCGTTCCTTCCTTAAGTTGCTTCTCTCCAGGTATTTATTTCTTCACAGCAATGAAGAGTAGATAAAATCAAGACCCTGAAGGACCAGAGACCTTCTTTATCGCCCACTCTGTCCTTCACTGCCCCCATAACTTCTCTCCTGTAGCATGTACTCCAACACACCCCTTTCTCCCCAGAAACTTATAAAAAGTACCACCTCACTTTGTCCTTTGGATTTCTGGAGCCCCTCCCCTCTGGGGCCCACCATGCTGCCTTGGATGGTGTTAAAACTCTTTTAATAAACCTTTCACTGGAAAAGACTCAGCTGCCTCTCATCAAACCAGCCAGCCTCTCTCACTCTTCTCCCTTTCTTCTTTTAGAGTGTGTGTGTGTGTATGTTCATATGTGTGAGTGTGGACATACATGTACCATGGTGCACGTGTGGCAGTCAGAGGACAGGCTGCCATCTTGTTTGAGGTAAGGTTTCCTTTTCTTGTCATCTTGGTTGACAATTGCTGCACTCACCATGCTAGCTGGTCTGTGAGCTTCCAGAAAATGCTCCTGTGTCTGCCTTCCATCGCACTGTTAGTGTGCTCGGATTATCTGCCATCGGCTTCCGATTTTACGTGGGTGCTGGGGAGCCGAACTCAGGTACTCCAGCTTGAGTGGCAAGTGCTTTAGTCACTGAGCCATTTTCTCAGTCCTTCCCTCTCTTCTCTGTCAATTTGATTTTCTAGGGTTAACCAATCTTTGCATTATTGGAGTAAACCTTACTTGATCATAGTGTGCTTTACAATAATGTACTCGGATTATTTTGACAGTGTAATTTTGTACTTTGACCCATAAAGGAGGTTGGCTAGTATTCCCTATAATTTTCCCTCTTTTGTATTTACTGTCTTTTTTTTTTTTTTTTCCTGGTTTTTCGAGGTAAGGTCTCATGGTAGCCCAGGCTGACCTGGAATTCACTGTGTAGTCTCAGGCTGACCTCAAACTCACAGCGATCCTCCTACCTCTTCTTCCTGGTTGCTGGGATTAAAGGTTTGCACCACTACATCTGGCCTGTTTGGTTTTGATAATAAAGTTAGTTTCATGAAAATATATGGTTTCTATAAAATAAGAATTATCTGTTCCTTAAAAAGCTGTAAATTTGCTCTGGACTTGTTGTGTTTTATATAAAGGGTACATTTGAAACTAATCTAAATCCTTTTAAAGCGATCAGTTTATTAGACTTTTGTATTTCTTTTGCAATTTATTTTAATAATTGGTGTTTTCCTTCAAATTTTTCCCATTTGTCTACATTCTCAAATATGTTGCCATAAATTGCAGTTCATAACTCTAAGCTGCTTTAATAGGCAATGTGTTATTCTTTAAAAAGAGAAAAAGGACCTGGTGTTTTGGTTTTTTTTCCCCATGAATCACAAAGCTCTTAACAAAAATTCTGAAGAAGTGTTGAAAGCCGGGAGACGGCTACGTGTTGGAAGAAGCGAAGTCTCCGTTGACTCTCGTGTTCCCTGATAACTGCTGGCATGTAGAGAAGAGCTTTGCCGTTTTTCAGAGCGCTTATTGCTTGTCTCATATCTTTTGTCCTCACAGACTCCTTGAGAATTACATTTTGTAATGACCCCTCATTTATAGATAAGGAAAAATGTGACCCAAGATTTACTTATGACACATCAATGAGCCTGGAAGTCACTCTTCAGTCGCTGCATTTTAGTTAGATGAGGCAGAGACCACGAAGTCTAAAGAGCCTCACATTCTCAGTGAGCATGTGGGTGGTCTCCTGTAGGTCCGTAATTTGGATGGGAAAAATCTCACACCATTCTTAAGGAGCATCTAACTTCAGTTCAGCATTTGCTTTTACTATGGTTATAAGCACAAGACATCAGAGCCAGGAGCAGGACAGCTACAGTAGAGCTCACACATTTTCAGGAGATGGTACAGGCGTCACAGACAACTTATGATGGTGTTTTCACTCATCGCTACTCAGAATTACGCTCGTTAGTGGACCTACCTTTTGATGCCATCACATGCCTGAAGATATCTACAGTTTTTGAATATCTTCATCACTGTAGTTCAAATAACTGACTTTCTTTCTGGTCTTTTGCATTTATTATTTCTTCGTTATGGTAAAATGTGCCTAACATAAAACTGACCATCTTAACCGTCTACAAATGTATTCAGGGGTATGACGTACATTCACATTGCTGGATAGGCTACCATCTCTGTTTCTTACTAGAGAATTTTCATCATCCCAAATAGAAAGTCTATGATGCATGTTAAAATAACTCCTTTTTTTTTGTTTATTTTTATTTATTTATTTGACAGTGACAGACAGAGAGAGGAAGAGAGAGAGAATGAGCACGCCAGGGCCTCCAGCCACTGCAAACGAATTCCAGATGCGTGTGCCCCCTGTGCATCTGGCTAATGTGGGTCCTGGGTAATTAAGCCTTGAACTGGGGTCCTTAGGCTTCACAGGCAAGTGCTTAACCACTAAGCCATCTCTCCAGCCCTCCTTTTTTTTTTTTTTTTTAAGTTTTTTTGAGGTAAGGTTTCACTGTGGTCCAGGCTGACCTGGAATTCACTATGTAGTCTCAGGTGGCCTCAAACTCATGGTGATCCTCCTACCTCTGCCTCCCTAGCGCTGGGATTAAAGGCGTGCGCCACCACACCTGGCTAACAATAACTCATTTTAAAAATTGTATTTATTTATGAGGGGGGAATGGGTGCATCAGACATTTCTTTGGGACCACAAGAATTCTTTTATTTTATTTATTTATTAGCAAGAGAGTGGGAGAATGGGCATGCCAGGGTCTCTAGCCACTGCAAACGAACTCCAGACACATGTACCATCATGTGCATCTGGCTTGTGTTGGTTCTGGGAAGTTGAACCTGGGTCTTCAGGCTTTGCAAATACCTTAACCCCTAAGCAATCTCTCCAGCTCAACAATAACTCTTGATTTGTCCCTTCCCCTTATCCCCTGGTAACATGCTTTCTGTCTCTGATTTTGCTTATTCTAAATGCTTCCTATAAATAGATTGGCATATTTGCCCTTTGGTGTCTAGATTTTCAGTTAGCATGTTATCAAGGTTCATACATTCCTTGGTATAGATCACAACTTCATTCTTTTGTGGACGAATAATATTCCATTGTGTTTCTGTTCAGGGCACCGATAACAGACAGAAGAAATGAACTCACCCAAGTTCAGCCCAGTGAACCAGTGAGTTGGTTGGAATTACTCACAGAAGCTCGGATAGCTTTCAAGCATCTGTATCACTGAAAAGCCCACCCCGGTATAGGTGATCACTCAAAAAATCTGTATCCCCAGAACTCCCTGCCCAGCTTGCAGGCCGCTCCACCAGAGTCTCCTCTCCTCCCAGCAGCTACGTTTACTGCTTACGTATCTTTGGAGGGGCCCTCATGAGTCTTGTCACTTTCTGAGCGTCCTGATCATTGTAAGTTTTATCAGCTTCCTGTCTTATGACCCTTTCCAGGAGAGGATATATCTTTCTTTTTATGTTTTTAAATTTTAACTTAATTATTAGAGACAGAGAGGGAGAGAGAGAGAGAGAGAGAGAGAGAGAGAGAGAGAGAGAGAGAGAGGGAGAATGGGTGCACCAGGACCTCTAGCCACTGCAAAAAAAAAAAAAAAAAACAAACCTCCAGATGCAAGCATCACCATGTGCATCTGGCTTACGTGGGACCTGGAGAATCGAACTGGGGTCTTTAGGCTTCGTAGGCATGCACCTTAACCGCTAAACCACAGGAGAGGATATTTCTATTCGGAGGTAATAGCTACACAATTCACCCCTTCCTGAGCTCTTACATTATTCCACGATGTTTCCTGAGCCTTGGAGGAGATGATCTAGATGTGTGATTATTTTCTTCTGTTTATGGTTGATCACTGAGCACTGTGCCATAGCAACTGTCACTTATTCTCAGCAGCTTCATTGGTTATGAGTCTCCATAGTAATCACTGGCCACTCCATGACCAGCATTGACAACATGGGCTTAAATAAAACAGACAACTTGACAGTCATATTACATCCATTTTACAAAACAATAGCAGTAGCTTTCCCACTAGGCTCTGTGACATCATCCCCACACTGCCCTGCCAGCCATTGGCTCTATAGAACGAGTCTTAACTTTAGTCAGAAAGCGTTTGATGGTACCTGTAATAGTCATGCCATTATTGCAATCTTGCCTAACATTTTAGTAGTGTAGATACAGTGTCCATAACCTAGCAGGACTTTTGGTGACAATTCTCTCCCAGCATCTGCTTTGCACCTTCAGATACTGTGAAAGCCAGTTGGTAAGGATAGAGTCTCCAGCTTAGACCTGGCTCGATTCTCCATGTCCTGCAACCATGCTGTGGCTTTAGCAATAGGGACTTCCCATCCAGTGCTGGCATGCATCCAATTGCAGCAGCAGCAGCCTTTATGCTTTGTGGGGCCTTAGTGGTCTTCCTGGCGAACAGCTCACTGAGTGTTAACCCACCCTGGCACTGGGATATTATTTAGTAACCTATGGATTCTGGGCATGCCTTTCTCCACCTTTGCAGAATGCCTGCTACGGTCTGTTCTGTTCATGATCCTGCCCCCTGCTTGGTACTTTTAGGGATTGTAATATATTTTTCAGTCCATCAGCGGCTTGTAAAGTGAACCCCATTCATCAAGGAGGCAGGCCATCCCATGCCATGAAGAGGAAGATTGCCACCTCAGGATTCCCTCCAAGGGCATTCCACTCTTACATGGGTTGGTCTTGATATTATTAGCCACAGCAGGGAGCATGAAAAAGCCACTCCAGCAAGGAGATACACTATCCCACACCGCACAGGGAAAGGTAGTCATATTGGAGTTGCACCCACAGGATGCGCCATCCTCACACACACAGATTAGCCTCGGTTTCGTGTCTTATGACCCGTAGCAGGGGCTGTGCAACCATTCCCCCCAAATTCATGTTTGATTCTGTTTGTCCTTGTTTGGGCACTAACCGGGTTGGAAGACTTTTCCTAGGAAGACATAAACAGATGGCTGTTCACTCCAGATGAAGCACCAATGACAATGACAGACCAAAGAAATGACTTCCTCCAAGTCTAGCTTGGTGCACCAATGAGTTGATTGGGGTTCTTTTTAAACACATAGTTTAAAAAATATTTTATTTATTTATTTATGAGAGAGAGGGAGAGGGAGGATGGGCATGCCAGGGCTTCTTGCCACTGCAAATGAACTTCAGACACATGCACCACCATGTGCATCTGGCTTACATGGGTAGTGGGGACTCCAACCTGGGTCCTTAGGCTCAGAAAGCAAGTGCCTTAACCACTAAGCTGTCTCTCCAGCCCCTGACTGGGGTTCTTAAAGGAGCATGGGTGAGGGACTACTTCCAGGCTCATGTATGACTCTCAGGCAGCTGCTTCACTGAAAAGCCTACTCCAGCATGGGGGGCCACTCACACATTGGGGACCACTCACACATGGGGGACCACTTGCACAAGTGCTTCCCTCACTTTCCTAGCTGCTGCACCAAAGAGTCCTCCCTCCTTGTCAACTTTACAGTTTACCTAACTTTGGAAAGGAGCCTCACAAGTCTTAACTTCCTGAGCCTTGTAAATTTTGTGAGCTTCCTGCATTTTATGAGCCTTCCTCCCCCTCCAGGAGGGAGTGTTTGCACAGCATATGTGTATACCATAGTTTGTTTATCCATTCATCTACCTATAGACATGTCTCCCTTTAGCTATTGTGAATAATGCTGCTATGAACATTGGCATACAAGTATCCAGTTGAGTTCTTGTCTTCTTTTGCATATACATAGAACTTCTAAGAAATATCTGTAACATTGTGATGAACTACTAAGCTATTATTTATGAGATTTTTTTTTTTTTTTGAGATAAAGTTTCACTGTAACTCAGGTTGGCCTGGAATTCACTATGTAGTCTCAAGCTGGCCTCAAACTCACACCGATCCTCCTACTTCTGCCTCCTGAGTGTTGGGATTAAAGGTGTGTACCACCATGCCTGGGTCCTAACTATTATTTATAGTTGCTATACCCACTATAAATATTATTTATAGTGGCTATACCACTATAAATACTACAGGTTCACTCCATCTTCATTAGCATTTATTCTGGATTCTTTTTCTTCTGTTGTAGAAATGGCTGTCCTGGTGGGTTTTGCTTTTTATTTCTTTATATATAGGACCACACTTTGGAGAGTAGGCTGACCTTGAACTCCTTATGTAGGTGTGTTATTTTAGCTATTTTAAAACTTTATTCTGAGGAGTCATGGGCTTTGCCAGACTGCCAGGGCGGGGGCAGGGTAGAGGATGCATGTGTGTGTCTCTAGTATAGTAAAGTTTAGGAAGAAAGGATGAAGGTGCCACAGCTAGAGATGTTGGTGGCCTGTCCAAGCAGTGATAGCTTAGAGCTTGGAACCAAGTCTCCCAGGTCTAAGAAGAGACCCTTCCCTTCCTGCCACCCAGACTGTTCTCCTATGATCCACCCCAGCCACTGGAACGAAGCCACTGACCCACCAGCCACTGAACACCAAAGCCACACTGTCACATAAAGCGACTAAGCTAACTCTATTCATTCAGCAAGTATTCATGGGCAGAGCACACTCTGTGTTTAGTTTCACCGTTAGGGGGACATTCAAGGGGATGTAACTTCAGAGGTACTTTGGTTACAGGTTTAAAGTTCAGGAAGGAGATATAACCTGAGTTCATTTCCTTTAGATACAGAATGCTGTTGTAAACTGACTTTTCTCAACAGGGGTTATTTGCTTACATACAGGCAACCTCCAATGTCTTCTTTCTCCATCACCTCACTAAGCTTTGAAAAAGCATGGCTCTTGAGCATGCCACCACACCTGTTAACATAGTTCTTTATTGATTTATTATCATTATTATTATTTTTTTAATTTTTGTTGTTGTTGTTGTTTATTTTGATTTATTTATTTGAGGGTGACAGACGGAGAGAGAGAGAGAGGAGAGTGGGCTCGCTAGGGCTGCTTAGCCACTGCAAATGAACTCCAGACGCTGCACCCCCTTGTGCATCTGGCTAACGTGGGTCCTGGGGAATCGAGCCTTGAACCGGGGTCCTTAGGCTTCATAGGCAAGCACTTAACCGCTAAGCCATCTCTCCAGCCTGATTATTATTATTATTTTTATTTTTCAAGGTTGTGAGGTTTGGGAGTGACCAAGACCATACAAACCACTCTGAGGCAAAGATGAAAGCTTTTATTTAGGAAAAACACAAGCTGCCAGGGCTGACTCACAAAAGAGGAACACAGGCAACCTGAGTTTTCAGGCAGTGGGCTTTATAGGGCTTTTTCAGTAGGGGGAAGGTGAGGAAGGAAAAAAAAAACATGTTTGTTAAATTGAATAGAAAAGCTCCTTTAGGGGAGATCATTACATTAACCATTTAAAATAGCTAGGGTGTGACCAGAACAGTGACCATGTGATTTATGAGATAAGAGAATAGAAAACCATGATCTGGGGAATTGTTAGGCAAGGAGGGGATAAGGACTGGGTGGTCTTTTGAAGAATGTAGATAATCCACTATGCTTCTCTCACCATTCTGCTGACCTTGGTGACTCCATCTTGGGAGCCCGCCCCAACCTAACAAAGGTAAGGTCTCACTCGTGCTCAGGCTGACCTGGAACTCTCTCTGTAGTTCCAGGCTAGCCTTGAACTCAGCCATTCTCCTATATCTGCCTCCCAAGTGCTGGGGTTAAAGGTTTGTACCACCATGCTTGGCCATTTATTTATTTTTAAATTTATTTATTAGAGACAGAGGGAGAGAGAGAGTTGGAGAGAATGGGCATGCCAGTCTTTAGCCATTATAAACGAACTCCAGATGCATGCGCCCCCTTGTGCATCTGGCTTATGTGGGACCCGGAGAACTGAACCTGGTTCCTTAGGCTTTGCAGGCAAGCACCTTAACTGCTAAGCCATCTCTCCAGCCTTATTTATTATTTATTTATTTATTTTGAGACAAGCCCTGACTATATAGCCCAGGCTGGCCTTGAAGGTAGTTTAAGTTAGCCTGAAACTCAGAATCTTCCTGCCTCAGCATTCCAAGTGCTGGGATTACAGGCATGCACCACCACAGCCCGCTCCAGCTGGGCTTCACAAATGCCCCTGGCTAACTTGTAACGAGCCTTTGTGAACTGTGGCTCTCCCCTGTGTGAACATGAGTGGGCAGTGTCACCACCCTGAATCCCTCCGCCCACACTCTCCTTCCTTTTATCTTCTTTTATAAAATGGGGATGACAAAGGAACCTCCCAGTCAGTGTTGATGAGGATGCCCTAGACAGACAATAGAACCAGCAGGGAGGCCTGTGTGTCTCTCACAGAGTGAGAGGGACATGAGGTCACAGCTGGAGCAAAGGTCCTTGGGGAGCCACCATAATGACTGGATTTTTTTTTTTTTTTTTTCTGGGAGACAGGAGCCCTTGGAAGACTTAAGCAAAGGAGGGAGGTGATTTCACTTGTTTTTTAAAAAAGTATTTATTTATTATTCATTTATATGCAAACACAAAGATAAAGACAGAGAAGGAGAGAGAGAGAAAGAGAGTGAGAACGAGAGTGAGCACACCAGGGCCTCTAACCACTGCAAACAAACTCCAGACACATAAGCCAATTGATGTGTCTTGCTTTACGTGGATAAGTGGGGAATCGAACTCAGGCCATCGGGCATTGCAGGCAAGCACCTTCAACACTGAGCAATCTCTTCAGCCCTTCACTTGGTTTTTAGACTTTTTAAGGAATTCTAGCTGTGGGATGAAGGCCAGTTTGTGGAGGACACAGACACACCTTGGTCAGGAGGTGAATGTTGTCCAGGTAAGGGATGATACTGCAGGTGGCCAGGCTTTGGAGGATAATGGAAAATTTAGAGTCATTTTGTGGCAAATTTCTCAAAATTAAAAAAAAAAAATTTAACAGTAGGAAGTTGCTGAAAATTTCTGGGTACAGCCAGCAGTTGCAACTGGGGAACACTGATGCATATAAAGCCCGGTGGGTAGGTTATACTCTGTGGTGTGTGTGGTGTTCCTTATAGAATCCCATGAGTTCTAGAGTCACATTCAAACCCTCATCCTACCTCTTACTACCTGGGCAGCCCTGGTTGCAAGACCCTCTCAGAGCCACAGTTTTCCATCCGTGAATGGGGTCGCATGAGGACTACCAAAGGCAGTGCATTCTGTTGGTCTATCATCATTGCCTCATAAGTATCAGTGTATTAGAGTTCTCTAGAGGAACAGAATTGATAGAACGAATTTGTGTTATAAAGATTTATTGGATTAGCTTACAGGCTATGGGCTGGGCAGTTCAACAATGTATGTCTGCAGGCTTGAGTGTTGAGGAACCACTCAGTTCGCAAGGCTCAGGATGCCTCAGCAGTACCAATCTGGAACTGAAGTTCTGGAAGATTTCTGGAGAGCTGTTGGTCTTCAGTCCATGTTGGAAGGCTGATGAAACTCTGTTCCAATGTCCACAAAGGATCATCAAAACAGGGTAGATGAATGTACTAATTGATAGCGTGGGCAGACAGGTAAAAAGCCGCACCAGAGAGTAGCACAGACAGCCAGGTGAAAGGGCCTGTGTTCTCTCTGTGAATAGCTCACCACCGGAAGGGCCACCCACTCTGGGGAGGGACTTCCTCTCTCATTTAATCCTTCCTGGAAACAGCCTCACAGACCTGCCCAAGCAGCATGTCTCTTGATTCCTAATCTGATCAAGTTGACAACAGAATTTACGAATCACAATCAAAAAAGGGGCAGGGAGGAGGGAAAGGATGGTACCAACATGTGATGTTTACATACAAAATATGTCCATATCTAATAATAAAAAAAGAAAAATGAAATGCAGCCATAAAAAAAGGAGAACCACAATTAGCTATTATAGACGTGGCTAGAACCATTTTCAAGACCAAGGAACATATGTACTTAGCTCCTTTAGTTTCGTATGCTAAACAAAAGTACAGTATGCTAGACTATACTAGCATATTATATAGTGTGGTAGTTTGAATAGATTGCCCCCAATATATTCAGTTTTTTATTGTTTGTAGTTTGCATCTGTAGCCACCTGACAGGAGGGAATGTCACTGGGTGATCTTAAGGTGTGGTGGTGGGTTTCAGATTTCAATCTAAAGATATGCAAAGTGTGCCTAGCTGGAGTTCCTGAAGTGTGCTGTGTGGCTTTTTGGCTTGTACTTCTCTCTCTCTGCTTGGACCTGTGAAGGCAGGCCAGTTTCTTCTGCCATTATGGAACTTCCCCTGGATCTGTAAGCTTCAATAAATATCCCTACCTCCATAACTGTGTCTGGTCTGAAAGTTCATTTCAGTGAACCTGAAGCTGTCTGCTGCATATAGTGTGTGTATATATAAATATAAATATAAATATAAATATAAATATAAATATAAATATAAATATAAATATATATATTTTTAAGTATAGCATGCTAGAGTTCAAAAGGAACTAAGACACAGAATCCTCAACCAGTGCTCTCATTTTATAAGAAAGGACAATGAAAACTGGACATGAGCTGGGCGTGGTGGTGCACGCCTTTAATCCCTGCACTTGGGAGGCAGAGGGAGGTGGATCACCATGAGTTCAAGGCCACCCTGAGACTACATAGTGAGGGTGAGACCCTACCTCGAAAAAAAAAAAAAAAGAAAAGAAAAGAAAAGAAAACTGGATATGAGAAATGGTGAGGCTGGAGAGATGGCTCAGCGGTTAATGCACTTGCCCTCAAAGCCTAACATCCTGGATTTGGTTTCCCAGGACCCACATAAAGCCAGTTGCACAAAGTGGCATGCGCATCTGGAGTTCATTTTTTGTGGCTAATCTCTTTCTTTTTCTCTTCTCCCCCCCACCGTGCTTGCAAAACAAATAAATAAAATATTTTTTTAAGTGGTATAGCAAAAAAAAAAAAAAAAGTTATGTGGCTGGTGCCATCTTACTGGATTCCCATCTGGGGCTGCCTCTGTCATACATTGCTGACCTAGAACACTTCGTGTAACGCATACATATAGATAGAGAACACTTCGTGTAACGCATACATATAGATAGAGAACACTTCGTGTAACGCATACATATAGATAGAGAACACTTCATGTAACGCATACATATAGATAGAGAACACTTCATGTAACGCATACATATAGATATAGAACACTTCATGTAATGCATACATATAGAGAACACTTCATGTAACGCATACATATAGATAGAGAACACTTCGTGTAACGCATACATATAGATAGAGAACACTTCGTGTAACGCATACATATAGATAGAGAACACTTCGTGTAACGCATACATATAGATAGAGAACACTTCATGTAACGCATACATATAGATATAGAACACTTCGTGTAACGCATACATATTGATATAGAACACTTCATGTAATGCATACATATAGAGAACACTTCATGTAATGCATACATATAGACATAGAACACTTCATGTAATGCATACATATAGATATAGAACACTTCATGTATTGCAGGTGGGAATAATACTAATAGTAGCAAATCATCATTTGATTCCTGCTTTGTGCCAGGCACCATTGTAAGTAATCCACACACAGTCTCCCTTTTAGTCCTCATGATAACAGTATGGGACAGCACAGTTAATGCCCTCATCTTGCAGAGGAGGAAGCTGAAGTTTAGAGAGGCCCAGTGACTACCCCTGGAGGAGATGGAGTGTGGCAAGGGGAACGGGGGAGGGGGTGGGAGGGAGCCAGGAGTTCAGAGCTGTTCCCCTCCAACGACAAAGCGTGACCCATGACTCCACTGATGGAACAGGGAAATTGAATCTAGTCTTTAAAGTCCCGTCTCAACTTTAAAATCTACAAGTCTTAAGTGCTTTCTGATGATCTAGTCTGGAAGAAATGCCCTTTCAGCTCATTAACTTGCTATCTTATTAACTAGTGTTCATGTTAATCAGCTGCAAGAAAGGCTTTTTGTAAAATAGCCTAGAAACCGAAGCCACCAAGGCTGCGGGGATTCCCGCATGTTATTTCTGGCTTCCATGGCAACCCTAGCACTGGGAGGCAGCTTAATGGAGTCCTCTACTGCAGCTGGAGCAGCATTTTCTGAAACGCTGTGAGTGAGGAGGAAACAGTTGCTTGCTCAATAGTTTTCCTTTCGTGTAATGTACTGCCCCAGTGTGTTTAGGGAGTTGAAGCCAAGTTAAGTAAGAGTGGAGGAAATAAAGCACTGTATCTTATGCGGAGCGAGGATGAGTTTCAGACAACTTAGAGAATGCATTCAGCCAGGCACCTAGGGGAGTCGCTGTGGAAAGGCAGGGGTGTGTGCGGGAGTTTTAGGGATGCAGCAGAAGGTCGGCTCTACTTTTCTAAAGCAGGGAGTGGAGAACAACGTGGACTTCAGGTAAGCTTTCTGAATAGAACTGAACATTCACAGCTGTCTTATTCCACTCCAGTGAATTTGGAGTCCTCTGCAGAAACCTACTGTGGACAGATAAGGCATCCAGCAGACAGATAACTACCAGGGGAGTGATTGGGGCCAGTGCCATAAACTACACTCTCCAGGTGCTTCATTTTTGTTTTTAAATTTTTATTTGGGAGAGGGAGACAGAGAGAGAGAGAGAGAGAGAGAGAGAGAGAGAGAATTGACATGCCAGGGCCTCAGCCACTGCAATGGAACTCCAGACGCTTGCACCACATAGCGGGCATGTGCGACCTAGCCTTGCCTCACCTTTGTGCGTCAGGCTTATGTGGGATCTGGAGAGTAGAACATGGGTCCTTAGGCTTCGCAGGCAAATGCCTTAAACCACTAAGCCATCTCTCTAGCCTTCTCTAGGTACTTTAAACAGGAAAGGATTCAATACCTGGAGTTAAGTGTTTACATAATAGTTGTAAAAGGGTTGTAGGAAGGAAATCTGGGATCCACTGGACAAGGGCATGTCACTGGCATCTGGATGCAAATGTCACCATAATTCACCAGGATGCTGGTGAGCTGACACTGGAACACAAAGTTCAGACTGCTACTGTAACTCACTGTCTTCTTTAGCCTTGAATGTCAGCAGACACATCTCCATCTCGTTTCATCTTTTGTGAGTGTGTCTCATTGGGGCTGCCTCATTCTTACCCAGAACTCTAGCTGCATTGGAGCCTGGGAAATGTGGTTTTAATTTTTGACTTCTCTAGTACTGACTCATAGGAAGAGATAGGGTTCATACAAAGTTCATTCAAATGGACAATTAATCAATTTATTTGACATTTGGGTTGACTAAGTAGAGGAGTTATAAGAGTGATAAGTTGAAAAGGCCCATAGTTGATCTGAACACTCTCCTCCAGTACCTGAGTGTCAGACAGGTAGACTCACTCTGGTGTCAGAGAGTAAAGGGGCAGAAATTCAACTCTTAATGACAAAAGAGTCTTCTTAAGCTTATCTCTGGTGCCTTTGCTATTGGTTTATCTGTAGACAGTTGATACCTGAGACCAGGCTAAGGTACTAGATATGAGGTACTAGACGCAGATAGAATCAGTTATGGGGCAAAGCTGGTGAGAGTGGCTTTGAGTTGGACCAGGCATGGAGAAGTCTGGGCTGAGAATGTGCCCAAAAGAAGGATGGGCGCATTATGGCAAAATAAATAAAATATTTAAGGGAGTGGGACAGGAGAAATGGCTTAGCAATTAAGGCACTTGTCTGCAAAGACTAAGGACCCAGGTTCAATTCCCCAGTACCCATGTAAGCCATATACACAAGGTGGTGTATGGTGTCTGGGATTTGTTTGCAGCAGCTAGAGGTCCTGGCACATCCATTCTCTCTCTCTCTCTCTCTCTATTTGCACCCCCCCCCTTTTATTGTGTCTTTGGTTTTTGTTTTTGTTTTTTTTTGAGGTAGGATCTCACTCTAGCCCAGGCTGACCTGGAATTCACTCTAGTCTTAGGGTGGCCTCAAACTCACAGCAATCCTCCTGCCTCTTTCTCTTGAGTGCTAGGATTAAAGGCATGTACCGTCATGCCTGGCCATCTCTCTTAAATAAATAAAAATTAAAATTAAGAAATAAAATATAAACAATTCTCTCTATGGCTTTCTGTGGCTCTTTAGTCATGTTTAGCCTTCTTACGCAGGAAGCACGTGTTGCCTTGCTCACATGGCCCTATCATCCTGTCTCTCCCACTAGGATTCAGTCATACCACACCATTTGCAGTTACCTGTGTGTATGGGTCCTCCACTCTAGTCTGGTTCCAGACCTCTGCTTATATTGCCCTTTGCCTGAAATGCCCACCACACCTGCTCATCCTATCATACTATAAATTGTAAAACAATGCCATCACCACGTTCAGGAACTCATCTCTCCATCTTGGGATTGCTGCTCTGCTCCAAGCTCTAATCGCTCGAGCTTTTTGTGAATCTTTGTAATCTGTCTTCTCTATGAGGCGCTAAACATTTTGGTTAACATTGACACTCATACTGTATCCCCAGAACCTGGCACAAAGAGCAGGGGACTTATAATGTTGACACAATGCAGCTAAATAGAAATGATGAGTGAAGTGTCTCCCTTGCAGGCACCTGGGTGAGGAACCTTCTGCCCGGTTGGGTAACTCACCTCCAGGCGCCTGTCTTCCTGCAGGAGGACACAGAGCTCATCCAGTGGGGTGCGCGCCTCCTGCTTCCAGCTCTCCCCTCGCAGCTGTCCCCCCTTTCACTTCCACTCCTGGGTCCTGTTTGCTGAACTCTCGGAAAGCAGATGAGGCAGTTTCTCAAGCTCTGAAGTTTAAGCGCTCCCGTGGATCAAATGCCAGTTTGCTTTTGACAACCTTCCTCTGCTGTGTTATACTTTACACAGAGCAGAAGTCACCTGATAGGTTCCTTGCCTTTCATACCGTCTTGTATTAGGGAATGGTGCGTGTGCGTGCATGTGTACGTGCATGTACAGCAGTTTAAGATACCTGTTATTTCTCCATTTGAGAAGTAAGAGAGTGAGAGGATCTGATAGACAATAATGGTAAACTTTTTCTATATGCATTCACTCAGCTCATATGTTTTTAAAGGTGCTAATGATTGAGTGTGCAAGGACTTGTTTAATACTCTCTTTTTAAAGAAATAATTTTTGAAATATTTTTATTTATCTATTAAAGAGAAAGAGAGAGAGGGAGAGAGAAAGAGAGAATAAGCATGCTAGGGCCTCCAGCTAGTGCAAATGAACTCCAGCCACATGCGCCACCTTGTGCATCTGGCTTATGTGGGTCCTGGGGAATCAAACCTGATTCCCTTGGTTTGCAGGCAAGTGCCTTAACCATGAAACCATATCTCCAGCCCTCTTTTTATCAACTGAAAGGAAACCTCTGTACAGCGAATGCTGAGAGACCACACACAGGGCATTTCTTTTCTTTCTCTCTCTCCCTCTCTCTCTCTCTCTTTCTCTCTCTCTCTCTTTTTGTTTGTTTTTTCAAGGTAGGGTCTCACTCTAGCTCAGACTAACCTGGAATTCACCATGTAGCTTAGGGTGGGCTTGAACTCACAGCAATCCTCCTACCTCTTGCCTCCCGAGTGCTGGGATTAAAGGTACATCACCATGCCAGGCCACACGAGGCTTTTCTGAGTGAGGTTCAAGCAAGCTGCTTTACTTTGCAAGGAAACTTCATTCATTGGAAACTGTTTTCTCCAGGGCTGAACTGGGTCAGCTTCCTCTTTGGCTCCCTTGTAAAGAAAATTGTCCAGGGTTCTAGAAACCACAGTTGCTGAACTTTATAGGATGCCTCTTTTCTTTCAGCTCATGTAATGGTTACTAGAGGAAACTGGTGTGATGTGGCTTTTTTTTTTTTCTTTTCATTTGGTGTATATTCCCTTAGGGCCTTAGAGGCCTGTGTTCCTGAAGTCATTTATGACAGTCAGCGGGAACAACTGCAATTTGAGTGGGTGTTCATCCAGTAACCCCCAGGCAACCCCTGGCCTGTGTCTCTGTTTTGTCTCATTTATTCAAAAGGGGAGTGGGTTTATAAACACTGGGAAAGGTTGAGAAGGCACTATACAGACTATAAGGTGATTGGATACATAGGTTTATGGGTTGCTATCTAATTGGCTGGTGTTGGAAGGCAGAAGTTGTAAGGGAGAAATTTCAAGGGAGATAATAAAACGGGGGAGGGGGAGAAGCTACTTGACTTCATCCACATATTGGATGGCTACAGCAGTAGGAGAATGTTTGCTACCATATAAGGGTCTCTTGGGCAGCTGGCCACAAGGTCGGGAACTGTGGGGCTGCAGAACCTTAGACTATGGAATGTTCAGGTGCTTTGGGATAGCAGGGGTGTGTGTGTGTGGGGGGGGGGGTCTCACCGATCCGTTTCCTCTGGGCGAAGATGAGGCACACTATGACTTGGCGAGGAGGGAGGGCCAGTTCCGGTGCCAGAGTGGGTTCCCGACAATAAGGCCTGCTGCAACCCCCATAGCCCAAGGTCCCCGGCCATGTCCAATAGCTCAGGCCAGCCTTTTCACAGTCCTAGCCCGTGTTTAGCAATGCCCAACATGTATGTGCATGCCTGCTGTGCATGCTTGCGTGTGTGTGTGTGTGCGTGTGCATGCGCACACAAATGTATGCGCATGCATGCATGTGATGGCCAGAGGTTCACATCCGGAGTCTTCCTTGATCACTCTCCACCTTATCTACTGAGGCAGATCTCTCACTTGAACCCAGGGCTTACTGATTCAGCTGATCTAGTTAGCCAGCTTGTCCTGGGGAACTGCTGTCTCTGCCTTCTGAGCACTGGCCTTACAGGTGGGCACCACAGCCAGGCAGCACATGGGTGCTGGAGAGTTGCTATCTGGTCCTCATGCTTGCGAGCTAAGTGATTGATCCACTGAGCAATCTCCCTATCTCTTCAACTTTTGTCTTTGAACTCGACGTACAGTGCAAGGCATTTATGTTAGGTTTCATCCTGTTAGTTTTGACTCACTATCCTAGAAATGCTCATGCTCTTGATTCAGTTACTTGATTTATTCATGATTCCTTCCAGCATTGTGCATAGACAGAACCACAAGTGCCCCCCCCCATCACCCACCCTGAATTTGGAAAAAATGCTTGGAAAGTGTTACCATGAAGGAAAAGATTTGCTAATGAGTCCAAATATGTCCCAGACCTATTAAGTAGTCCAGGGTGTTGCCCTAATATTCTCGACTCAAGGTTTTAGGCTGGTCCCCAGTGGTTCCTTGGAAGATGCGAATAGAAATGCCTAGTTCCAAGAGAGCCAGAGCTCATCGGCTTGTTGGGTAGTGGCTGCGTGATGTCACACAGCAGCTGGCCACTGACTAATAAGGGAATTGGAGAGAGAAGAACTGATTCTAGCTCTTCTAGGCTTGGCCAAGGGCTGTGGCACCCTAAAAAAGTGCCTTAGCAGGCTGGAGGGATGGCTTAGCGGTTGAGGCGTTTGTCTGCAAAGCCAAAGGACCCAGGTTCTATATTCCCCAGGACCCACATTAGATGCAGAAGGGGGCACATGCATCTGGAGTTTGTTTGCAGTGACTGGAAGCCCTGGCGTGCCCATTCTCTCTCTTTCCTCTCTCCCTCCCTTTCTCTGTCAAATAAATAAATAATAATAAAATACTAAAAAAAAAAAAAAAAAAGGTGCCTTAGTACTTGGGAATTTCAAGCCAATTGGCACTGGGGACAAAAATCTAAGGTGGTCCAACTTACTTCCAAAATATCCTTTAAATCTTCTGCAGGTCCTGAGAGCAGTCCCAGTTTGGGGGCACAGGGGGCCATGGCAGGAGGGGAGCAGCAGAGAGCGTGTCGCAGGCATCGTGGGCATGCGCTCGTAGCTGGAGGAGGGTGGCATCCCGGGGCTGTTATGGGACGGTCCTCATGCTCACTGGCCTTGCTGCCTTTGACAAACCCATGTGCTCAGTGCACTGGTATTAAGTGCTCGTAGGAATGCATTTCCCCATAGTCAGATGTGCTAGCTCTGTGTACTTACAGCGGAAGAACCGGGCCACTTCCACAGCCTGAGGGGAATATTCCTTACAGCCTCTCGGTTTCTTTTGCTGTGACTCCATACCCACCTTAGCAGCCCTCTGTCAAAAATGTGCCCCTGCTTTTCCGCCCGCTCCCCGCTTCCCCCAAGTGCCGCTCTGGCCTCACTGTGCTCGCTCCGAGCTCCTGGGCTAGCGCCGCCGCTGACTCCCTCCAGCCGCCGTCATGATCATCTACCGGGACCTCATCAGCCACGAGGAGCTGTTCTCTGACATCTACAAGATCGCGGAGGGCCTGTGCCTGGAGGTGGAGGGCAGGATGGTCAGTGGGACAGAGGGTGACATCGATGACTCGCTCATTGGTGGAAATGCCTCCGCTGAAGGCCCGGAGGGCGAAGGTACTGAAAGCACAGTGGTCACCAATGCTGACGGTGTCGAGAACCATCACCCACGGGAGACCAGCTTCACAAGAGGCCTACAAGAAGTACATCAAAGATGACATGAAATCACTCAGAGGCAAACTTGAAGAACAGAAACCAGAAAGAGTAAAGCCTTTTATGACAGGGGCTCAGAGCAAATCAAGCACATTCTTGCTAATTTCAATAACTACCAGTTTTTTTTTTTATTGGTGAAAATATGAATTCAGATGGCATGGTTGCTCTCCTGGACTACCGTGAGGATGGTGTAATTCCTTTCATGATTTTCTTTAAGGATGGTTTAGAAACGGAAAAATGTTAACACATCCGCAGTCATTTGGATCTATCGCTTGTCATGGCAGACGGCTGCTGCTTGCCATCCATACATCACCAGGACTAGAAGAACAGGACTGATGCCAGTTTGACCTTTTATTTTGACTGACTTATTTGGAGTGGAGGCATTTTTTTTTTTTTTTAAGGGGGGAAAAAAAAACATGTCATGTAGGTTGCCTAAAAATAAAGTGCATTTAAACTTAAAAAAAAAAAAAGTGTCCCTTCTGGAAGGGTCTTAGAAATGGATATGACTGAGCACTTCAACCTGTGTTATCAAGGACTAGACTCTAAAAACAGAGTGAAGCCGGGTGCGGTGGTGCACGCCTTTAATCCCAGCACTCGGGAGGCAGAGGTAGGAGGATCACCATGAGTTCGAGGCCACCCTGAGAATACAGAGTGAATTCCAGGTCAGCCTGGGCTAGAGTGAGACCCTACCTCAAAAAACCAAAAATAAAGTCCCCACCAAATAATAATAATATGATAATATAATAATAATAATAATAATAATAATAATTTAAAAAATAGAAACAGAATGAGTGAAATGGTTCCAACTTCTGTGCCAGGTCACGTAGATTGTAAGTTCCTGGAATGCAGTGTTGAAAGGACTTCAAGGCTGGGACCAGGCTTAGTGGGAGAGGCCAGAATTGATTAATATGTCTGCTGGGACAAAAGGAAAAACAGAGAATCACTGCTAAACCTGAGTACCCATCCTGAGAGCTGGTCAGCCATATTCTCTTTCTCTCTCCCCTGTCCATAAAACAGCCTTGGGCTGGAGAAATGGCTTAATGGTTAAGACACTTGCCTGCAAAGACAAAGGGCCCAGGTTCAATTCCCCAGGTCCCATGTAAGCCAGATACACAAGGTGGCACATGCGTCTGGAGTTTGTTTGCAGTGGCTAAAGGCCCTGGTGTGCCCATTCTCTCTCTCTCTCTTTCTCTCTCTCTCAAATAAATAAAAGTTTAAAAAATTTAAAAAGAGCCATAATTTTATCCCTTATCTCTTTGAAACTCAGTGATCTCATTTTCTGTCACTTTATGAATTTTTCATTACATTTGAAATCGAGTTTCATAATGTTTCTGGTCACTCTGAGGTAATTAAAGCTCCTGCGGGTCGTGCCTGGTCACAAGAGCTGTTGCCACTCTCTCCAGCATTCCCGTGTCACGCCGCTGCCGCTGACCTCGGTCTCCGTGCGCAGCCCCCACCAGGGCTTTGCTGCCGAGTCTTGATCTCAGCCCTTTGCTTCCGTCATCTTGACACTGTGATTATAGTAACCGCACTCCGTCCCCACCTCAGGGTAAACCTCCCACCTCCCAGCGTTTGCCTTCCGTAGTTCAATTCCAGTAATTCTGAGATCTTATCTAGACTTTTAATTTATTGGTCCTGCCAACTTTGCACAGTCCTTCACTCCCTCACGTCTCCTCTTTTTTGCTTTCTCAGCTTTTTTTTTTTTTTTTTGGCTTTTCAAGGTAGGGTCTCACTCTAGTCCATGCTGACCTGGAACTCACTATGTCGTTTTAGGGAAGCCTCGAACTCACGGCGATCCTCCTACCTCTGCCTCCCGAGTGCTGCGATTAAAGGTGTGTACCACCACGCCCGGCTTCTTTCCCAGCTTTTGTAAAAAGAAGTTTTTTTTTTAAATATTATTATTTCTATCTATTTATTAGAAGGGAATGGGCAGTAGGCCAGGGCCTCTGGCCACTGCAAACGAAATCCAGACGGATGTATCACCTTGTGCATCTGGCTTACACGGGTTCTAGGGAGTCAAACCTGGGTCCTTAAGCTTCAAAGACAAGCACCTTAACCACTAAGCCATCTCTCCAGCCCCTTTCCCAGCTTTAATACCACAGGGAACCGCTGAATCACTCTGTCAACTACCTTTGCCCCTTCCTGCTCTATCACGATAACCCTGAGTTAAACCCGGCTGTTACCTACCTTCCCCCATCCCTGTGTAGACCCGAGAGAGACTGCAATGAAACACTACCCTGACATGCTTGTTGGACTCACATTTCCTGATTACTCCCCTTCAAGTAGGCCTTGGATGCTGCCTGGAAATCAGACTCTAGTTCTAATCCATTTACTCTTCCACTGTCCCAGAAACTGTCACAGTACTTTGACTCATATCATGAAGTTTTTTACGGTTCTCTTGATGAGTGTCCACAAACCATCTGCTTGTGGGAACTTCGCTGGGAATTGACATGAAGTGTCACGTTTTCTCAGTTATGTTTCCTGGCATTTGCTTGTTTTCCTGACTACATTCCTCCTAGCGTCCACAGTCCCTAAAGGATCAGTGATCTGTCTTTCCATACTACCTGACCATTCCCGCCTTCCCCAAACCTCACACCTGCCACGCCCTCAGGAAGCACTTGTCAAGTGAATGGGGCCATGAATGACTGGCAGCCTGAAGTTCTGGACTTCTGCTCTTCCAGAAGGCAAGCATCTGTTTTCATCATTTTATTAAGTGGAAAAAAAATTAAAAAAACAACAACTACAAATCAGCATTCAGCAAGGGAAAAGCATTTGGCAGGCTGCAAGCAAGTTTGGGCCATGGCTCGTAGGCCCTGATTCCAGAAAAGGAAAGAACTGATCCCAGAGAGCAGGTGCAGACTTGGTGCATCTTGAAGATTCTGGGAACCGAAGGTCTAAAAGAACAATGATCTTTTACATCTAGTATGAGAAAGCTTGGTGCTTACGAGTATGAGCCCTTAGCCCCTCACACTAACAAAAGTCAGAAAACATGTTCACACCCAAGCCCATATGCTTCATAGGCAGGAAGGAGACCTTGAGCAAGTTATCTGACCCCTAAAACCACTCTCATCTGTAAAGTGGAAACAGAAACTACCTACTCCCTAAGGTGGGTGTGGAGAATAAGCAGGCCGGTTGTAGTAGTTTGAATGGCTGAGCCCCATTATATTCAGGATTTCATTAAAGTTTGTAATTTTAGACTTGCAGCCACTTGGCTGGAAGCAGTGTCACTGCGTGGATTTGGAATTCCAGTTTAAGGATCTGCAAAGTGCCTGAGTTTTGCCTGGAGTTCCTAACTGTGCTTGCTTGCTTTTTTGGTGGTGGCTTATGGCTTTTCTATCTCTCTCTGCTTGGACCTGTGAAAATGGGCCAGCTTCTTTCTTCTGCGATTATGGAACTTCCCCTGGATCTGTAAGCTTCAAATGAATTCCCTTCCTCCAGAACTGTGCCTGGCTTGGGAGTTCATCTCAGCGGCATGAGGCTGTCTACTGCACCAGTACCCATAAAGCACTCCAAATGAGGTCGGACATGTACCACGAGCTTCATAAATGTGATCTCTAGCTTACTGCTGTTTGCTCTTGGAGCCCTACAAGTCTTCTGATGTACTCTTGTTCCCACTTCATGTAGTAACCTTCACATTGCTGGGATAAAAGACCTGACTGAAAGCAGCTGATGAGAGGAAAGGGTTTGGTGGGCTTATGGTCTAGGGGAAGCTTCATGATGACAGGGGAAAGCATGGCATGAGCAGAGGCTGGACATCACTTTCTTGCCACAGTAGGTAGGAAACAGCAGCAGGGAGAGTGGACCAAACTTAACACTAGCAAGCTGGGGGCTAATAAACCTCAAGGTCCACCCCGCAGGGGACACACCTCTCCAGCAAAGCTCCACCTCCCAAGTTGCCATCAGGGGAACCAAGTGTTCAAAACACATGGGTCTATGGGGCGCACCTCATTCAAACCACCACACCACTTCACAGAAGAAGAGACTGAGGTTCCAAGAGGCTAAGGAGATGCACATGACTATCTGGACACCGAGTGACACAAGTTGAACTTCCACTGAGACCATAGGATTCTATTGCTGCCTCACCGAGAATTTCAGCAAGCCTCTGCATAAAATTGTAGGGATTAACTGGCCTCTCCATTTCACATATGCCATCCCCAGGCTGATGTCACCAAATATTTACTGTGCCACCAGATAGTCATGTTTGACTCTCGCCAGAGGAGGTGAGGCTGACTAGTGACAAGTCTGAAAAGAAGAAATAATTGTGAGATTGCACACTTCATCCTTCTGGGGTAGAAATGTTCCTTAAAATTGTCTTGGCTCAGGTTGCTGTTCTCTGGAAGGGTAAGAGACACTAGTTTCCCAATGCCAGGGCTTTGGAGTTGAGCTGACAGGATTGGAAATGTTGACAGAGTCCAGACCATGGCTATGACATTGTATTATGTGCCCACAGACCCTCTTCCAAGTTCTGTTCGAAGTCATGACATGCAGAGCCAAAAGGAAGGTCCTTGTACATTTTTTCCCCAGGCCAAGGAGACAGGGATGTCCTTCCTCAGCACCAGTAGTTACCATGAGAGGAGCACACAAAAGAGAATCCATTTTTCTGGAATCTTCTAACAGCCCCTTGTGAAGAAGCTTCAAGGTTCTTCACAGAAAACCGAATATATTCAGACTGTTCCCAAGTATTTGCAAAGCTCATATATTATCATATTAGCTCCCCTGAGAATCTTCCAAGGGTACCCACATAGTGGAAAACAGATAGCCCAGGTCTGACTGTAATGAGGCATGAGAACTTGCAGAGGTAGAATTACCACTTGGAACTGGAGTTTCCCATTCTACAAAGAGTGTGATTTGGACTCTATTTGGATCCCAGCAGCTCTTAAAATTTTATTAGTCACTGATTCCATGAACTAAAAGTTCAAAAGCGGCTGTGCTTGCTCATAAAACGACAAAGAGATGGCTGCTGGAGTCTGTGGCTCCGGTAGTAGAACCCACAACCTCTCTAGACCTTCGTGGTTGTCATCGCTTCCTTGACTCAAAACCTGAAGCCTTGCTTTACTACCCGAGATTTCATTTAATTTTACAAATGCTGACAATACTTGTTGTGCTTCTAACCACTTGGCTTCAGAGTACCATCCTTGTGAAACTCACAGAGACACAGCAAGGTCAAGACTTTGATGATCCATGGAGATTTTGTTTCCTAGATAGCTCATTCTCAGTCCATGATCAACGTCGCTGGAACCACTAGAAAAGCAAATCTTCATGTGCCACTCAAGAGCCATCAAGTCAGCAGCTCTGGGGATGTGACCCACTAATGTTAGCGTTTAACAAATCCTCCAGGGAGTTGGGGTGTACACTCAAGCTTGAGACCCATTGAACTAGCCCTTCCAGGGACAAGCTGAACTGTGCTCTGAGTCTCAAGGGACCTGAGGTTTTCTTGAAGAAAACTCAGTCACTTGGGCTGCCAGGACTTGATTTCAACTTAGAACTCTAACTCACTTGGAACCTCCAACCTTTTTTTAACCTTTGTGGTTTTGTAAGTGTCCAAGCATTGTGGAAACTACCCACTTGTTTTGATGGGAATGAATCCAGCTTAGTACACAATTCCACATGGACCTTCCAGGCTCTCCTTTAAACTGATTATGTTGCTTGGTGGGATGTTAATGCCATGCCTAAGATGCGTAATAGAAATACCAGTATGAGCAGAATCTCCTGCTTTCAAAGATCTCGAGAAGAAGAGAGCCTTCAAGGGGCTAGTTCTTTCTGTACACGCTTCCCTTTGGAGGCCTAACGTCCTCCTTCACAGTGGGTGCTAAACTGGTAACACAATTGGGTCACATTCTCCCAGCAGTGAGCTGTACTTATGCAGGGTGGGCGGGGTCTGGGAGATAGGTCAGTCAGGAAAGTGCTTGCCTTGCAAGCATAGGGACCTGAAGTTGATCTACAGAAGCCATGCTGTATTAGAGAAAGAAAACCAAGGTGTCGTTGCACAAGTTTGTAATCCCAGTGCAGAGGAGGCCGAGACAGGAGGGTCCCTGGGGCTACGTGGCCAGTTAGCCTAGCTTAATTGGCCAGTGAGAACCTGTCTCAAGAGAGGTGGGTATGCCTGAAAGTTAACAGCTTAGAATGCCCTCTGGCCTCCATACATACATGAACATATGTAGACATGTACACACACAGACAGGGTAGGCAGATGTGGTCCTAGAGAGGGACTATCCTGGGCTGTCCTGAGGAAGATTGGCCTTTTTTCTCTTTCCTGGGACCTGTGGAGATGTTATCAATTGCTCTAGGACAGAGCTAAAAACTATATCATAGGCGCCTTCCTAAACATTAGAAATGCCTCTCAAGACAGCCTCAGCCTCAGCCCCAGAGGATCAGGGCATGGCTGGCTGGCTCCCAGTTCTCCTCCCCTCCCCGAGTGAGTGCCTCCATTTTCTCATTGTCCGGTGGGATGATAGTCCTAGTACTTTTCTCAATAGTTTATTCTGAGCATGAAATGAGGACGTTATGATGAAGGCACTCTGGGTTAAAAAAAAAAAAAAAGAAAACAGATTTTTTAAGAACTGGAGAGATAGCTTAGCAGCTGAAAGTGCTTCCTGTGCAAGCACGCTGGCCAGCAGGGACCTCAGACCACTGAGCTTAATTCCCAGAATCCTTGTAAATCACTGTGCATGGCCACACAGGCCTGTAATGCCAGTCCTGCAGGGAGCAGAGACTGGAGACTCGCTGGGGCTCCTGAAACGATCAAAAAGCTCTGGAATCAGTGCAGAGACTCAATCTCAAGGAAATAAGCGAGTGAGTGATGGAGGGGGACACCCGATATCTGCACGCACACGTGCATGGACATCACATCTACTACATACAGATGCACACATGCAAAAAAAAAAAAAAGGATTTTAAAACAGCCTATGAATGTCAGGTTTGATATTGATCTTATTTCTGGGTTCTATAAGCAGTTTGGGGAGTTTTGAGAAACTCACTCTGAAGTTACTTAGTCTGTGTCTTATTAGGGTGTGTTATATGTAGTTTCCGGTGAGGCTGTTGGGGCTTGGGGGCAGCTCCTCTTCTAACACCAGTGCACTTTGAAGTTGTAATGAAGAGGTGTGCGTGCTAACTCCCAGTGACAACTCACAGTCTGGCAAGCTAGCCTGGACAGGATGACCTCACAGGCCTTTCCCCTTCTCATTGTTATGACTGGTTTCACTGTTTCGTTTTTTGGCCTTCTTTCTCTTTATTGCAGCTGTGGTGGCTGGGATTTAAGGCAAGCATTTGGGATCTTCTTTTCTAATCCCTTTCAAATCCCCTTTTAACTGCAAAGTCCAGGAAGGAGGTAGGGAAGGGGGGGGAGAAGAGAGGGATTAGCCCTGGCTAAAGGCAGTGTGTTAGTCCATTTTCTAAGGAGATAGCTGTGGCTGGGTGACTTTATGAAGCAAAGTGTGTTTTACTTGGGCTCTGAGTTCCGGGGTTAAGGTGTAGTGGTCATAGCTGATAATGTCCTTCTTGCTGGTCGATTTCCAAGGAGGCACAGGCATTGTATGGAAAGGGAGTACAAGTGTATATCGCTGCTGGGCTGTCTTCCTCTTCTTAGAAAGTCACCAAAATTGGGCTGGGGAAATGGCTTAGCGGTTAAGGCACTTGCCTGCGAAGCCTAAGGACTCTGGTTCAATTCCCCAGGACCCATGTAAGCCAGATGCACAAAGGGCTGCATGTGTCTGGAGTCCATTGCAATGGCTAGAGGCCCTGGCATGCCCATTCTCTATTTCTCTCTATCTGCCTCTTCCCACCCCCCCAAATAAATAAATAAAATATTTTTTTTTAAAAAAGAAAGTCACCAGAATTGAGTCATGGAAGCTCCACTCAGCCTTATTTATCCTAATTACCTCCCAGAGACCTCACTTCTAGACATCATGGCTGTGCTAAGTTTCTACTCTCTTATTGCTTCATGGTACAGGTTAAGCTTGAACACATGAACCTTTGGTCATATCCAAACTGTTGCAGGCTATAGCTTATTATATGTGAGAAACTCCAACAGGAATGCCCAGCTTCTATTCACTGAGGCAGAAGGAACCTGATCTCATCTAGTATCCTCAACCCAGAAACATGGAGGGATGAGTTTCATGTATGAACTTAGACCTCATTTTAAAATGCTCCAGGAGTGTGTTGGTAAACTGGTAGAAGCCTCCCACTTGCTGTTTTCTAGTCTATCAGTGTCCTTTGTTGAAACAGCTCTGGATATGGTCCACTTTCCCCCATTTCCTCTCCCCACTGCCCCTCAGATTGAGATCTCAACAACAGTGGAGTGGAGCATGCATCTGGAAACCGCTGCCCAACTCAGCGGACAGTTTTGGGGTTCTGAGAATTTAACCCAGGGCTTCATGCATGGTGGGCACATGCTCTGCCACTGAGCTACATTCCCAGCCTCTGAATCAGGTGACGTATCATCCAGTTTCCCTACATGAGATATCAGTTACATAACATGATGCTAAGCCATTCCATCATCATGTAACATCGTGCACAGATTTCAGAGTCTGAATTTAACAGTCTTTTGTAATCGGCTTCTGGCTGTCCCTCCGTGGGATCCCTGCCCCTAGAGCCTGGCATTCCCCTCTGTAAGGAGTCATCAAGCATTCTGTGACCCACCTTATCCATTCCATCTCAGGTGTCTGTTTGTAAGTCTCCATGTAGTCCTTCAATCCGCTCAGTCTGCACCCACAAGGCCGGCTCATGTGCTCTTTCCTTGACTTCCGCCCCAAATATCGTTGTTCTCTTGATGTCTGTTGTCAGACCACGGTTTCATTCATTGCTCTCCTGTTAGTTCAGTCTTCCCAGACAGACTCTAAACCTTTTAACATTGGATCCTGTCTTAAGTTTCTTTCATACTCTGCAGTGTCCTGTCAAGCTTATGTGCAAACATAGTTGACCTTGATCAGGATTTGGCCACCTGCCAATACAACCATGGTACTTTCTAGAAATTCATGGTCATTTATTTATGTTGCAAAAAGAAAACCTGCCTCTTTGTTATCGGGGGTCATGATCATCCACTATGCACATACATGCATGCCCTGGTGACTTTCTTGAGAGGGAGGAGAACTGATGAATTCTGAAGGTTTTGAAGATGGTTATCAGTCCCAGGATTTCCCACAAGAGCCAGTCTGTGTTGGGTCCTTTCCTCCCCTCTGATGTGTGTGACCTCTGCTCTTTCCCTAGAGAGCACCTGCGAGAACAAGCGGGCAGACCTGGTCTTCATCATCGACAGCTCCCGCAGCGTCAACGCCCACGACTACGCAAAGGTGAAGGAGTTCATCATGGACATCTTGCAGTTCCTGGACATTGGTCCTGATGTCACTCGGGTGGGTCTACTCCAGTACGGCAGCACAGTAAAGAACGAGTTCTCCCTGAAGGCCTTCAAGAGGAAGTCTGAGGTGGAACGAGCCGTCAAGAGGATGCGGCATCTGTCCACCGGCACCATGACGGGGCTAGCCATCCAATATGCCCTCAACATTGCCTTCTCAGAGGCAGAGGGAGCCCGGCCCCTGTGGGAGAATGTGCCACGGGTCATAATGATTGTGACAGATGGGAGGCCTCAGGACTCGGTGGCTGAAGTGGCCGCAAAGGCACGGGACACAGGCATCCTGATCTTTGCCATTGGTGTGGGCCAGGTGGACCTCAACACACTGAAGGCCATCGGGAGTGAACCCCACGAGGACCACGTCTTCCTGGTGGCCAACTTCAGCCAGATTGAGTCACTGACCTCCGTGTTCCAGAACAAGTTGTGCAGTAAGCCCTGCTTCCTCTAGCTCTTTAATCTTCAAGGGTTCATCCCGGGCCACGTCCCACATGCTATGCTGGCGATGGGTGCTCAGCAAAGGCCGTGATAGGTTCGGCATTCTTTGGGGGATGTTGCAGTCAGGTTCACATTGCTGGCAGAGATCACCCAACCAAGAGCAGATTTGGTGGGGGGGGGGGCGGGGGAGGTTTATTCTGGCTTACAGACTTGAGGGGAAGCTCCACGATGGCAGGGGGAAACGATGGCATGAGCAGAGGGCGGACACCACCTCCTGGCCAACATCAGGAGGACAACTGGAAGAGGAGAGTGTGCCAAACACTGGCAAGGGGAGACTGGTTATAATACCCAAAAGTGCACCCCCCAAAATACACTCCCTCCAGGAGGCGTTAATTCCCAAATCTCCATCAGCTGGGAACCTAGCATTCAGAACACCTAAGTTTATGGGGGACACCTGACTCAAACCACCACTGGAGATTACACTTTGACCACGGGGACAGCTATTAAGCAATGTATTTAAATAACACAAATATTTAAGTGCCTGCAGTTGTAACAATGTTGTAGAAGAATTCAGAATGTGATGGAGCCTGCAGCCCCAAGACCTAACCTAAACTAGGATACTCAGGGAGATACTTTGGGGGCCATTGAAACCCCAAAAGCAGAATGAATAAGAATAGGTAGACAAAAACCTCCTCCAACACACTGGATTCCCTAAGCTGGAATTTGTGAGTTGGTGTAGGGATGGGAATGGAAGGCAGAGAAACCATAATACTTTCCCTCTCCCTTTGGATGGCGTGGGAGACCAAAGGCATTTTTGCCTCATGATGGTGTGATCGGTAGATGTGTTAACTGAAAAAGAGACCTGGCTGGGTGTGGTGGTGCACGCCTTTAATCCCAGCACTCAGGAGGCAGGCAGAGGTAGGAGGATCACCATGAGTTCGAGGCTACCCTGAGACGACATAGTTCCAAGTCAGCCTGGACTAGAGTGAGACCCTACCTAAAAAAAAAAAAAAAAAAAAAAAGGAGAGAGAGAGAGAGACCTGGTGCATAGGAAGGACTGGACTCTGAAAACCAGTTCTCAGAACAGGTTAAACCTTTAGAACCTGTGACAGAGCACATAGGAGAGAAGATAATATATACTTTTGTTGTGTCTGGAAAAAAAAAAATCCCTTTACCCAAAACTAACCTCAGAAAGTAGAGACCCTATTTTCTCTTCACTCCAGAATCAAAAGATTTACTTAAAAAAATAAAAAAGTCAATGCCACGAAGGGAAAATAACCTTTTTCTTTGCAATGTCATTTGGAAACTGTTCAGAAGTGCCATTTCCCTGGCGCCGTGTTATTGTGGTGTTCTGTGGCCCAAGTCAACTGGAAAACTGTAGTCCGTGGAACACAGTGCAAACATTTTTAAGGTTTATGACTTTAAATGACTTCTGCAGAATTTATGCTCCCCCTTCCCTGGAAATATTTTAAAGAGAGAGAGAAATTGGTTCCGTCGCACTTTTGACAGCTTCTTCGTGGGTGTTGGAACATTTTAATGGAGGAGCTCTTTTATAAGCACTCTGGATTTATCAGCAAAGGGAATGACGATATGATAAGGCGGAGACACTGTAGCACAAATGACCCCGTGTTGGTGATCACGGGCTTGGGCTTTAAGACAAGGCAGCAAGATTAAAAGGCAGTTTGGATTTTTCCCTTTCCCTCCCACATCTTTGTTCTAATCTGGAAGCCTTAAGAAAAACATAATTGTTATCCCATTCATTCATGGGGCCAGAGAAGTGCCCGGCCCCCATGGCTCCCCCATCCACTGTGCTGAGACACAGCTGTGTGCCAAGGCCCGCACCGCCAGGCTCAGCTGAGCACCCTCATCAGCCCTCTTGAAAGGTTGAGGAGGCCCCAGAGCCTCTTTCTCAACGGCGCGCTAACGATCGCAGTAGCTCACATCTGCTAGGCACTTTCCTCTGTGTGTTCTTACTTGGCCATCAGGAAAAAACGGGGTTTGGGGGGGCAAGGCAGGTGTGACACACCGTGCCATCCCTCCCTAGTTATAGGATAGCAAGCTTGTTAAGTGCGTAGGAAATGGTAGGATTCTGATTATAAATGACTTCGCCATTTCACTCCTTCACAGGCCAGAAGTGATAAATTGCTCTCCTAGAGTGTACCGTTCGTTGATAGCAGTCCCCGCAGTGCCGCCTTGCCAGGTGACACTGTTCTGTGGCTGACGCTCACCTGATGTGGGTAAAACTGGGAGGAAGGAAGGGAAGTCTGTCTGTGTGAGGTGAGGAGGAGGCTGTCCATATGATGCTGAGCAAATCCTTTTTTTTTTTTTTTTTTTTGGTTTTTTGAGGTAGGGTCTCACTCTAGCCCAGGCTGATCTGGAATTCACTATACAGTCTCAGGGTGGTCTTGAACTTAGAGCGATCCTCCTACCTCTGCCTCCCAAGTGTTGGGATTAAAGGCATATGCCACAACGCCTGGCTCTTTCTTTAAAAAAAAAAAAAAAAATATATATATATATATATATATATCATTTATTTATTAGAAAGAGAGAGAGAAAGAGGCAGACAGAGAGTGAAAGAATGGGCGCACCAGGGCCTCAGCCACTGCAAATGAACCCCAGATGCATGGACCACCTTGTGAATCTGGCTTACACGGGCACTGGGGAATAAAACCCAGACTTCCAAGTTTCACAGGCAAGTGTCCCAACTGCCAAACCATCTCTTCAGTCCCCTCTTTTTTTTTAGTATGTACATACTTAGTATGGATATATCATGTGCTGGAACCATCCTTTCCCTTGTCCCTGCCCTCATCCCACTGGGGGCCCTCTTTAGTGGGGTTACTGTTATACCCCACGGGGTTGTGAGTTATGCATTGTGGGAGCAGCAGTCAGTTATTAGGGGGAGGCAATGCCTCTGGGCATGACATCCCAACCTATGGCTCTTACAATACTTCCGCCCCCTCTTCCACAAAATTCCCTGAGCTGTGGTAGGTGTCTTTCAAGTGTACTTCAGTGATGAGCTCTTAGGAACCTGTGGATCTCTGCTTTGGTATCTGTTGAGCTGAGCAAATCTTTGTGCCTTCTGAGCCTCAGGTGCCTAATCTAGAAAATGAGGATTTCACATGCAGAAGGTAGATTTGCAAGTAGCTGTTATAAATGGTGTACTGCTCATGTGTTATTACAATCAAATGCGCTCAAGACTAACAGGTGAGGCAGCTGCCTTCATTTCTTTTTGCTTTAAAAAAAATTTATTATTTATTCACAACCAGAGAGAGGGGTAGAGAGAATGAGAGAGAGGGACTGGGTGGGCCAGAGCCTCCTGCCACTGCAAACAAACTCCAGATGTGTGTGCCACTTTGTGCATCTGGCTTACTGGGGAATCGAACCCAGGCCATCAGGCTTTGTAAACAAATGCCTTTAACTGCTGAGCCATCTCTCCAGTCCAACTGCCTTTACTCCAGTGATCAGACAACAGCCATGAGCATCTTCCAGTTTACAGGTGACATCCCAGGGTTCTGGAAGTCTCACTTGTTTCTAAAACATCGATTGAGGTACATTCTGATGATTATAGGTATTCTTGTTCTATGTCGGGGACATTATATTGATTAATACTTAAAACTATGCCATGAGGCAGGTATTAAACAACTTCAAATAAGCCCCATGGGAGATTCAGAGACTGAAACTTTCCCTTCATGTGCCAGGCCTGAGGGATCCAGGTAGGAGGAATGATGCCTACATTACAGAGCAATGAGAGTGGAGCTGGCACACGTATACTTATTGAAGAGGCACCTATGACTGGGAAGCTTGGGGCAAAGACTCTTAGGTCTGTCTAGAGGCTCCAGGAGAGTCTTAAAGAGGAAGTACTAAGAATCAGTACCCCTAATTGTTATATGTGCATATGTCTGGGCATGGTGGCATGTTCCTGTAATCCTTGCAATCAAGAGGCTGAAGCAGGAGCATCCCAATTTTTTTAAATTTAACAAATTTTTATTTATTAGAGACAGAGAGAGGTAGAGAAAGAGGGAGAAAGAATGGGCATGCCAGGATCTCTATCTGCCGCAAATGAACTCCAGATGCATGTGCCACCATGTGCATCTGGCTTACATGGGACCTGGAGAATCCAACCTGGGTCCTTAGGCTTCACAGGCAAGTGCCTTAACCACTAAGCCATCTCCCCAGCCCAGGATCTCAAATTTGAAACTAGCCTGGGCTACATAGCAAGTGCCAGGGAGACCAGGGCTGCAAAACAGCATTCTGTTCAGGAAAAAAAAAAAAAAAAGCTAGAGAGATGCCTGCACAGCCGGAGGACCACAGTTCGATTCCTCAGGACCCACGTAAGCCAGATGCACAAGGGGGCGTATGAGTTTAGAGTTCATTTGCAGTGGCTGGAAGCCGTGGCATGCCTGCGTTTTCTCTCTCTCTATCTGCCTCTTTTCCTCTCTCAAAAAAATAAATAAATAAAAGATTATTTTTAAAAAGATGTGTGTGTGTGAGTATGCATGTGCTCATGTGCATCCTTTTTTGAGCTGTTAGCATGTGTTAACTCATTTTATCCACAGAGCAAACATGAGGTAGTGATTTAAAATTTCCTCTCTTTTCCTTTTATTTTTTTCTGGTTTCTGAGGTAGGGTCTCACTCTAGTTCAGGTTGATCCGGAATTCACTATATAGTCTTAGGGTGGTCTCGAACTCATGGTGATCCTCCTACCTCTGCCTACTGAGTGCCGGAATTAAAGGTGTGTGCCACCATGCTCGGCTAAAATTTCCATTTTACAAAAGAAGAAATTGAGATCTAAAGAATTAAAGAACTTGCCCAAGGTCACATGGCTCTCTGTGGAAGAGTTGAGATGTGCACCCAGGAACTCAAGCTCAGAAACTACATCATAAACACTATGTGCTGCTCAGGTTGAAAAGGGGAGTAGCAGTTTTCTGGCCAGAGTTATGGAGGATGATTACTGTAATCAGGCAAATAATGATGACATTTTAAGTTTGGTTTCTATTTTATTTTAAAAGCAATACATGGGGCATCGAGGTTTTCAGTGGTATAGCCACTGGTAAGTTGTTCATGGTTCGGTAAAATACCTCCTGCCCCATTTTCATGAAAGCAACCTTACTTAAACTCAGTGTGTCACAAGAAAATACAAAAGCTAGTTCCATTTTAAGTTATTCAAAAGTTTATGTGTTCTGTCTGTGGGGCATGAGAGAGAGAAAGAGAGAGAGAGAGAGAGAGAGAGAGAGAGAGAGTTTGTGTGTGTGTGTGGGGGGGGACTCACATGCACCATGGCACACATGTAGAAGTCAGAGGACAACTTTTAGGTCAGTCCATACCTTTCAACCTCATTTGAAGCAGGTTTCCTCTCTGTGGATTCTCACTCTACTGTCCTTTGCTATGTTTGCTGTGAGCTTTCTAGGAAATTCTCCTGTCTGCCTTCCATCCCCCCATTAGCATGTTGGGATGATACAGACTCACAGCGGCTTTGGATTTTTTCTCTTCAAACTGATGCAAATTATCCCAAGTTAGTTATATTATGCAATAGTTTCTCCCGCCTGTCAACAGCCTTGTGATAAGCACATCTTTTAAATCTGTAAATAATGTTATTAAAATGATAAGCTTTGAAATTTCACAGAAATTTATATCTTACAATCCATCCTGAATATCAAGGCTTCAAGAATAACATTTCCTATATCCAAGTATTTTACAGCTGTACCCAAAAAAGAAAAACAAAAACAAAAACCCACATATGCTTGGTTAAGGGCTAAGTTACAAAAGCAGCCAAATATATAATATTCAAATTCTCAGCATTAACTTAATCCAATTATAACTTTAATAGTCACTTTGTCATTGACAGTGGTTGCTAGAGCACAGGGGTGATGGGGTGTGGGGTCCGAGCTTGGATACTCCATCTTAAGTAACAGCGAGTGCTTTAATTCCAATCCGCTCAGTTAACTCCACAACCAATCAAGGGGTCATAACACAGTTTGAAAGTGCTAAGGAAGGGCCAGGCATGGGGAGTAGAGGCCACTATGCACCTACGAAGGGCAGGATGTCCTGCAGAGAGAACTGAGAAGAGAGGCTGGTCAGCAGACTGTGGGGTTAGGCAGCATCCTGATGTAACCAAGACCGAAATCTTTGTTGAGCAGTGAGGAATTCGTAAGGCCCTGTAGCACTGTCCTGGGTAATGGTCCTGACTTTGGCTGCCTGGCCATGAACCTGGGCTCAAGCAGCAGCTTTATGCCAGTGGTCAGTAATGTCTCACAGCGGCCATAGCAAGGGGTAATCCTTGGGTTGTGATCTCAGGCCACCCTGAAGCCCGGGAGACCAGGCAGCCAGATGTGCTATGAATTGAGGTGCTGTCTACAGGACAACCCAAATCCACATGTCTTGGCTCTGTCTTTGCTGTCCACTAGCAAAGAACAGTGAATCTCAAGACTGAAGAATGTGTGTCTGTCCTTGGCATTCTGATGACTCGTTGTCACCTGGGCAGGCCTGCTTTCAATTAACCTCTTGGTAACTGCTTTATCAGTCTAGCCGGGTACTTTGGAGCTGAGAGCAAGGCTACTCCTACCCTAATAGCCCCACACCCCCCAGGCCACACACAACTTAGGGCCCTAATAATATTCTGAAGACACACCATTCATCAGCAGGCGTGGACAAAGTCTATGCATACTGTGAAGGGAGAAGGCATGACTGTACACACACGACTCCATGTATCCAGACCTCCGTGTTTTAACACCCCCAGCCAACACGATCATATAGAACACTCATTTAAACATTTCTACATTTGCTTTTAAAAATATATATATATATTGACCTTTTATTTTATTTTTTTAATTGATAACTTCCATAATTATAAACAATAATACATGGTAATTCCCCCCTTTCCTTTTGCAACTCCACTCTCCATCATATCCCCTCCCCATCTCAATCAGTCTCTCTTTTATTCTGATGTCATCATCTTTTCCTCCTATTATGATGGTCTTGTGTAGGTAGTGTCAGGCACTGTGAGGCCATGGATATCCAGGCCATTTTGTGTCTGAAGGAGCATGTTGTAAGGAGTTCTACCCTTCCTTTGGCTCTTACATTCTTTCTGCCACCTCTTCCACAATGGGCCTTGGAAGGTGGGATAGAGGTGTTTCAGTGCTGAGCACTCCTCTGTCACTTCTTCACAGCACTATGGTGCCTTCTGAGTCATCCCAAGGTCACCACCATCTGAAAAGAGAAGCTTCTCTAACCAAAAGTGAGAGTAGCTGGGTGTGGTGGTGTACACCTTTAATCCCAGCACTACATAGTAAATTCCAGGTCAGCCTGAGCTAGACTGAGATCCAACCTTGAAAAACCAAAAAGAAAAAAAAAAAGTGAGAGTAGCATTAATATATAGGTATTAACATTAAGAGAAGTGTTTACTGGGCAGTTTGGTGAGCATAGTATATACTATTTAGCCAGACACCAGCAGATGATACACCCTTAGGCCTCATGACTTCCCCCATCATAGGTTTTCAATATTAGGCATGTATTCCCTCCCATGGAGTGGGCCTCCAGCCCAATCAGAGAGCGGCTGGTTTCCCCCATAACAGACATGCCACTATTGCACCCGTTGGCTCATTTGGTCTGACTGGCCAAATTTAAGGCTTGCAGTGTCCACTGTTGAGTATCTCAACTGGTGATTTCTCTCTTTCCCATTGAACTGCATGCAGCATAGCTTTTTCTAGCTTTCTGTCAACTGGTATACATGGTCTTTTCATCTCAGCTCCAGCAGGATTTCTCAGTGATCTTGCAGCCCAAGTATGTGGAGTCTTTAGCAATAGGGTCTTACCATCTATTCCTTGTGGGAAACCAAGAACCTTGGCAATGGCCTGTAATGTTTTGGCCAACCCAACCATGTAGAACACTCATTTAAGCATTCCTACATTTGCTAACAAATGTTTTTCTTAATTGAGGCATGGTAGTTCCATACCTGTAATCCCAGTACTTGAGAGGCTAAGGTAGGAGGATGGTGAATTCGAGGTTAGCCTGGGATACATGGGAAAACTCTGTTTTGATAAAACAAACAACCCATCCCCCAAATTGTAATTTCATATTTTTTCTCAAAAATTCAAATCATGATTTCAGTTTCTTTTACAGCACATGGCCCAAATCATCGCCAGTAACAAGCTGTCTCACTCTGAAAGTCTATGTACGTGCTGTCTTGTGCATCTGGCTTATGTGGGTACTTTGGAATTGAACCTGGGTCCTCAGGCTTCCCAGGCAAGCACCTTAACCTTTAAGCCATCACTCCAGTCCTCAGAAATATTTTTGATCCCCAGCCAGCTAAATGGTATTATTAAATTGAACCAGATATTTCTGCTTTTGTTGCTGTTGTTATTTATTTGTTTGTTGTTTTGTTTTTTGATGTAGGGTCTCACTCTAGTCCAGGCTGGCTTGGAATTCACTATGTAGTCTCAGGGTGGCCTTGGACTTACAGCAATCCTCCTACCTCTGCCTCCTGAGTGCTAGGGTCAAAGGCGTGCGCTACCACGCCTGGTTATTTTGTACTTTCATGTGTTGCAGCCTAACCCCATCTTCCTCTGAACCCACATGGGGTCTGGATCCGGCTTGTGTACCCAAGACCATGTACTTCCTTGCGGTAGGGTCTACAGCTTGTTGCTCTTGAGGCCTGACTGGCTCCCTCATGCATCACCATTCATTTAACTTCCTTTGTCTTTCCTTTCAGCCGTTCACATGTGCAGCGTCTTGGAACACAACTGTGCCCACTTCTGCATCAACACGCCTGGCTCATACGTCTGCAGGTGCAGGCAAGGGTACATTCTCAACTTGGACCAGAAGACTTGCAGAAGTAAGGGCGCTTTGCCAATGTATCTGTTCTCCCTCCCTTTTCTTTTTTTTTGGGGGGGGGCGCATTGAAGGTAGGGTTTCACTCTAGCTCAGGTGACCTGGAATTCATTATGTAGTCTCAGGGTTGCCTCTAACTCATGGCGATCCTCCTCCTACCTCTGCCTCCTGAGTGCGCGCGCCACCATTCCTTTTTATTTTCTTTTTAATTTTTTTTAAATTTTTTCTTTATTTGAGAGTGACAGAGAGAGAGAGAAAGAGAGGGAGAGGGAAAGGGAGACAATGGGCGTGCCAGGGCCTCCAGCCACTGCAAACGAACTCCAGACACGTGCGCCCCCTTGTGCATCTGGCTAACGTGGGTCCTGGGGAATCGAGCCTCGAACCAGGGTCCTTAGGCTTCACAGGCAAGCGCTTCACTGCTAAGCCATCTCTCCAGCCCATTTATTTTTATTTTTAAATTAGGCTCATTATATTCATCTGTAGTCCCTCACCCAACCCACTTGCCATCTCCCAGAAGACAGAAATAAGGTTTTGCATTTTGTGTTGCTTCCACCCTTTCTGTTCTGTCATGGTGCCTAGACCAGAGCCTGACTCACAGCAGATGGTCAGGCTACCGTGAGTGTGCAAGGCTGGTGGAGGAGGAGCCATCTCAGCTATGGGCTAAGAGCCTTTGCGGCCACGGGCTTCACTAGCTGGACTCTGAGGAACTCTTTCCATATTTCACCGTCTTCTCTACAGAGTGGGCTTAGGACGAGTTATTAACCTTAGCTGGGAATGGTTATGCAAGTCCTGTATTAGGGGTCTATGAGGGTCTGTCTGCTTCTGTAAGGGGCACTTTATTGATCTCCTAAATTAAAAAAAAAGGGGGTGGAGGGGGGCAGGAGAAATGGCTTAGCAGGTAAGGAGCTTGCCAGCAAAGCCAAAGGATCTAGGTTCAGTTCCCCAGGACCTATGTAAAGCCAACTGCACAAGGTGGTGCACACATCTGGAGTTCATTTGCAGTGGGTAGAAACCCTGGTGTGCCCATTCTTTCTTTCACTATCTCAAGCAAATAAAATAAATAAAAGATTTTTTAAAAGGCCAAACTGATCTAAAGTGCTAGAATTTATATTGCCCTTCGTTGGCGACTCCCCAATGACTAGACATGATGCTGATATTTAAACTAGCACAAGGTAAGCCTTGAAGGACAGAACTAGCCAGACATGGTGTGTTCCTCTTGTAATCTTTGAGAGTAGCCCGTCCTGACCACATGCACTCAGACTACCGAAACAAGGCCAGAGGCAGACCGGCTGCGTGGAGGCAAATAGAACTCAACCACATCTGACACGTAGTTCATGCAGAACCGTTATTATACTGTGTGGCAAGCAATTAAGCATTAGTGGAAAGAGCTTTCCCCAAATGGCTGTAATTAATACTGCATTTATAGAGCCAAAGAGCATTTTTCATTTTTCTTCTCACTTTTCAGTTTCAGGGTTGAACTGGAGGTTTCCCTGTTGTCCAAGATTAGGTCACATATGCCTGGTTTCCTCTCATTCTGGGGCCCTGGGACCCTCGGAACTCTGAAGGCCACGGCATAGGCTGGTTGGCGCCTCTCAGACCCCAGGACCCCAGGTTAAGCACAGCAGGAATCCTCTCCCCATCCAAAATCTGACGTGGCTTTGGGTTCTACAGCAAAAATCACTCACAGCAAAGGCTCATGGGAGTAATAGAATGAACTGAAGGGGGGGAGTCTGGGAAAGGTCATCATTCCCCACCCTTGCTCAACAAGCACCTTGAGCATCACTTAGTAACCCCTCCACCTTCCACACACACACACACACACCCCGTTCTTCTTTGGGTGCATTAGCCTCCTGCCATCTTGCCTACTTCCTTTCTGCCCTCCCTTCTTTGGAACATAAGATGTGCCTGTCCCTGACTCACACCCCAGTGCTTGGCTGGGATCTGGGCAGCTGCCCATGTCCTTTTTCCATGGGCAAGTTTGGCCAAGCCAGAGGAATTCTGACACCAACAAATAAAATATTAAGAAGCTCTTTTATGACTTCATGAGCGGCACTTGCCAGTCCTACCTGGGCCCAGCATAGGTTCCTGTGTCCTGAGACTCCCTGTGTCTGAGGCTGTAACACAAAAGGGCTCGAAGCAGAAACTACTGGGGTTTAACAGTTCAGTCAGGGATTATGGAGCTCCCGGGTGGAGGAGGGATAGGGGCCCAGGGCAGTGATAGCTCAAACTTCAGGAGCTAAGAATGAACTAGAAAGCAACCCTTGGGCTTCTTCTCAGAGACTGAGTCTGCAGGCCCTTTTTTTCTTTTTCTTTTCTTTTTTCTTCTTTTTTTTTCTTGACAATGTGCATAGATATACACAATGTACCATGAGTTTTATTTTTCATTTTTGAAACAGAGTCTCATTAGGTAGCCTAGCCTGACCTGGAACTTACTACATAAGTCAGAGTGGTGTAACAGGCTCACATCACCACACCCAGCTTCAGGACAAGACCTTTGAAGAGCTAGTGACCCTCTGTGGTCACCCCTTGAGGTCCTGCGTTCTGGGAAAGTAAGTGGGCTGGGAGAAGCACCTATCCTTCAGGGAAGGGAAGGAGCTGGAACAGGTCTTGGCCTTGCCCTTGGACCAGCCCACAGTCACCCTGAAGCGGCTGCCACCAGTCATAACATTTGTACATCTACCCCTTTTCAGAAATGCATCATACTGCCTCTGCTGCACTACTGAAATAGGTATTACAGAGACTGTGTAGGAAGAACAGGGCCTTGTGGTCCTCAGGTCTCAATTTGAGTCCTATCTTGCCTCCTACCAGCTATGCCCACCTCAACCTGAGCTGCTTGTTTAAACTTTTTACTCTCGATTTCCTCACCCATTAAATGGGAAGAGTTAGTGTTTACCTCGGTGTTCAGTTTAGTTGACAGCTAAAGAGGTGGGGAGGCAAGGCTGTGGCATCCAGTGACCTCTGGTTTACACCCTGCCTCCCTGCTAATACCGTCACAACTTACCGGAGTCTAGAGCTGGACGACACACAGCTAATTCCACTTTTCCTGTTCTAGATGTAGGCAGATAATTCCCCAGATAAGAGTAAATGTGGGTTATACCTCTTGAAGCACCTGGCATTCCCTAAGAAGTGCTTGCCATTCATTTTAATAAATTCAATGAAGGGTGCATTTGTTTTTTTAAAAATATTATAAGTATTTGGGCACCAAAATATACCAGGTTGAATGCAAAACACTGGGAATCAAATAGTAACTAGAAATGCAATTCTGTTCCTGTTTTGGAGCTTGCATTCTTGCATGGGAGTGAATCAAATAAACAAGATGATGCAGTCAACAATAATTGCACCCCTTGCGTAGCTCACTGTGTAGGACGTGAGGTCAGGCTCAATTGTATACACTTGTCAAGTGTTCATGTGCCAGGAGCTCCCCTGAGTGTTTTCTATCTGCTGTCTTATGTCATCCTCACAATGAATTCTTAGGTGTTAGCACTCTCACCTTGTAGATATGAAAAAACAGGGAACAAAAATATTAGACAACGTAGGCAACATGGCCTAACCAAAATCCAAATCAAACTATGTCCCACCTGCTAGCCACTGTGTGATACTGTCCCACATTTTCAGGGCAACACAAGCAACCAGAGAACCTTCTCCAGGCCCAGGCCAGACAGGTTCTGTGGCTTGTTGATTCTGAGAAAACTCAGCTAACCTACAAGGAATAACTTCTAACCAAGTGCTATTTCTCCAAGTCCCCAGCCAATGGCTGTGCTACTGTCATTACACAAAACGTGGCATAGCCTAGAGGCAAGTGCCTTCAGATACACACACTCACTACAGATAGACATATAAAGTCTATGCTTCTTCTACTTTCTATTTATACTTTGCCTTGGTGGAGAAGAGGGGGTAGATACAGCTGATTCATGGATTCTTTTGAATGTGGTTTAGCCCATGAATGCAAGGTTGGTTTGACCATCATAAATAATCAATGCAAGTCACCATACCAACATACTGAAAAAAGAAGAAAATGATCTCAAAAGAGGCAAAAAAAAAAAAAAAAAAAAGAAAGAAAGAAAGGTTTGGATGGGCTGGAGAAGTGGCTTAGCAGTTAGGGCATTTGCCTGCAAAACCAAAGGATCCTGGTTTGACTCTCCAGGACCCACGTAAGTCAGATGCACAAGCATCTGGAGTTCATTTGCAGTGGCTGGAGACCCTGGCATGCCCATTCTCTCTCTCTCTCTCTCTCTCTCTCTCTCTCTCTCCCTCTTTCTCTCTCTTAAACAAATAAATAAATAAAATATATTTGGAAAAAAGACCTGGATGATGTATAACATGCATTCACAACAAAACTCTTAGCAAAGTTGGATTAAGAGAAATGTTTCAATCTACAGGAATATTTCACTCAAGGATGAAAAACCCAATTCTCTCCTTGTAAGATAAGGAGCAAGACAATATAAAAATGACTCACAACTTCTACCAACTTTGTATCGAGGGCCCAAGGGATGGAATGATAAAAAGAAAATGAAATCAGAAGCCACATAGATTAGAAAGGAAATAGTAAGGCCTTCTTTATAGATTATGTGACTGCCTTTGCAGAATACCTAAGGGAGTCTTTTTTAAAAAAAAAAACAAAAACCTATTAAAACTATTAAGTGAGTTTAGCAAGGTTACAAGGTAAAAGGTCCATATACAGAATTGCTTTATTTCTGTATGCTGGCAATTAAACAAGAAATCAATATCTTAAAATACTATAAAATATAAATTAAGAAAAAATTAAAGATGTGCATGATCTATATACTGAAAAGTATAAGAGATTTCTGAGATAAATTAAAGAAGACCTAAGTACATGGAAAGATATAGTTATCATGGATTAGAAGATTCACTATGGTTAAGATGTTATTTCTTTCCAAATTAATCTATAAACTCAAAGCAATTGTCATCAAAAACTCAGCCAGCTTTTTTGTTTTGTTTTTTTTTTTTAAGAAACTAACTTGAGTTAAGAGTGTATGTGGGCCTGGAGAAATGGCTCAGCAGTTAAAGCCACTTGTTTGCAAAGCCTGATGGCCTGGGTTTGATTCTCCAGTACCCACATAAAGTGGCACATGCATCTGGAGTTCATTTATAGTAGCAAGAGGCCCTGGCATGCCCATTCATTTTCATTTTCTTTCTCTCTCTCTCTTGCTTCCAAGTAAATAAATAGTAGAAAAATTAGATTGAAAAATAGCCACTGGTAAGTTTCCCATGCTCCTGTAAATAACTCCTCAGCATGCTCTTGTAAGCAACATTAAATTTACCATAACCAAAAACTAAACAAAACCACAAAGGAGACATGGAAGTAGAAGGATGGTTAGTTGAGCAAAGGAAGGGGTCAGCAGGAGTGGGAGGGGTCTAAGAAAGGGTGATGGGGGGTGAATATGATCAAAAGACATTGTATACGAATATGAAAATGATATGAAAACCCCACAATAATATATAACTTAATATATGCTAGTTAAACTTAAAAAGTGGCGTTCAGGGCTGGAGAGATGGCTTAGTGGTTAAGCACTTGCCTGTGAAGCCTGAGGACCCTGGTTCGAGGCTCGACTCCCCAGTACCCACGTAAGCCAGAAGCACAAGGTGGCGCATGTATCTGGAGTTCGTTTGCAGTGGCTGAAGGTCTGGATGCACCCATTCTCTCTCTCTCTCTCTCTCTCTCTCTCTCTCTCTCTCTCTCTCAATCTGTCATTCTCAAATAAATTAATTAATAAAAAATAAAAATTGACTTTAAGTTAAATGTAAGACTATATAGTATTAAATAGCCACATAAATATTGGCAAGGATTCTTTTTAAAATTATAGATCTTTTTATAAAAATTATGCACATTCTCCTCCCCCCACTCCAATTATGTTGAGGGTCTTTTTTGTGGGGTAATTGGTACTCATTGTGGGGACTGAGAGGCCTCAGCTAGTCTCTGTGGGGAGGGTGGCAGGAAATACCTAAGGCTGTTCCCACCCACCCTGAGACTCTTACAATCTTTCTGCCTCCCTCTTCCATAATGTTCCCTGAGTCATGGTGGGCAAGACAGATTTGATTTAGTCTTGTTTTCTCTGTAGACAATGGATCTCTGTTTTTATGAGGTTTGAGTGACCACAGTGTCTATTGCTGTTTCCCTGGAACTGGTTTTCAGGCTAGCCATGAGAGCAGTATTCATGTCATGGCTCCCCTATAATGACTTCTGGGTCCAGGCAGATGAGGTGGAGATGACCCATCTTATGGTGGACAGTCAGCTCTCTCTTCTTGATGCATCTATGTATTCTTATTCTCCTCTGCATTGTCCTCCATCTGTAAGACAGAAGAGTCTCCAACCAAAAGTGAGAATAGTTTGAATAAAAGGGAATAAGCCTAGTTACTAGAGAGATATACTGATGTGTGTATCCACTCTTTTTAGTTAGAGAGCAGTGGAGGTTCTCTCTGGAGCCTATTGGTTTCTCGTTCTAGGGAATCTGGCTTAGTTCCCAGAGCCAGATATGAGTTCTCCCCCACTGACTGGGTCTCACTTCCAATCCATGAGCAGTTGACTACCAACATTTGCTTAAATAGTACCATAAAATTACTATAAGACCTAAAAAAAAAAAGATTCAGCCGGGCGTGGTGGCGCACGCCTTTAATCCCAGCACTTGGGAGGCAGAGGTAGGAGGACCGCCATGAGTTCGAGGCCTCCCTGAGACTACATAGTGAATTCCAGGTCAGCCTGGGCTAGAGTGAGACCCCACCTCGAAAAACCAAAAAAAAAAAAAAAAAAAAAAAGATCCAAATTAAAACACTGATTGGTGAATTATAGCACTATTAAAAAGAAAAGGCAAGTCCATACTTGGTAAAATATTTGCAAAATGTATATCCAACAAAGGACTACAGAATATAGAAATAGTTCTTAGAACTCAATAAGAGACAAACAATCCCTTCAAAAATAGGTAACAGCTGGGCAAGGTGGCACATGCCTTTAATCCCAACATTTGGGAGGCCAAGGTAGTATTGCTGTGAGTTTGAGCCAACCCTGAGATTACAGAGTGAATTGTAGGTCAGCCTGAGCTATAGGAAGACCTTACAAACTGATGTAGGTATATGACTGGGAATACAGCTCACAGATAGAGTGTTTGCTAGCATGTACAAAGTCCTGGGTTCAAACAGCATCACTGAAAACAAAGCAGGGTTGGCTTATGAATGGCAGAGAAGCACACACAGAGGCATGCTTGACATAATCAGACAGTAGGAAATTGCAAACTAGACTCACAGAGTGGCTCTGCTGTGCATCCTCTAGAATACCTACTTTACCAAAGACTCACCATGCCCAGGGTTGGCAAATTTGGCAAGTGGAATTCACATACACTATTGGGAGGAATGTGACATGTTCTACCACTTTGGAAATTTTAGCAACTTTCGTACAAGGTTGAATATCTACCTGCCACATGACCCCCACCATTCCACTTCAAGATACTTAGCCAGAAAGTGCAAGTTATGTCCAAAGACTTGGACACAAATGTTCACATCTACTTTCCTAGTGATGCTCCACATGTTCACCATCAGGTGAGTGACTAACACACTGTGATCTTGCATCATGCACACAATGTAACATCACTCAGCAATGAAAGAATGAATTACCGACACAGATAGCAGCCTGGGTGCACCTCAGAATTACCATGTTGAGTGGAAGAAACTAGATTTGTTAAAAAAAAAAAAGTTACTGTTGTAATTCTATTTATAGAAAATTTTAGAAAATGGCACCTAGTCAATAATGATAACAGACCATTGGCTGCCTGGGGCAAGAGGAGGTGTGGAGAGGGCAGTAGAGGATTGCAAAGCCGTACAAGGGATGAGGACTGTGTTCATCATCTTGATTAACAAAGCATACACTTGGGCTGGAGAGGTGGCTTAGCAGTTAAGGCACTTGGCTGTTAAGCCTAAGAACGCAAGTGTGAATCTCCAGTTCCCACATAGCCAGACATACAGTGACACAAGCATGCCATGTTGCACATGTGCCTCAAGGGGGTGCATGCATCTAGTTCTTTCACAGCGGCTGAAAGACCCTGCCACACCATTCTCTCCCTCTCAAAATAAAATAAAATAAAATAAAAATTTAAAAATGTATACACTATTATTGTTTTTAACTAAGACTGGTGGTTTTTTTTTTTTTTTTTTTTTTTTTCTTTTTCAAGGTAGGGTTTTGCTCTAGCCCAGGCTGACCTGGAATTTACTATGTACCCTCAGGCTGGCCTAGAACTCACAGTGATCCTCCTACCTCTGCCTCCCAAGTGTGCTGGGATTAAAGACGTGCGCCACCACACCTGGCTTAGGTTGTTGATATATACTTACAACTGGCCTCAGACTGTCTTCCTGCCTTAGCCAACCAAGTGCTGGGATCACAGGCATACACCACCAAATTCACTTCAAATTATGCTTTATTATTTTTAACTTTAAATTTTTTTGAGACAAGGTACCATACAGTCCAGGTTAGCCCCAAACTCTCTGTGTAGCTGAGGATGACCTTGAACTTCTGATCCTTTTTTCTTCACCTCTCAAAGTGCTGGGTTTACAGACAGCATGCCCAGTTTATGCAGTGCCAGGGAATTGAACCCAGGGCTTTATGCATGCTAGGCAAGCACTCTACCAACTGAACTATACCCCCAGCCTGTGTAGTTTTTAAATTTATGCAATAGGTCACGTAGCAATTACAATTTAAAGTTTGCGTATGTAAATCATAACAGGGGTTCGAAGGTAAGTGGTACTCAGATAAAATGCTACAAGAAAAGAGATGAAAGAATGTCTTGGAACTAGACTGGACAGCCTGTTTGGGGTACTGAGGGAGACTGTAAAGGAATGTATTAGTTGAGACAAATGATGGAGCACTTGGAATTTCAAGCTGAGTTCCAGAAGTATCCTTTGCTACTCGAGAAGCTGACCACAGCGTCAAGGACAAAAATCACACTTTAGTAAGTTGAGACTGGCAATAATGTATGCTTTGCATTACAAGAAGGCAAAGTCCGGTGCAGAGATGTCATTCATTCATTCCTTCATTCCCCATGGGTTCCCCTCTCTGGGCTGGGCACTTCTGTGGGAGTATTTCTATATATATTTGAGGCCAAAGAAGCACTCACATTTTCGCTTCCTTGTGGTCCATGTAAGCAGAGTGGGATATGAAAGCTACAGGTAGTCTGCAATTCTGATTAGCTTCTTCTGTTCAGTATGTATGTTTCTTTCTTTCTTATTATTATTATTTTATTTTTGTTTTTTTGAGGTAGGGTCTCGCTCTAGCCAAAGCTGACCTGGAATTCACTATGTAGTCTCAGGGTGGCCTCGAACTCACGGAAATTCTCCTACCTCTGCCTCCTGAGTGCTGGGATTAAGGGCATGGGCGCATGCCCAGCTGTAAGTTTCTTACAGCTACTGAAATAGCTAACAGATTACAGCAACAGAGAGGGGTTTTTGACAGAAAGTGGGGATGATGGATAGGTGTTAGTTGGGGGGGGGGGAGATAATGTGGACTGACAGATTCCTGCTCAGAGGAACATGGTATTGAGGGTAAAATGCAGAGTCCAAGGTCGCAGCCCACAAGTGGCGGTGGGGGGTGCAGTTGAGAGGGAAAATTTGAGTCCCAGGGGAAGCCTGGGCAGGGCGTGCTTGGGGGGTGGTAATGGACTCTGAGCATGAAGGCAAGCTTGGAGGGAGGAGCGGAGAGAGAGGTCAGGGTGTGAGCGCTGGGGTACAGCTCACAAGCAGAGCGTGGGGTGAAGAGTGAGAGGGTGAACCAGCCACAGGCGAGCAGAATAGCGCACCGGCTGCAGGATCAGGGGCACGACCCTGGCCTACGCTGCTTGCTCCGAGGGCTTGGGCGTACATTCATCCATCAACTTCTGACCCTGTAAGCTGAAGAGACCATTGTACACAGTTTGGCCTCCTTCTGCTGCGCCAGAGCAGGGAGTGTAGACAGAAGAAATCTGGGGTGAGAAGAACCCCGTGAGAACTGGCTAGATGTGAGTGGAGAAATACCAGTTGTGAAAGAATTTGACACGTGGCGGGGATAAGCCTGGACCTTGTGCTGCTTCGCAGTCTCACAGGCAGGAGACAAGCGCTTCCGTAAGTATGGTCCCCGCGTTGGGAGCTTGCAGGGAACTTCCTAGAAGCGTAGCTTACCTGGTCCGCCTAGACCCGCTGAGTCAGGACCTCCCAGCAGGGCCAGGGAACATGCGTGATCACAAGCCCTGCGTGGGTTCTAATGACCACTCCAGCTTGAGGACCTTTGACCAGGATGTTTTAAACTGGATCTCTCCCAGGAGGAGGTTATATTAAGAACAGGATGATGTGATCACTTTGGAAATTGGAGATCTCTGCTCTACAAGGGGGCAGCATTGTTCACATTTAGTTTTGATCAACCTCATTCAGTCAGGTTTACTTGTTTTCAGACTTTGTTTTGGGGATCCCCTCACTTCCTCCCCCTTCCCTTCCCCCAAAGAAAACCAAAATCTCGTTAGCGAATGGGAGACTTGATTCAAAGAGAATTTGACACTGAGAGAATGGAGAGCGGGCCCGCTGGGACTGGAACTTGCCTGAGGAGACAGGTCTGTTTTCTCTGTGACATTGGGCTCATTTTGTTTTCTTTGAGCAGAGAAGCAGAGAGCTGATGACTCACATTCACTGTTGAAAGTCTTAAAATCCAAACTGCAGCTGTCAAAATAAGATTAGTGCTTTCAGGCATGATGAAAGAGAAGGGATGGTCCCCCAAAACGCAGGCTGGAGTTTGGCCTGCCTAACTCACGAGTGAGCTTGGGGTGAGGGCGGTCACCATACTCCAGTGTTGCCAGTCAAATGAAATTACAGCCCTTAATTAATTACACATCTCTCTTCTCTCTTGCTGTGACAAACAATTTTTGAAGTCTCCTGCTTGGGTTAAATAACAACAGGAGCTATAAAAAGCGGAGCGGGTCTTGTAAAGTTGCTCATTTGCTTTTAACTCCAGAGAAATTGACTTGCCATCGATGGCAGTGGCTCTCCGTGTGGCTTGTCTAAAACTCAGAAAAGTCCATAAAAGCCCTTTGATTTAGCCCCGAATGATGTTAGCCAAGCAGCCACAGCCTTTGCCTTGCGCTCCTGTCCTCCAACGTAACCAGATGAGCATTTCCCAAGTTCTTTGGGCTGAAGCCCAGCACCAGGGACTGGATGTGGTAGCGGAAGGAAGGAAAGCGCTTAAAACTGGGAGCATGCGCGATAGTGATGGTTGGATTTCAGCCCAGCCTGGGGGAGGGGGCCTCCTCGCCAGCACACCCTCACTAATTAATTTCACCTGTGAAGACTGAGTAGTCACCAATCCTCATAAAATTCTCCAGGAACTGAGAGGCCTGCAAATTTTGCTGACTGTAGCTATGTGCTAATAGCTGCCCTCTGGCAAGGCATAGCTTGAATTTGGCCAGATCTTTTGTTATAAGCTTCAAAAAAAAAAAAAAAAAAAAAAAAAAAGCCTACTTTGCTATATCAGATCAATTTAGCAAACCATACTTAGCCAAAGATACTATTAAAATATTTTTTGTGAATCCAACATCAATGCCTGCACCTTTCATAAGACCCAATAAAGTGAAACTATTTTTATTAGAATTGTGACGTGGGCAAATTTTGCAGTGCATTCACCTCTGTCCTATGCTTCACTGGGCCTGCGCCATGAAGACCCTTCCTCCCCCTGCCCCAAGACTTAGGAAAGGAAAAGGGCAACACTTGTTGGATGCTCTTGTGGGCCACGACATTATCTCATTTAGCTCTGCAAATAATGCATTTTTCTCCACTTAAATATTAACACTTTGTTGAAAACTGAATCTCATGCAGGTATGTCACTAAGTGAAGTCACAAACGTCTTCCAGCCAGGGCCAGTTCTGGCTCCATATCAATATTCTTTCCACCTGCTTGCCTCACCCCTGCCCTACTTCAGAGATAACTTCTTCCATCCCTCTGTTTGCACATCACCTCTTTAAGGTGTTTGCACCAAGTCAGCTTTTTAGCAAAACCACTTTTTATGAGACAGAGAGAATTGGCATGCCAAGGACTCTAGCTACTGAACCCAACCTCCAGACACATGTGCTGCCTTATGAGCATGTGCAACCTTGTGTGCATGTGTGACCTTGCATCACCTTGTGTATCTGGCTTATGTGGGATCTGGGAAGTCAAACATGGATCCTTAGGCTTCACAGGCAAGCATCTGAACTGCTAAGCCATTGCTCCAGCCCCAAAGCCACTTTTTGATCATATGTTTAAAAATGGAAGCCCTTGGACTGGAGCAACAGCTTAGCCGTTAAGTGCTTGCCTGTGAAGCCTAAGGACCCCAGCTCGAGGCTCGATTCCCCAGGACCCACATTAGACAGATGCACAAGGGGCGCATGCGTCTGGAGTTCGTTTGCAGTGGCTGGATGCCCTGGCATGCCCATTCTCCCTCCCTCCCCCGCTTTCTCTCTCTGTCAGTCTCAAATAAATAAATAAAAATAAACAAAAAAATGGAAGCCCTTGGGAGTAGGGAGATTGCTTAGTGGTTAAAATCACTTGCTGTGCAAGTCTGATGACTAGAGTTTGGATCCCCAGAACCCACAGGAAGCCACATACAAGTAGTCCCTGTATCTGCAATCCCAATACACCTACAGCAATGGGAGGCAGAGTCAGGAGAATCTCCAAGTTTGCAGGCCAGTTAGCCTGGAATTCACAGTAGACTGTGCCTTAAACAGTTGGGAGGCAAGGACCCACCCATCAAAAGTTGTCCTCTGACTTTCTGTATGTGTGCTGTGGCGCACACACACACACACAGACACACACACAGACACACACACACACACACACACACACACACACACACACACACACACACAATGGAAGCCCTCCTAAGCACTCCTCACTCCTCTGCTCATAAGGTAATACTGGCCCTCCATCAGTGCTGTGCTGGTAAGTGCTTAACAACCAGCTTTCTAGAAGAAAAGGCTTGGAGGGTTGAAGCATGGCTTAGAGGTTAAGGCATTTGCCTGAAAACCCAAAGGACTCACATTCAATTCCCCAGGACCCACGTAAGCCAGATGCACAAGGTGGCACGTGCATATGGAGTTCATTTGCAGCGGCCGGAGGCCCTGGCACGCCCATTCTCTCTCCCTCCACTTGGTCTCAAATAAATTAAAATAAAATATATTTTTAGAAAAGGCTTGGGTTTTCAGTGTTGGCTCATTTCCTTGCTGTAAGCACTCCCACCACGGCCATGTCAGGTTAGCCACTTGGCCTCATCAGATACAGAGTTCGGGAGAAATGCGAGTCATCTCTTCTTGTGGCTCAGGATGAGCTGAGGGTCAGCACACCCAAGAAGTCCCATGCTGGATTTTGAGCTATGATGATAGCAGTGTTTTCATTTTGTTCCTGGGTTAGTGTTGTTCACTGCTGTTTTCCTTGCACGTTGACGAGCTTCCTAAGTGAAGAAATAGAATGAGTCTATGTTCACAGACATTCCTAACTGACCACCCCAGGCATCACATTAGATACCTGAGTTAGAGTGCCAAGTAAGACAAGCACTCCTGGAAACATGGCTGCCCTCCTTGCGGTATGGGAAATAGATGGGAAACAATCACTTGCAGATTGAGCAGTCCAATTATGGCTGTGGAGAGCACCCCAGAGGGAGCCTATGAGGAAGGACTTGACCCCTGATGCAGCTAGCGTCCTCTCAGAAAGTACACTTCAAGCTGCATCCCAAAACATGTACAAGGTAGGTGAAGTAGGAAAGAAAGGGGCACAGGCATTTTATTTTATTAATAATTTTTATTAATTTATTAATAATTTTTTCATTTATTAATACTTATTTTAATGATAATTTATTATTTAATTAATTCCATTAGTAATTTATTTTTTATTATTTTTATTATATCATTTATTTTATTAATATTTATATCTTATTAGTAAGCTTTGTGTGTGTGGTGTGTGCACACATGTGTGTGCCTGGGCATATATGTGTGCCAGGGCATGTGCACAAGTGAGCGTCTGTCTGTGGAGGCCAGCGGTCGACATCAGGATAGGAGCTGTCTTCCACAGCTGTCCTCCATCCACCTCCTTGTAGAGTCAGAGTCTCTCACTGAACCCAGAGCTCACCATTAGGTTAGACCAGCTATAAACAAAGCCCCAGGAATTCTCATGTTTCCACCTTCCCAGTGCCGGGATTACAGGCATGAGTCACCACCCCTGGCTTTTCTGTGGATGCTGGGGATCCAATCTCATTTCCTTATGCACTTTAGGAATCTTACCAGCACCTTTATTATTTTTTTTAATTCATGTATGCATATGTGTGTGCATGCACGCAGGAAAGTGTGCATGTTTGTGCACATGATGATGTCCGTATGCATATGGGCCAAGACAGAGGGCAGCCTCAGCTGTTGTTCTCAGGCACGCTGTCCATATTTTGTTTAGACGAGGCGGCCTGGAATGCACCAATTAGGCTAGACTAGCTATCCAGTGGGCTCCAGAGATCATCCTGTCTCTGCCTCCCCAGCACTGAGATTACAGGTATGTGCCACCATGCCCGGAATTTTTACGTGGGTTTTACGTGGGGATCAAACTCAGGTCCTTCACCAGTTGAGCTGCCTTCCCAGTCCCGTAGGCTTGTTAGCTAGAAAGAATAGCATGTGTAAGTGTCCTGTGGTGTGACAAAACTTTGGAAGATAGGGAGGAAAGTGTAGGGGAGGGGAGAAAACAAGATGCATGAGCTAAGACTAGGGAGGTGGGGTAACCATTCAGCATCCCGGCTCACATGCGATGCTTTCGGCTTTATCCTAGAGCAGCAGGAAGCCCGTCAGTGTTGACTAAAGCGCATTAGTCTGGCTCCAGGGTAAGACCTGCTGGCAGGTTACCATGATTGTCTGTTGAGAGATGATTCTGGCTCCTGTTGGCAGGGGAGGTGAAGAAAAGGAGCCAAGAGAACTAGAGGATTGATTGGATCTGAAGGGTTTAGGAAAGAGAGGAAGCCCATGACTTCCAACATAAAATTCAGCTCATCTGAAAATTTCTCTTTGCCAAAGGGAAATTAGGACTTTCGCCTGAGCATGATGGCTCATGTCTTCAATCGCAGCACTAGGGAGTCTGAGGTAGGAGGATCGCTGTGAGTTTGAAGCCAGCTTGAGACTCCACAGTGAATTCTAGGCCAGCCTGGGCTAGAGTGAGAGCCTACCTCGAAAAACCAAAAAAAAAAAAGCAAACAAAAAGACATAAGGTTCTTTCTCAGCTGTCTCATTCATTCATGAGGCAGTGCCCCAGGTTAGCCCTGAGGAGGCTGTCACATCGAACCAGCAATGTCCTCTGAGCACCTAAGGTGAGAAGCACGTGAGTTCATCCACATACCACAGAACACCCGCACTTAAACAAGGTGGTCTCATCGATCATGACTGGTTTCTGGTATTTGCAACTGGGCTAGTGCCTAGATGTCCTTATACCCCACACCTCTGTAACGACAGTGCCTCTTGCCAAGGATGCAGAGAGGCGTGGTGGCATGGAGAATTTTGGACCCATTTCACACATTTTCCCAGGACTCCATTTCTGTTGGGAGAAGAAGGGTTGAGTGTTGGCAGAACATCTGGACCTCTGCCACGGTTCCTTCACCCATGAACATTAGGGACCTTGTGCGAGGCTCTGACACCTCAAGGGCTGCAAACCAGTTCATGCTGCACTGAGGCAGGCAGACATGTGACCAGTCTTTCCAGTATCAGGATAAATGGGGAATGCTTTAGGAAGACTTTGTAGGTATGGGGTTCCTGAAGGAAGAGCCACAGCCTGGTCAGCTTTGAGAAGGCTCATAGAGGTAACACTTGACTATAGTTACAAGTTGTAACTATGGTCACCAGAAAGAAAGCTGTGCTAGGGTAACAGAAACTCTGAAGCCAAGGCCCCTCTCATCTCCCCTGACTGGTTTTATCACCCTTCAGTGAGATCCTCCCAGGCTATGAGGGGCGAAAATGCTATTTTTTCAAAAGCATAGGGAATTATCCAGGAACATCTGTACTTGTTTCCAGTGGAAATGACCACTGCCAGGAAAACAAAATTATTTGTCAGAACCCAGTCTGTATTTACTCCTTTATCTTTGTTTAATTAGATTAATCCCTCAGTGGTCTCCCTTGGGTCAGTACAGATCACTCATGGCCGTAAATCCCCAACATTCTAATAACAGTATGAAAGGACAGTCCACACAGAGCCAGCTGGCAAGCTCTCTGTTCACAGGACAATTCTTTTGGAATACGAACCATAATCTTTTCTGGTCCTGCCACACCTTGTACCTTCATGTGTATCTGGACAGGGAAAAAGGGTGGCAACCATCACTTTGAGATCCTTTCAAAGAGGAAACTGAGGGCTGGAGAGATGGATTAGCAGTTAAGGCGCTTGCCTGCGAAGCTTAAGGACCTAGGTTTGATTCTCCAGGTCCCATGTAAGCCAGATGCACATGATGGCGCATGCATCTGTAGTTCTTTTGGCTTGAGGCCCTGGTGCACCCATTCACTCTCTCTCTCCTTCACTCTGTCTCTAATAAATAAATAAATAAATCAGAAAAAAGATTGGGTTTAAAAGAAAAGAGGAGACTGAGTCTTACAGTCTCAGATCCTTAAAGGAGGAGGATGGGTTGACTCCTGAGTCTGAGCACCTTCTCTGCAGAGGACCTTGGTGACTTTTATTGACTGGCCTCAATGACTCTGGCCTGAATGCATGTGAAAACTTGGAAAGAGTTTTATCAAATGCCACTACCCAAAACCCACCACCAGTCTGGTTTAATGGAAAGGGTGTGTCTTGGCATCAGAATTTTTGGAAGCTCTCCAGAAGGTTCTAAAAGGCAGCCGACATCAAGCACCTGATTAAGCCCGAGGAATAACTGTAGATGGGACCACAGTTATCCCTCCACCTCTGTCGGGTGTTCCAGCCCATCCAGAAAGAAATAAATATTTCCTTGCCACCTGTTCTGTTTAATCTGTAGGGGGAATTCTTCTGGGGGAAAAATTCCATTTCAAGGTTCTGGTTCATTGCTTTTGAAATGGGTACTTTTTAAAGGGCTCTTGGATAATGTATTGATTTGAAGTCAGGCAGTTAGAAGTGAGTAAATAAAAGCCATCCATATTGCACCCCCTGCTTTGTCACCCCCTGGAGGACAAGGTAGCATCTGGAACAGAAAGAGAGAGGAGCCCAGCCGCTCCTGGCCCTCTGCCAAGATCCATGGGGCTGCTGGGGGCAGCTGGGGCCTTGCTTTCCAGCCACCAGAACTTTGTCCAAGGCTGCCGGCTGCCTGAGACGCAGTGACTCCATGGCTGCACAGATGTGTGTGACATTAGCATGTTGATACACGAAAGCAGGGAGAGCCTCACAGCTCTAAACAGTTCAGGGCCCTCATAGCAAAAGGTGAATTTTCCTATCCCCCACAGGCAAACCCGAAGCTACTCAGGCTGGAATTCAAGACCTTATTATGTTCCCATGCAAAGCAATAATTTTCACTGAGCTGTGATCAAAGTCTGCTAAGATTTCTAAGAGGATCTGTGTTAAGTTCTAGAGGATCAGACGGATCCTTTGGAAGCATGAAGCACTGACTGGCTGGAATCACTGGTCTCCCCTTCTAAGGTCTTTCCCAGACAGCTCCCTTCCACTTACCTACTGAATGGTGTTTCCACTCCTTAGCCTGTGCCGAGGGCTCTTGGCCATCTGGTGGCAGTGGTCTTTCCCATCCTTTCCTGCTGCCTCCCAGGGGACTTGCGGGCTTCCCTCCACTGCCACACGCTGCTGCCTCCCCTGCCAACAGTGTTCCCTTTCAGCTTGCCGCCTTCCCTCCCCTGGCACATCTCCCCAGCCTCCAGTTCTGAACTCCCGGAGTCTAGCAAGCCTCTCTCTTGGGCATTGGCCGTATCCCACCGTGTGTTTTAGTGATTTAGGTTGCACTGATAGCACCTCTGGCTTTCAGTCCTCAAATGGGGCCCGTGTGTTCTGTTTCAAGACTTTTGCTTCTTTCAGCCACACACGATTCCTTGAAGTGTCATTAACTCCTAGGAGAATACAAACTACAGGGCAGCAGAAGACCCTCCTCCGTTTTGTTTAATAATATTTTTATTCATTTGCAAAGAGAGAGGGAATGAATGAATATGGGTGTGCTAGGGCCTCTAGATGCTACAAACAAACTCCAGATGCATGCGCCACTTTGTGCATCTGGCTTTATGTGGGTACTGGGAATCAAACCCAGGTCATTAGGCTTAGCAGGCAAGTGCCTTAACAATTTAGCCATCTCTCCAGGCAGCCCCCTCCTCTGCTTTGTTGTCTGATGCATTCCCCATGGCCTGGGAATGAGAAGATAGATGTTTGGCCTATTTCCTCAATAAGTGAATGACTATCCTACGATCTGGACATTTCTTATTCCTCTGGCTTAAGCATTTTGTGCTCCCTTGATTATTTCCTGTGGATTTTGTACCTTGATTATTAATGTTTTCCTTGTATCCAAAACTATCAGAAATCTGTGCTGAAAAATCCCAACTGGGCTGGAGAGGTGACTCATTGGATAAAGTGCTTGCCAAGAAAGCATATGGACCCAAATTTGGGTCCCCAGAATCCATGAAAATACCAGATGGGAGTGATAGCTGACCTGTAATCTCAGCGCTCTGGAAGCAGAGCCAAGGACTCTCTCTCATGCAGGCTGGCTAGCTTGACTAACCAAATCAATGAGCTCTGAAGTCAAGTGAGGGATCCTGTCTCTCAAATAAATTGGACGGCAACTGAAGAAGACATCTGATGTCAATCTCTGGCCGCCACAAGCACACACATACATATGTGCCTATACACATGTGAACAAACATCATACACACATGCACACATGCACAGAAAATCCCAATTGGAGTTCCCAAGTGGAAACCTAAAATGAATACATGGGGTTGGAGAGATAGCTCAGGGGCTTGCTTATAAAATATATATATAAACAAACTAGTAAGAGGCAAAGGAATTTGGGTTTGTAATTTTTCATCTGCTTTAGTGATTTGTGAGTGAAAATGGTACTTTTTAGAGCTGGCGAGATTGCTTAGTGGTTAAGGTGCTTGCTTGTGAAGCCTAAGGACCCATGTTTGATTCCCTAGCACCTATGTAAGCCAGATACACAAGGTGGCACACGGGTCTGGAGTTTGTTTGCAGTGGTGGAGGCTCTGTCATACCCATTCTCTCACTCTGTCTGCCTCTCTGTCTTTCTCTCAAATAAATAAATATTTTTTAAAGTAGTACTTTTTAGAATTTGAAAACAGAAAAAAATCACTATTTATGGAGTCTTTGACATAGGCATTTTTAAATGTGATAGTATAGATTTTACTTTTTAAAAAAAAATTATTTATTTGAGAGCGACAGACACAGAGAGAAAGACAGATAGAGGGAAAGAGAGAGAATGGGCACGCCAGGGCTTCTAGCCTCTGCAAACGAACTCCAGACGCGTGCGCCCCCTTGTGCATCTGGCTAATGTGGGACCTGGGGAACCGAGCCTCGAACCGGGGTCCTTAGGCTTCACAGGCAAGCGCTTAACTGCTAAGCCATCTCTCCAGCCCTAGATTTTACTTTTTAAAAATGTTCAATTCATGCTGGATGTGGAGGTTCACACCATTTAGTCCCAGCACTGGGAGGCTGAGTACGACGAACAACATGAGTTCAGGGCCAGCCTGGGCTAGAGTGAGACCCTGCCTCAAAAATAATCAATTAATTTAATAGAGATGCTGAATCAGATCAGCATTTATCTTTTCATCAATTTGACAGTTTCTGTTTTCAAAAAAAATATTTATTTGTTTGAAAGAGCAAATAGGTGCACAAGGGCCTCCAGCCACTGCAAACTCCAGATATATGTGCTACTTTGAGCATCTTGCTTTACATGGGCACTGGAGAATCAAATCCAGGTTGACAATCTTTGTGAGCAAGTGCCTTTAACCACTGAGCCATCTCTCAATTTGACACTTTCTCTTCACCTATTCATAAACAATAAAACTCAAAGTGTTATTAAAGTACAACTGTTAGATTCAAGGACACATCAAGCTTTCTAGGTAACCAAGTTTTAAATATATTTATTTATTTGTTTGTTTGTTTTTAAAAGCAGAGAAAGATATAGAGAAGAGAGATAGAATGGGTATAACAGGGCCTTCAGTTGCTGCAAACAAACTCCAGGTGCATGTGTCACTTGAGGTATCTGGCTTTAAGATGGTAACTGGGGAATTGACCACCCTGGGTCAATAGGTTTTGTAGGCAAGCACCTTAGCCGCTGAGCCATCTCTTCAGCCCGATAACTGAGTTTTAAATCACACTTGTTATAGTGATACCTTTTAACCAGAGGAACTTCTCATTCATATCGTCTGTCCCTTTAATGCTGTCTGATTTTCTCCAGGTTTACTGGTAAAAATCACGGGTACAGCTAGCTGTTCCGTGGCATCCGAGCCGTCTCCTTGCTGGGAAACAGTGTCATCGTGTCTGCCTGCCTGTGCCAAGGAGAGGCTGAGTCAGTGGTGGATTGAGCATGCCTTTAACCTTTCCATCCTCTGACATATTCCTATCCCTGTGGCAGTAGCTGCTTGCCCATGCACGTAGCCCTACAGCACATATACATGACTAGCCAGGCTCAGCACTTTATGGATGTGTAAAAAATATTTGACCCAAATAAGACCATGAGTAGTCATCCAGCCCTGGTAATCTTTTCCCTTCCTGACTTCTTTCTTAATTGTTGATGTAGCTAGTTTTAATATTATTATTATTATTATTATTAACAGCATATTTCGTACGGATACATCATGTGTTAGTACCCTCTTTACCCTCGTCCCTGCCCCCATTCCGTTGGGGAGGCTCCTCGGTGGGGTTGCAGGTATTCCCCATGGGGTTGTGGTTTATGTGTTGTGGGAGCAGCTGTCAGTTATTTTGGGGAGGAGGGAATGCCTCTGGGCGTGAGGTCTCAACCTGTGGCTCTTACAATCTTTCTGTCCCCTCTTCTGCAAAATTCCCTCAGCCTGGTGGGTGAGTTTTAAGTCTTCTTCAGTGATGAGCTCTTAGGAGTCTCTGGATCTCTGCTTTGATAAGTGTTGAGTGTCCTCAGGGTCTGTCTCCTTCACCCTGGGGCTGATTATCAGGTTCAGCATGGAAGCAGCACTCTTGCTCGTCTCCCCAATTCCTCTGTGGTTTCAGCTGTGGCTTTGGCTGAAATACGAGGCGTAGTTTATCTCCTCCGGTCTCACTGCCTTTCTGCGCGTGCACCATCGGAGCAGGGGATCCAGGAATTCCTTTCCTAACGTCTTTCAGCTTCTCCCTGCTTGTTATTGGGATGACTGTGCAGAGCACAAGGAGGACTTTCAAAGACCTTTCCTGCAGACACTTGGGAAGAGGAAAGATTGACGGGAAGGTGGGGACTAGGAGCTGTTCTGAGACTGGCTGTACATTCAGTAGAATAGCCCATTCTTAGCTCTGCCCTTCCTTGGCTGCCTCAGCTGCAAAATGTCAAAGGCCGTGCCAAGTTGATCTCAGTGTATGCTGGTGAAACTGTGACTACAGAACACCTTAAGTAGCAGAGGATAGAAATGGCATTTGATAGGAACTAGTGCAAACGCCTGATCACAACTCGGTTCACAAGTGCCCTCAAAGTATTTCAAAGCACTCTTCATTGTCACAGCATAATACAAAAATAGATACTAATTAAAATCATTTACTGAATTTTATAGCAGTGAGGAATATTTCAACTTTGAAAAAAAATGTGTGTGTATTTTGTGTGCCTGTGTATGTGACCATACATGTTCATATGTGTAGATGAGTCCATGTGCATGTGTGTACTCATGCATGTGGAGGCCAGAGGTCTATATTAACTATCTTCCCCTATTGTTTTCTCCACCTTGATTTTTAAAAAATATATTTTATTAATTAATTAATTTGAGAGAGAGAGAGAGAGAATGGGCGCACCAGGGCCTCCAGCCACTGCAAATGAACTCCAGATGCATGCGCCCCCTTGTGCATCTGGCTTATGTGGGTCCTGGAGAGTCGAACGGTGATCCTTTGGTTTGCAAGCAAATGTCTTAACCATTAAGCCATCTCTCCAGCCCCCTCCACCTTAATCTTTGAGACAGAGTCTCTCACTGACCCCAGAACTCACCGTTTCCACTAGACAAGCCAGGCAGAAGCCCTGGGGATCCCCTGTACCTCCCCCATGATGGGATGATTCTTGGCATATACCATCATGCCCTGCATTTTATGTGAGAGCTGGGGATGTGAACTCAGGTCCTCATACTTTCCCATCAAGCGCTTTACTCACTGAGCTACCTACCCAGTCCCTGAAAAAAATGTTCTAATATACACAAAAACTCAGCAAAATGCCAACAGTGGTTGCCTGTGAGCAATAGGACTACTGGTGGGGTTTTTCTTTTAGATATTCTCCCCAAATTTCCTATGATAATCATATATTGATATTGAAAGTATTTGTGAACTTTGCTCTCACAGTGCTGTAGAGTTGAATTGCCTTGGGCCGGGCCATGTCTCCTCCTGAGCTGTGTTCTAATGGTGCCACCTTGTCTCAGTCCAGGATCTGTGTGCCGTGGAAGACCATGGCTGTGAGCAGCTCTGTGTGAACGTGCCCGGCTCCTTTGTCTGCCAGTGCTACAGTGGCTACAGCTTGGCTGAGGATGGGAAAAGGTGTACAGGTGAGTGTGCCTATGGCCCGTGCAGAGAGGAAGGACAAGTGAGACACAGGAAGAAGGACTGAGGAGACTCCACGAGCAGCGCCCACATGCTCGGTTACTGCCCTTTGCTTTTCAAGAAAGCAGTCAGCTCTTTGGTCTAATTGTCAGGCAGAATGTGAACATTAAAGACTATCTTTTCCTGAGGTCAGTGTTTGCTCATTGCAGATCCTTAGCATAATAAGGCATATTTATGATAATCTATAAATGTAATTATCTACTGCTGCACTCTTTGAAAGGGGTTGGGTGGATTTTCTTCAAATTTGGAGCACATTTGTAGGATGGTCAGACTTAACCATATAGCTCATGGGCTACATATGAAATTCACTTGCTGGCAGGCAGGGGTGCTCTGTGGTACCTTAAAGATGTCACCAGTTTTCTTTCCTCACATTGGACCAGCAGTCCAGTCAAGGGCCCAGCTGAATGTAAGAGCTCAGCTATCTGCATTAACAGTATGATCACAGAAAACAGGTTCAAACGCAAGGACAGTGGGAGGGGTCTGTAGTATATATAGTGCTTAAAACTGTCAGCATGGACTCACAGCCAGCTGAACACATTCCTGCTTGGGACTCCACATTCAGTGACCAGGTGAGGGGTGGGAGAGGGAGACATCAGGTTAGTTCAGTGATGGGTGGTAGGTCTCCTCAGTACCTTCAGAGCAGGCCAGCAAACCCCTCATAGCTTTGTGGTACCTCCCTGTTTGTATATAATGCTCTTGCATGATTGCCGTCATCTTTATTTATTTTATTTATTTATATATTTTATTTATTTATTATATATTTTATATTATATATTTTATTATATAATATATTATATTATATATTTATTTTATTTAGTATATATTTTATTTATATTTATATAATATATATTATTTATATATTTTATTTATTTATTTGAGGGAGAGAAAGATGGAGAGAGAGAGAGAGAGAGAGAATGGGCACACCAAGGCCACCAGCCACTGCAGATGCATGCGCCCCCTTGTGCATCTGGCTTACATGGGTCCTGGAGAGTCAAACCAGGATCCCTTGGTTTTGCAGGCAAACGCCTTAACCACTAAGCTATCTCTCCAGCCCCGCATTCATCTTTAGGGTGGCCAACAGTAGGTAAATAGCTGGTGTTCAGTAAGCTGCGTGGGATACTTAAAGGGCCAAAAATCTGCAAGGAAAGGACTTGACTGGCATCAGAAGTGAACCTAGATTTCCTGGCTCGATCCTGTTTTTCTGTTCCATATTCCATTGCTATCAGGGAGCAACTGTGTGTGCTTATTTTTTTTGCATGTTAAATTTATGTGTTCTAGCGTACTCTGACTCTTAGAATATGAGAGGAAGACAAAACAAAGAGGTGGTAGCCTGCTATTTTCAAGTGTGATGAGCCTATGGTGGTAGTCTAAGGCTGAGGGAGAGGAGGAGGAGGGAAGAAAGGAGGCATCAGCAGAAGTATAAAATATGGTGGGGGAAGGAATCTCTGTGCCAGGTCAGTTCTTGCTTCAGCAAGAGCAGAGGAAGCAGAAAACAGAGAAAAAGCTGTAGAGTTTAAATCAGTTTCACCTCAGCAAACACTTGAGAACTTTCTGCCGTGATCTCTCGCCAAGCCCGAGGGACTCCAGGTTGACGAGGAAGCCACTGATGTGCAGTGGGCTTTCAGTTTCCACACATCCACAGCCCTGGTTTGTTCTAGTACACTGACTCATCCCAGAGTTGTGATGGTGACCTGCACAAAAATTCAGTTCTTAGACACTGACTCAGGGCTTTTTATTCAACATTTCCACCAGCCTGCGTTAGTGGAATATTACTTTTGAGTACCAGAGTCCCATCTCCCTGACTACACATTGCACTGCTGGCAGTACTGAACACATTTCCAGATTCAGTTAATCAGAGGTGGCTTTGGGACTGACATCCCCTTTTGCTTTACTGGAGCTCCTGAACTTGAAACTCATTAGCAGCCACTCAAGCTATATTAATTGGTATCACAACTGTGTACTCATAAAAATATTTTATTTATTGATTTTTAAATTTTTTTCATATTTTAATTTGAGAGAGACAGAGAGAGAAAGAGGGAGGGGGAATGGGCATGCCAGGGTCTCCAGCCTCTGCAAATGAACTCCAGATGCATGCGCCACCTTGTGCATCTGGCTTTACGTGGGTAATGGGGAATTGAACCTGGGTCCTTTGACCTTGCCAGCAAGCGCCTACACCACTGAGCTATCTCTACAGCCCATCTTAATTTGTGTGTGTGCGCGCGTGTGTGTGTGTACATGCCATGCCACACTTGTGGAGGTCAGAGGACACCTTCAAGGTGTTGTACTCCACCTTCTTTGAGACAAGGTCTCTTTAAAAAAAATTTATATATTATATATTATTTATTTGAAAGAGAGAGAGGCAGACAGAGAGAAACAGAATGGGTGTGCCAGGACCTCCAGCCACTGCAAACGAACTCCAGACACATGTGCCCCCTTGTGCATCTGGTTTATGTGTGTCCTGGGGAATCGAACTGGAGTCCTTAGGCTTCGCAGGCAAATAAATGCCTTAACGGCTAAGCCATTTCCCCAGCCCTAAAAAAGTATTTTTATTTATTTATTTACTTGCAAACAGAGTCTGAGAGAAGAGATACAGATAGAATGGGGTGTGCTAGGGCCTCCAGCCCCTTTAAACAAACTCCAGAGGCATGTGCCACTCTATGCATCTGGCTTTATGTGGGTACTAGGGATGAACGCTGGTTGTTAGACTTTGCAGCCAAGTTCCTTAACCATGGAGCCATCTCTGCAGCCTGAGACAGGGTCTCTTGTTGTTGCAAATGAACTGCCAGACTGCAAATGACTATCAGACTAGCATTCTCCTGGCTCTGTCTCCCAGTGCTGAAGACTCACTGGGAACACAGATGCATGTGCCACTTTGCATCTGGCTTTATGTGGGTACTAGAAAATTGAGCCCATACCAGCAGACTTTGTAAGCAAAATTTAACTGCTGAGCTGGGTGTGGCAGTGCACGCCTTTAATCCCAGCACGTGGGAAGCAGAGATAGGAAGATCGCTGTGAGTTCAAGGCCACCCTGAGACTATATAGTGAATTCCAGGTCAGACTGGGCTAAAACAAGACCCTACTTCAAAATAACCCCCCCCCAAAAGGGGGGCTGGATACATGATTTAGCAGTTAAGGCAATTGCCTGCAAAGCCAAAGGACCTTGGTTCTATTTCCTAGGACTCCCATAGAGCCAGATGCACAAGGTGGCGCATGCATCTGGAGTTTGTTTACAGTGATTGGAGGCCTTGGTACACCCATATTCATTCCCCCCGACCCCATAAATAAGTGCCTTAAACACTATGTTTTCCAATGACAGAATCTGAAGGGCAAAAAGGGACTGAGTGCTGTGAAAAAGCCTCTTAATAACACCTTACTTCCATTAACGTGGCAGAGCCGTCAGGTCCCAGTCCTTAGTACTGCTGGATTGGAGATCAGATTCCAGCATGAATTTTAGGGGGACATAAGTTTTCAAACCACTACACATAGTTTTCAAAAGGTTAGAATACAGATGTGTATGAAATCAAAACTGTTTCCTGATTTTATTTCCTAGAGATTGTCATCCCTCAAAGCTTGGCTTCTCCTTCCTGCCCTATGCTAAGACAATTTATGCATATTTGTTTGTTTGTTATGACCATCCAAGGCATAGCACATTGCCTGGCCCAGTAATCACTGAGCAGATGCTTGAAAGCAGTCTCTTTATTCCCTAATTTTAATGGTTTATATTGAGTGTCAGTTGGCAGGATCTACAATCACCTGTGAGGAATTTTGCAGATTAGGTTGACCTCTGTGCATGGCTGTGTGGGATTGTCTTGATTGGGTTAATTCCTGGACCATGTGAAAAGGAGAGAGAGCTGGCTGAGCAGCAGTATCCATCGCTCTCTCTACATGCTCCTTGCTGATGTGACAATGCGGCACCAGTCTCCTGCTCCTGCCCTGCTTTCCCAGCCAGGGTGAGCTCTACCCTCTGGAACTAGAAGCTAAAATAAACTCCTTCCTTCCCTAAGCTGCTTCTGGTCTGGTATTTTGTCCCAGCAATGAGAAATTAACTGATATACCCAATTTTACCTTACCTGACTAGAAAGGCAAAATGATAAAAAATATAACTGACATTTATTGAATGTTATAAATCTGAGTTCCTGTTTGAAACATTTTACATATATTAATTACATAACCCTATGGGCTATGTTTCATCCTGTTTCTGCAGATTGATCTCTGCTGAGAAAACCTTGGAATGAGAGATTATAAATCACAAACGTCTATGTTAATTTTATTACCTTGCACCTAAGTGCTGTTTATCTTTGCACATAGCTGAGTGATTTCTCATATGCTGGGAAGAGACTGAACGTGGCAAGACTGATTTCCGACTCTGGATTTGGCACTTTGTGATCTGGAAATCCGGCAGGCCAAAGAGTGACAGCCAGGGAATTACTGCACTCTTTCCATCTATACAGGAGACTGAAATGACTGAGAAAGGACTTTTTTTTTTTTTTGAGACACGGTCTCACTCTAGTCTAGGCTGACCAGGAACTCACTCTGTAGCTCCAGGCTAGCCTCAAACTGACAGTGCTCCTCCTACCTCAGCCTGAGATTAAAGGCATTTGCCACCATGCCTGGCCTGAGACAGGACTCTATTGAAGTAGAAAGGGGACCTTGAACAATGGAGGCATTGCTGAGTTAGTTACAAAGGTCGCCTCCGTATATCTGTCCCCTAATCTTAGCCTGCCTTTCACAAGCATGGTTTTGCAACTAAAGAAATTATGCAACAAACCCCAAACATTTGGTAAATGATATCAGATTAGAATGGACTAGAACTGTCCTGGTCTTAAAGCAGTCTGAGGTTAATGAGCCTAATGATAGGTTTCCCTGTGCCCAGCAGCTGCACTGATGATTTGCCGTCCCCAGTAGTGAGTCAGTGGGGTGGTGCTGACTCCTTGAGATTTAGTAGACCAGGGTGTTGGGACCCAGCACTCACAGAACCCTGCCTTCCCTCCCTTGTTCAGAGAGCTGTGCATACAAAGAACAAAAGCTGCATGAGAGCGAAGCCCGGTTGAGGCCCTCTCACCCTGCAAAAATGGCCTGTGGCTGATGAATTAATAGAAAATACCACTCAGCAGGGGAAATCCTAAAATCACCACATACTGAATCTGGTGTGGTGGCACGCATCTGTAATGCCAGCACTTGGGAGGCAAAAACAGAAGGATTGATGTGAGTTGTAGGCCAGTTTGGTCTGCATAGCAAGACTCTGCCTCAGAAAGTGCAGCTGAGGGCTGGAGAGATGGCTTAGCGTTTAAACACTTGCCTGTGAAGCCTAAGGACCCCGGTTCGAGGCTCAATTCTCCAGGACCTACGTTAGCCAGATGCACAAGGGGGCGCACGCGTCTGGAGTTCGTTTGCAGTGGCTGGAGGTCCTGGCGCGCCCATTCTCTCTCTCTCTCTCTATCTGCCTCTTTCTCTCTGTCTGTCACTCTCAAATAAATAAATTAAAAAAAATTTTTTTAAAAAAGTGCAGCTGAGGGCTGGAGAGATGTCTTAGCCATTAAGGCACTTGCCTGTGAAGCCTAAGGACCCAGGTTAAATTCCCCAGTACCTGCATAAGCCAGATGCACAAGGTGACACATGCGTCTGGACTTCCTTTGCAGTGGCTAGAGGCCCTAGTAGTGCACTCATTATCTCTCTCTCTCACACTCTCTTGCTCTCTCGCTCTCCATTTCTCTACTATCTACCTCTTTCTCTCACAAATAAATAGTAAATAAATAAAATATACTTAAAATTTTTTTTTAAAGTGCAGGAGAAGCCAGGCATGGTGGTGCACACCTTTAATCCCTGTATTCAAGAGGCAGAGGTAGGAGAATCACTGTGCATTCAAGACCACCCTGAGACTACACAGTAAATTCCAGGTCAGCCTGGGTTAGAGCCAGACCCTACTTTGAAAGACAAAGCAAAATAAAAAGTGCAGGAGAGGGTTTGGGAAGCTATCTGCAGGGCTGGAGAGATGGCTTAGTGGTTAAGGCATTTGTCTGTAAAGCCAAAGGACCTCCGTTTGACTCTCCAAGACCCACGTACACCTGATGTACAAGGCAGCACATGAATCTGGAGTTTGTTTGTAGTGGCTGGGGCCCTGACACGCCCATTCTTTTTCTCTCTCTCTTCCTCTGCCTCATTCTCTCTCTCTCAAATAAATAAATATATTTTTTTCAAAAGGTACTTACTGCACAAGCCTGAAGGCCAAAGTTTAGCCCTCAGAAGCCATGTAAAACCAAATGTATGTGGTCCACATACATCTATAATCCCAACATGCCTACATCAATGGGAAGCAGAATCAGAGCCTCCTGCAGCTTGGTGGACAGCTAGACTGATGTTCTCAGTTAGACGTCCCAGACATCTACACATGCCTAAACAGATATATAGATACTTAAATGCATACACATGCCTACCTATTTAAACCTACTTTAATTATTTTGGTTTAAAAACATGAGTGTTGGGACTGGAGAGGTGGCTTAGTCATTAAGGCACTTGCCTGCAAATCCTAAGGACCCAGGTTCTATTCCCCAGTAACCCACATAAGCCAGATGCACAAGGTTGCACATGCATCTGGAGTTAATTTACAGTGGCTGGTGGCTCTGGTGTACCCATTCTCTCTCTCTCTCTCTCTCTCTCTCTTTCTTTCTCTTACAAGCAAATAAATGAAACCATAAGTTTGTAGTGATGGTTGGAGCAAGAGAACTGCACTGAAAGTGCTCACTTGCAAAAGCCTGATGGCCTGGGTTTGATCCCCCAGTACTCATGTAAAGCCAGATGCATGAGGGAGTCAGGTAGCTTTGTTAGGTAGTTTAGGGTGACTGGGCCCCAAAACTAAAAAGCAGAAATGTCCTTAAGTCTGCCTTTGCAATCTCCACTTTACTAAAGATCAGAGAAGGATATTTCCTTATCTCTTTTTTAAAAAATTTTTTTGCTTATTTTTATTTATTTATTTGAGAGCGATAGACAGGGAGAGAGAGAAGGGAGAGAAGAAGGGGAGAGAGAGAGAGAGAGGGAGAGAATGAGCATGCCAGGGCCTCCAGCTATGGCAAATGAACTCCATATGCGTGCACCCCTTGTGCATCTGGCTAATGTGGGTCCTGGGGAATCGAGCCTTGAACCGGGGTCCTTAGGCTTCACAGGCAAGCGCTTAACCACTAAGCCATCTCTCCAGCCCTCTCCTTATCTCTTGACTAAAGGAGTTAACTAGATCTCTTTCTTGCTTTCTTAATTTCTTTCTTTCTTTTTTTTCTTTCGTTCTCTTTATTTCTTTCTTTTTTTGCAAGGTAGAGTCTTACTCTAATCTAGGCTAACCTGGTCTCAGGCTGGCCTCAAACTCACAGCAATCCTCCTATCTCTAACTCCCAAGTGCTGGGATGAAAGGTATGTACCATCACACCCAACCTTAGATCTGTTTTTCTATAAACAACCTGAGTCCCTCCCTGGGAAGGAGTTCTGTTTTTCTAGAAATTTAAATCTGATCCTGGTATTGTGGTTGGTTAAGCTCAGCCCCAAAACTTGGCATCATGACTGACCTCTTCCTGAACCAGCCCGAGTCTACAACACTCAGCTCTCCAAGGCTCACCTGAGCCTGAAGGTATAGCCCACCACAGTAAGGTTATAAATAGGTGCTTACCAGTTGGGTAAGTCCTCTTTATTTTGGCTTGACACCTCTCCTAAATTTCTAGGTCTCTGCATCTCATCGCGGCCCTGCTGGGCTGGGATGGGGGGAGGTTGAGACCCCTGCGCCTACCCCTTCTCCTGTCCCTACGTGGGCTCCCTACCCACTTCTGCCTTCTACATGGCAGAAGTTCTCTGTACTTTGTTTTCCTTTTACCTGAATAAATGTAACAATTTAATAATCATCCTTTTCCGTCTGGCTTATCTTGATTCTTTTTTAAATTTATTTTTATTTATTTATTTGAGAGTGACAGAAAGAGAAAGAGGCAGAGAGAGAGAATGGGTGCACCAGGGCCTCCAGCCACTGCAAACGAACTCCAGACGCGTGCGCCCCCCTGTGCATCTGGCTAACGTGGGACCTGGGGAATCGAGCCTTGAACCAGGATCCTTAGGCTTCACAGGCAAGTGCCCAACCGCCAAGCCATCTCTCCAGCCTGATTTTTTTTTTTATTACTAAATTATATTTATTGAGAGCCAAGGAAAGGCACCCATGTGGCTAGAGATCCCATGTGGAGGGTCTGGAGAAAAAAGTGCGGAAAGAAAAAGGAAAGTTCAAGGAGCTCCTGCCATGTGGGGACTGGAGGGGATAAAGGAGCCCATGTGGAGAGTAAGGGCTGGGGACCCTCCCAGCTAGGTCTGGGCAAGAGCCTAGGCCGAGTCCCTCCTGAATGGGCCAAGCCAGCCCAGGCCCAGCCAAGGGAAAAACTTACCCACAACTGGAAGTTTCCAAGTGATCAGAAAGACAGCTCAATTCTTCACATAAAAACAGACACATACTCAGAGTTCGGAGTTCAAAGACCTTCCTGAATTCGCAAAATCCCATTACATATTCACAAAGTGGCACAAGCATCTGGGGTTCATTTGCAGTGGCAAGAGGCCCTGGAGGACCCATTCTTTCTGTCTCTGGGCTTGCAAATAAATAAATTTAAAAAAATTAAAGATGTAAGCGTGCCTTCCATAACCATTAACTTTCAATGCTTAAAAATACTAAGTTGGTTGATTCGAAGGAAAAAAAATAGGATATTTATAATCTTTGTTGTATAACTCATACTCATGACATGTCCGATTTTCGGTTTAGTGTTCTTTAAGTTGAAGGATTTGAAGAATTCTGTAAATAATATTGGGCAGAATCCTTGTAAATATTAATGAAGAGTTCCAATCTTTTATGTTTATAAAAGTATAAAAATTGATGGTCTTAAGCCAGGTGTGGTGGCACATGCCTTTAATCCCAGCACTCGGGAGGCAGAGGTAGGAGGATCGCTGAGAGTTCAAGCCACCCTGAAAGTACACAGTGAATTTCAGGTCAGCCTGGGCTAGAGTGAAAACTTACCTTGAAAAAACAAAAAAACCAACAAAAAAAACTAATGGTCTTATAGCAATTTTGTTAGCATGTTGCCTCAAGTCTTTGAAAAGCTATCAACTTCATTTTTAAGAAACTCAAGTTTGGGGCTGGAGGAATGGCTTAGTGGTTAAGGCACTTGCCTGTGAAGTCTAAGGACCCTGGTTCGATTCTCCAGGTCCCACGTAAGCCAGATGCACATAGTGGCACATGCGTCTGCAGTTTGTTTGCAGTGGCCAGAGGCCCTAGAGTGCCCATTCTCACTCTCTCTCTCTCCCTCTTTCTGTCTCTAATAAATAAATAAATAAAAGGAAAATCTTAAAAAAAAAAAAAAAGAAACTCAAGTTTCTCTATAAGTGCTTATGTTATCTTGGTTTTATTAAGTTTAATTACAATAACATCCAAATGGCATGTATAGCTTTAGAAACAAAAGCAGCATCCTCTCTTTTAAACAGAGCATGAGGATCCCATAGCAAGTTTCTTAACCCAGTTGCTGGGTCATATACTCAGATTTCTGATTCAGTTTGTCTGGAGTGGAACCTGAGAACTGGTGTTATGGACCAGTTTTCAAATGAGTGTTAAGGCAAATGTTTCAGATCACATTTAGAGAATCTGTGCTTGATAAACACATCACTTGGTCGGTGGCAGAACACAGGTGTTCCATGATGGCTGCTTACAACCCAGCCCAGGAGAGAAGTGCCCGGAAGTTCCAAAGCACAGTGGCTCCAACAGCCTTGGTCAGCTGGCATGCTCTAGACTTCAAGGCGCAGAGACTTAGGGGAAAGAAAAGCATCAACTGAACAAGAGTGGTCAAGTGGATAAGGGTTTTAAAAGTTGCTTCTGTGCTGGAGAGATGGCTTTGCTGTTAAGGCACATGCCTGCGAAGCCTACGGACCCTGGTTTGAGTCTCCAGGTCCCATGTAAGTCAGATGCACATAGTGGCGCATGCGTCTGGAGTTCATTTGCAGTGGCTAGAAGCCCTTGAACTCTCATTCTCTCTCTCCCTCTCTGTCTCTAATAAATCAATAAAAATAAAATCTTTAAAAAAAACTTGCTTCTGCATACTTTATTTGTTACTTATTAGGCCAACACTAGATACTCTATTCTATAACATTTGGAAGAGAGATTTTACTTTATGATATGAATGAGAAGTTCAAAAGAAAGGTGGAGTCTGCATTTCTTTTTTTGTTTGTTTGTTTGTTTTGTTTGTTTTTCAAGGTAGGGTCTCACTCTAGCCCAGGCTGACCTGGAATTCACTATGTAGTCTCAGGGTGGCCTTGAACTCATGGCTATCCTCCTACCTCTGCCTCCTGAGTGCTGGGATTAAAGGCGTGCGCCACCATGCCCGGCTTGTTTTCCTTTCTTTCTCTCTCTCTCTTTCTCTCTCCCTCCCTCCCTCCCTCCCCCCCTCTCTCTCTTTCCTTCCTTCCTTCCTTCCTTCCTTCCTTCCTTCCTTCCTTCCTTCTTTCTTTCTTTCTTTCTCTCTTTCTTTTTTTAACGCAGTGACCTGACCATCTTCACTGTAGCACTGGTAATAACCTAGAAATCAGAAGTCACATTAGAGTCTCCTTAGAGGGGAAACTAGAGACAGGAATGGCTGACTGAGCAGACACTATATCTAGTGTTGGGAGGTTTTCAAGATGGTCATAAGGTCCAGCGCGGGGAAGCTGAAGGTGGGGATTGCCAACAGATAACACAAGTCCCTGGGGGCCACAGCATGGCTGACTCCCATAAGGCACAGACTGAGCCTTGTGCCAGGTCTTGTTACTTGTTATTTAATCTCAACATCCCCAGCATCACCATTAATTGCTTAACAATCCACTAGTCCTTGAAAAATGGTAAATTAACTTTTGGAAAGATTTGGTGCTAGCTCAGTGTTTATTTTATGACTCAATTCCTACAACTGGCTAATGTCTCATGACATTTAGATCCTGAGACAATGTGAATATCTTGTTCCCACCACAACTCAGAGAATTTAGGTGCTATTAGAACTGCTTAGAGAGGTGAAATTATACGAAGGGTGCCTTTAAAAAATATTTAAAAATTTTTATTTATTTACTTGCGAGGGGGAGAGCAAGCGTGCATGCCAGGGCCCTCAGCACTTTTTTTTTTTTTTTTTTTTTTTTTTGGTTTTTCGAGGTAGGGTCTCACTCTAGCCCAGGCTGACGTGGAATTAACTATGTAGTCTCAGGGTGGCCTTGAACTCATGGCGATCCTCCTACCTCTGCCTCCCAAGTGCTGGGATTAAAGGCGTGCGCCACCACGCCCGGCTTCCTCAGCACTTTTGACTGAACCTCAGTCGCTCCTGGGAGCAAAAGAACAAACATGGGCTGTTGCCCTTACAATCCTACCTTTTCCCTTTGCTTCCTTCAGTTACTATGTTAAATGTGGTATTATCTGCTTTTATTATCTGTTCCATGAATGATTTCTTTTTTTTTTCAAGGTAGGGTCTCGCTCTAGCCCAGACTGATGTGGAATTAACTATGTAGTTTCAGGGTGGCCTCAAACTCACGTCAATCCTCCTACCTCTGCCTCCTGAGTACTGGGATTAAAGGTGTGCGCCACTATGCCTGGCTCATGCATGATTTTGCTTTTAAGAATTGTACATGCGGGCTGGAGAGATGGCTTAGTGGTTAAGCGCTTGCCTGTGAAGCCTAAGGACCTAGGTTCGAGGCTCGAGTCCCCAGGACCCACATTAGCCAGATGCACAAAGGGGCACATACATCTGGAGTTTGCAGTGGCTGGAGGCCCTGGCATATCCTCTCTCTCTGCCTCTTCCTCTCTCTTGCTCTCAAATAAATAAATAAAAATAAACTAAAAAACATTTAAAAAAAAAGGAAGAATTGTACATGCACGCTGGGGTTGTAGTTTAGTGGTAGAACACTTGCCTAACAAGCCCTGGGTTAAAACCCTAGCACCATAACAGCAAAAAAGTGCATGTGTATTAATTTTTCAGATTCCATTGCTTTGTTTCTGTTTATGAATTTCTTTATGCAATAGAGTGAGAGAGAGAGAATTGGCATGCCAGGGCCTCCAGCTACTTCAGTAGAACTCCACACGCATATGACCCCTTGTGCACATGTGCGAACTTGTGAGCTTGTGTCACTGTGCATCTGGCTTACACGAGATCTGGAGAGTTGAGCATGGGTCCTTAGGCTTTGCAGTCAAGCACCTTAGCCATTAAGCCATCTCTCCAGCCCTATAAATTTTTTTGAAATTAGTATACTCTAAAACACCACATAGAGAAACTATTTTTTTTAATAGAAAGTTATCTATATAGTCCAATCACCTTGACACATTCTTTTCATCTTTGGGTGCTGCTTTGGGAAAGGACGTAATCACCACGTATGTACAATTTTGAGATCTGCGGTTAGTTTTAGCAGATTTTGTTTTCATATTTATAGTTAGGCCACCATAATTACATGATGGACAGCATAATGCCCAAAATGGAACTCCTGGTGTCCATGTGCCAGCACCTTTGCGTCTCAGCTCACGGGAGCACCGTCCCGTCAGTCGCTCTCCTCCCAGTCCCAGCCTTCATTCCACTGTTTTCCTCTCACTCTATCCCTGGTGCAGAAGGAATCACACTGGCTCTCCTTCAGTGCACACTGAAGATACTTATTTCCTAGGGCCTCCTTAGCAAAGCACCCTAACCTGGAGGACGTCAGGCAAGGCGATGCTGCACAGCGCATGGGGATATGAAACCAAGGCGACAGTGTCAGTGCCGGCAGAGCCATGCTTCTGCACTGTGCCCCCAGAAATCCACCTGACCCCCTCCTAGCTTCTCGTGGTGGCTGCCAGTCTTGCATCCCCGCCCTGAGCCTACATCACTGTAGTCTCCACGTCCATTTTCACATGGTGCTCTCTTCTTATAAGAGAAGATATCTGTCACACTGGAATAGGGTGACTCTAATGATTTCATCTTGTTTTGATTACTGCCGTAACTCCCTCTCTCCCTCTCCCTCTCTCCCTCTCTCTCTCTCCCTCTCCCTCTATCTCTCTCTCCCTCTCCCCCTCTCCCTCTCTCCCTCTCCCTCTCCCTTTCTCCCTCTCCCTCTCCCTCTCCCTCTCTCCTCTCCCTCTCCCTCTCTCTCTCTCTCCCTTTCCCTCTCTCTCTCTTTCTCCCTCTCTCCCTCTCTCCCTCTCTCCCTCTCTCTCTCCCTCTCTCCCTCTCCCTCTCCCTCTCTCGTCTCCCTCTCTCCTCTCCCTCTCCCTCTCTCCCTCTCTCCCTTTCCCCCTCTCTCTCTTTCTCCCTCTCTCCCTCTCTCTCTCCCTCTCCCCCTCTCTCTCTCTGTTTTTAAAGTGTGGAAAGGGATAATCTAGAAACAAAAATACAAATGCAGAAAGTTAATATAAAGAACAGCTGCTATTCAGATTTTGAATTATCCCAGAGCTATGGCCCTCAAAGTGCAGTGAACATCAAATGTACCCGGCATTGTGCTAAGTGCTGAAGACATTGAGATAAATAAGGAAGGACCCTAGATAAAAATCCAGGGCTGGAGAGATGGCTTATTGGTTAAGGCGCTTGCCTGTGAAGCTTGTGGACCTACGTTCAATTCCCCAATACCCACATAAGCAAGATGCACAAGGTGACCCTGCTTCTAACTAAGCCCAAGAGTCCCTTTGGCTTGAAATGCTTCTGACATAGGTCCTCGTGGCTGGTGTCTCATTCAGCACATCCCAGCTGCTCCCTCCTTAGAGAATCCTTTCCTTCCCACCTCCGTTATTCCACTTCCTGCCCACCCCAGCCCCCCACCCCCTCAGCGCCTGTTCCCCTTTACTGTTGTATTTTCCTCCAACATTCTCCAGCTTCTAATACATTACATTCTGTGCTGACTTATCTTTTGTTTGTTCCCATTGCCACCACCATCCACATGTAAGCGGGAGAATGTGTCTTGTTGGTTGTTTATTTTTTTCCCCTCCAGCACTTAAAACAGGGCCTAGCCCATGGTAAGTACTCAGTGAATAACTCAAGCCCATAAAAAATGTCCAGATGAATCGCTAACCCATTTCCCCTTATCATAATATTTTCCAGAACTTGCTGTCACTGTAAATGATGTTGCTATAAATAACTTATTACATATAAATAATGCCCCCTTGAATCTATCTCTTTGGGTCAGATTTCCAAAGTAAACATTATAAAATTGCTTTGCATAAGGGTTTTTTTTTTTTATCAGTTTGTAATGCTATTCACTACTTTTGTAAAACCATATCTGTGCTATCTTACTACCTTTGGCTTTTCTTTTTAATTTGTTTTTGTGGTGCTGGGGATTCAACCTAGAACCTCTTACATGCTAAGCAAGTGCTATACCACTAAGGTACACTGCCAGCTAAGACTGGGTTTTATCTCAACCTTTAAAATTTTTATTTATTTGTTTGTTTTTTTGAGGTAGGGTCTCACTCAAGCCCAGGCTGACCTGGAATTCACTATGGAGTCTCAGGGTGGCCTCGAACTCACGGCGATCCTCCTACCTCTGCCTCCCTTTGCACCAGTACTCCTGGATCAACTTTATTTTTGCCAGTTTAGTAGTATAAGTGTATGCCGTGATCATTTTGATTTGCATTTCTTTGACTTTTTTGTAATTTTTTTATTTAATTTTTTTTCTTTTCACAACTTTTATTAATATTTTCCATGATTATAAAAAATATCCCATGGTAATACCCTCCCTCCCCCCCCCCCGTACTTTCCCCTTTGAAATTCCATTCTCCATCATATCACCTCCCCATCTCAATCATTGTTTCTTTGACTTTTAAATACAATTGTTCATATGTCCTTTAGTTTATCTTCTGGTATGAATTACCAGGTCTAACTCCTGATACTTTTGAGGTAGAGATCTTGGATTCATCTTTATTTATCCATACTCTTTGTGGTGGTGCGGGGGGGGGGGGCAACAATATTAATCTTGACTTGTACTTGCTGTAAGTTTTCTTCCATTCTGCTATTCCTTTCTCGTTTACACTTCCAATTAAATTCTGACGGTGTGTTATTTTCTGCAGCCGTGGATTACTGTGCTTCGGAAAACCATGGATGTGAACACGAGTGTGTAAATGCTGACAGCTCCTACTTGTGCCGGTGCCGTAAAGGATTTTCTCTGAACCCGGATAAGAAAACATGCACAAGTAAGTTACACACACTCAATTAGTGCTGCTGCTGTGGGGGCTGTGCCTATGAAAATCTCCCAACCATAGATCAAGTCATGGTATTCCAATACTTTCTGACCCTACGCCTCCTCTGCCAGGCCTTTCTAAGTTGCGCTAACACTATCGCAACATCCAAAACTCAGCTTCTGTTGGAGAGTGCCCACGGGGGTGATCTTGTATCATCGGCTGTGTGTGCTGACGATCTGAGCAGCAGCCCGCGTGCAGCCTCAGCTCGGCTTTGCGTCTATCATCATCAACGGGGCTTGAGGGATCTTTTCATTGAAGCTCTGTGGCTTGTGGGCTGCGGCTCTGCCTCCACACAAGCATCAGAAAACTGCTGAGCCAAAAAGAACTGAATGTGGTTTCTTCAGGGCAGGGTAGGGATAGGTGGATGGCATTTTGCTGAGAACTGCTCAAATTTTCTTTGAGCTATTTCATTTTATTTGATTTTTAACTATGTGCATAAAAATCAGAGTTAAGCGTAGCTCTCAAAATTGGAACATAAAACCTATAAACTTGATCATCAGTTGTACAAAAAGATGCCAGACGTGTGCTTTTCAATATAAAGATATGGCAGAGCCCATCAGAGGTTTTGTTTGTGGGTTCTTGTGCTGCGTGCAGAGGGTCATTTGAGCCTAAGGTTTGATAGCAGTTTAGAATAAGATGTCTGAAACGTATATCATTAAAAGTGTGCATACCTTCCACCTTTTAAAATGCATCCATTACGTACAGTAGTGTACAACTGCACAATTAATTTAAAAATATCCTCCCAAATCCCCCTTACACATAAACTTATAAGCTTTTCTTCAATCCCTTAATATGAGTAGCTTGAAACACCAGATCTGGAGGTGGGGCACATAAGGAACAGTAAGGGCACATTACATCAAAAACATACATTTCTGGGGTTTCAGCCCTGATCCAGTAGAAACGGAGACAGCCAGCTCCTTTCTGGAGTGGAGGGGAACGGACTTTGGTTGGGTCTTAAAGGTAGGATCCATCATCGCCAGGCAAAGGAAGATGAGGTAGGGATACCAGGAGAAGGAAAGAAGTGCCATGATACGAACCAGACAGGGGTACTTAGATCTTCATGCCCAGCACACAGTTGCCTAAAGGCTGTTTTGTTTATGGAGGGAAGGAGTGGCTGAGAGGACTACCCTGTTCCCAGTCTCCCCTCCCTTCTGTACATTCTGAACTGTGAAATAGCAGTCAGGCTGTGGTTGTGATCAGGGGAGGTGGGGTGTTGTGGCTGCTGGACTGAGGAGTCAGTATTCCCCATCAAAGAGAGGAGCCCTGAGCTCCTGGTTCAATTCCAGTTCCTCTGCCTGTTCTTTTCTTTCCTTTCTTTCTTTTCCGAGGCAGAGTCTCCCTCTAACCAGGCTGACATGGAATTCATTATGTAGTCTGAGGGTGGCCTCGAACTCAGGGTGATCCTCCTACCTCTGCCTCCCGAGTGCTGGGATCAAAGGCGTGCGCCACCAAGCCCGGCTCTCCTCTACCTTTTCTCTGGTGACATTGGACATGTGTCTTATGCTTCAATTTCCCCAGCTATCATAGGGGCTTATAATCCTAATGTTAATTCACAGCGTCGCCTTAAAGACTAAGTGAAATAAGTTATAGAAACGACTTAGTAAATTGCCTGGTGCTAAGTAGGTTTTTACAAAAGAGCATACTACAGGGCTGGAGAGATGGTTTAGCCGTTAAGGCATTTGTCTGCAAAGCCAAAGGATCCCAGTTTGACTCTCCAGTACCCACATAAGCCAGATGTGCAAGGGGGCGCATGTATCTGGAGGTTGTTTGCAGTGACTGGAGGTCCTGGCACGTCCATTCTCTCCCTCCTTCTCTTTCTCTCTCCCTCTTTCTCAAATAAATAAATAAATAATTTTTTTTTAAAAAGCATCAAAGACTTTTTGTGTTTACTGAGCATATATTGTATGCCTAGGCTACACTTAAGGGTGCATTTTAAAAATTAAAGATTTCTGGGGCTGGAGAGATGGCTCAGTGGTTAAAGGTGCTTCCTTGCAAAGACTGCTGACCTTAGTTCAATTCCCTAGGACCCACATGCAGCCAGATGCACAAAGTGGTTGATGCATCTAGAGTTTGTTTACAGTGCCAAGTGGCCCTAGTGCATCCATACTGTGTGTGTGTGTGCACGCGCGCGCACATACATGCATGTCTGTCTGTCTTTCTCTCTCCCTCAAATAAGTAAGTAAAAATATTTTTAAAAATTGAACACTTCTTGGGCTGGAGAGATGGCTTAGTGGTTAAGCGCTTGCCAGTGAAGCCTAAGGACCCCGGTTCGAGGCTCGATTCCCCAGGTCCCACGTTAGCCAGATGCACAAGGGGGCGCACGCGTCTGGAGTTCGTTTGCAGAGGCTGGAAGCCCTGGCGCGCCCATTCTCTCTCTCTCCCTCTATCTGTCTTTCTCTCTGTGTCTGTTGCTCTCAAATAAATAAATAAATTTTAAAAATTAAAAAAAAATTGAACACTTCTTGCTGGGTGTGGTGGCTCACATCTTTAATCTCAGCTCTCGAGAGCCAAGCTAGGAGGATTGCTGTGAGCCTGAGACTACATAGTGAATTCGAGGTCAGCCTGGGCTAGAGTGAAGCCCTACCTCAAAACAACAATGAATTAGAATATGAAGGAAAAGAACAAGTAGGAGTTGCTGGGCAGGAGAGGGTAATGGTGGGATTCAATAGAAACAAAAGCACGCTATATACTTGTATGTAATTGTTACAATGAAACTCATTGTTTTCTCCAATTTTGTGTAATAAAAATAGGTACAGAGAAAGAATATCCACATTTATATGAAACTCCTACTAACTGCTCCTCTTTTGCAACTAAAAAAGTTCAAGTCTTCCATTGAAAGTGGATGGGAATACAGGCCATAACCACACAGATCAGCTCTGACACAGGGTCAGGGCTTATGGGACTAAGGACCCACAGTATGGTGCAGGCAAGACCCATGGCTGGAGTGAAGGGAAGGAAACAAGCTGGGCTAGAACAGGTGGCAATGCTGTCTCACTGAGCAGAGGAATGCAGGGAAACACATTCCCTGGCTAATCTTTAGAACTCCATCTTGAGGAGTCACCTTCTCCCACATCTGGTCCCCGTTGGCACTGTGGTACCACCTCCCCCACACTATGGTTTAGCATGTCCCCTATGGCTGAGTGAGGATGGTGCAGAAAGGAGGAAGTCAGACTCTCCTTGGATAGGGCTGCAGAGCCTGGGGGAGGCTCGTCTGGAAGTCAGGGCAAGTCTCATCCAGCTGGGAGGTCTCACCAGCGAGGCTCGGAGCCAGCAACTCACTTATCTCGCTCAGAAGCGAGACCTTGGGGTTGACCGGGCCAATGTGTGGGCCGAGCGCAGTGCTGGGAAAGCTGAAGTGTCCACGGGTGGCACTGGATGAGCTGCCCGGTAGGATTGCCTTCCCACTGACCTCGCAGGTGGTAGGCAAGAGCCAGATGGAAGAGGGCCAGCAAGAGAAATGAGCTGCTTCAAGTACTTAGGAAGTCATGAGAGAGGAAGTAAAGAGAGCCCGCTTGGGAGAACCAAGACACTTGAGTGCTGCAGATCTATAGCAGGACAAGGACAAGGACAAGAACAGAGGAGCATACTGGTGACAAGGGCAGAAACACCGTGGAGGGAGAGGCTCAGCCGCACCAGGGCAGCAGCCCTGTTAGTAATTACTCAGGCAGCATGGCTTCCCGCCAAGGCCTCCTGGCCAATGCTCTGATGTTGAAAGAATTTTTTTCTTACTTGTTACAAAATAAAATAAAAATAAAATAAAACTCAGTTCCTTACATTCCAGTCTCTACTTTTAACTTTTAACCAAAAGTGTACTTGAAAGCTAATCCAATTAGAAAGCGTGCAATTAATGTCCGTAAAAGGTCTTCCATCAGTGTAATATAACAAGCATGATTAATTTGTGATTAGGCCAAGATGTACATAATTAGAGCTCTATGTTCCTGAACAAGTAATAAAATTCAAAATACCTAAGTGGCATTCAAAAAAGCTTCCCCAAGCCTGGGCATGGTGGTGCATGCCTGTAATACCAGTACTCAGGAGAAGCAGAGGCAGGAGGGCTTACTGCAGGTTTGAGGCCAGTCGGTATTACACAGTAAGACCTTGTCTCAAAAAGCCAGACCAACCAACCAAATAAACAAACAAAACCCCCCAAAATCCTTTTTATATCAACTCCTTATGCCGAAGCAACCCATTGTAACTCAGTCTAACTGCTTCTTAGGGGAAGAAGAGAAACATTCACGTAGTATCAGTTTGCACAAATATTTGCTTTTTAAAATTTATTTTTATTTATTTATTTGAAAGACAGAGAGAGATACAGAAATAGGCAGGTAGAGAAAGAGAGAGAGAGAGAATGGGCATGTCAGGACCTCTGGGCACAGTAAATGAACTCCAGATGTGTGCGCCCCCTTGCGCATCTGGCTTACATGGGTCCTGGGGAGTCAAACATGGGTCCTTTGGCTTTGCAGGCAAGCGCCTTAACGGCTAAGCCATCTCTCCAGCCCAATATTTGCTATTTTATTGTTACAAACTACACATAACATAAAATGTTCCACAGTACCCATTTTAAGCGTCATTAAGTACATTCACATTGTTGTGTGACCACCTACCACCCCGAAACTAAAACTCTACTCATTAAATAATAACTCTCTTGGATACGTACCCAGCCACCTGCGGCAGTCACAGCTCCACTTTCCGTGCCTATGAATGTAACTATGTCAGGATACTTTTTTTCATATAAGTGGAAACATACATTACTTGTCCTTTCACAACTAGCTTCATTCCACATAGCATAATACCTGCAGCATTTATATTGTAGCATGTGTCAAAAATTCCATCTTTTTAGAAAAATTATTTATTTAAGAGAGACAGAGGGGAAAAGAGTGAGTATGGCATGGCAGGACCTGGTGCCACTGCAGATGAACTGTGGACACATGAACTACTTTGTGCATCTGGCTTAACATGGGTACTGGGAATCAAACCTCAGCTGGCAGATTCTGCAAGCAAACACCTTTAACCAGTGAGCAATCTCCCTTGCCCTTCCCCTCCCCTTCCTTTTTAAGACTGAATCATATTCCATTTTGCAGGCATGCCACATGGGCACTTTGGATGTTTCCAGCTGTGGGCTATTATGAATTATGCTGCTATGAGCTTGGTGTTCAAGTCCCTGCTTTCAATTTTGTTAGGCATATATCTAGAAGTAGCTGGATCACGTGGTGGCAACACTTTTTGATGTAAGTCTTAATCCTTCACTCGTGAGCCAAGTCTGAGAAAGAACAGACAGGCGGTCAGAGTTTTCACTCGGACAGTGGATAGAAGCAGACGGGAACTTGCGTGTTTGGCATTGAGGAGACTGTGGCCTTCAGGTCTGATGCGGGCTCATCCAATGCCATGTTGCTGAACGCTTTTGTTGCTGTGTATTACTTTCCTGCTTATGCTCATTGTTTTCCAGACTCCATTGATAATAGGGTGAATATTTCCAGTTCATTTTTCAAGTCAAAAGGCTTTGCGTACAGCCAGGTACTGAACAAAGGCACTACATTCAAAGTGAACACAAGAAGGAAAGAATTTAATGCTGTTTCGACAACTGAAGATCTAGAACAAGTTATCAGGCTCCCTGGCCAGGATACAACTCATATGCTGAGTCCTACTACCTTTGTATGAAGCAAGGACTCTCGGTTGGAAGAGACCTTAGAGTTCAACCTAGCTCTTGGCCACTTCAATGTCTTCATCGAGCTATCACGCAGCCTGCACTTGAAAACCACTGTTGACAGGGTCCTCACTTCTCTCCAGTTCATTCCCCAGTACTCAGCACTCCTCTTAGAAAGTGATTCCCAGGTTGGAGAGATGGCTCAGCAGTTAAAGCACTTGCCTGCAAAGCCTGACAACCCAGGTTCAATTCCCCACATAAAGGCAGATGTATGAAGTGATGCATGCATCTGGAGTTCATTTGCAGTGGCTGGTGTGCCCAACCTCTCTGTCTCCTTTCTATCTCTCTCTGCTTGCAAATAAATAATTTTTTTTAAAAAAAAAAAGACAGTGATTCCCCAGGCTAAGCTGGTATCTATTTCCTTATGCTTGGGCCTCAAGAGAACAAATTGAGCATCTCACGGTCTTTGCGGTCACTAAGATGAGTCATAGCAGCATAACTTAATTTTACTTAGTAGAATTGCCAGGCATGAAAAATGTGGTAGCAACTATCCAGATTTTAAAAGACATTGATCAGTTTGCTAGTGGGAGCCAAAGGGAGAGATGTATGCCAATTGAAAGAACAACTGATTAAGTTTGTGACTAGCTGACTGTCTTAGCACACAATGCAGATGGCTGAATTGAACTCATATCGGCCTCCTGAGTGCTGAGATTTTAGGCGTGTACAATATACCTGCCCAAAAGGCCATTTTTAAGCAGCCTGGGTGGAAGAAGTCTTAAAAAGGATACAAGAGGGCTGGGGAGAAGGCTTAGTGGTTAAGGTACTGCCTATAAAGCCTAAGGACCCAGAACTTCTCAGATCCCATACAGCCAGGTGCACAAGGTTACACATATATACTCAAGGCAGCACATATGTACAAGGTGGCGCACATGTCTGGAGTTCAATTACAGTGGCTGGAGGCCCTAGCACACCAATTCAATTCTCTCTCTCTCTCTCTCTCTCTCTCTGTCTGTCTCACTCTCACTCTCCATTAAAAGGGGGGGGGGTCAATCTGATGGGCTTGCCTCAAAAAACAAACAAAAAAGGATACAAGAGCCGTTTTCCATTCTTGGTGACTCCTTTTTGGCTCTTAGTTGCAATGTTTATGCAACTAAAGCCCAATAAAACACCCGTGAGGAGTAATACCATCACTCATTTATTCATTCAACAGCATTTGTTGAGTGTCTATTGTACACCAGAAACAGTCATAGACACAGGGTTTAAATCCTTGACCTTGTGTAGCTTACATTGTATTGGAGTAAGGGAAGAGAAGACTGCACATCTCGAAAAGCAAGTAACACTGGAAAGAGATAAGACAGGAGGGAGACTGTCTGGGCAGAGGGAGGGAATGTAGCACCAATGTACATCCCTGAAGCCGGAGCCGCAAGGAAGCCCATGTGACCAGAACAGAGAAAGGTTTGGAGATGGCCGTTGATTGATCTGTAGATGTGCTTGACCTGTTTCTTCACAGTCATGCATTTGCTTCCTAGCTCCCAAATTCTATTTGATCCTACCTGTGAGCTCGTAGTTACTCCCCTAGACTGAGATCTCAAATGCCCTTTGTTGTTTGCATTTTGTGTTTTTCATAGAGACATTTATGACTATATATATTATTCCCATAGACTGAGGTCTCAGATTCACTTTGTTGTATTTTGTGTTTTGCATTGAGACATCTGTGACTATATATATTATCCTCAGCAATGTTCTCTGATTATTTTCTTTCCCAAATCTCTCCTACACTGTTCTGTTTTCTATATTATTTCTACTATTTTCCATGGCAACGAGTTTTCTAATTATGAATATATATTTATTTTTCTGATTACAAAAGTAATACAGAGTTATTGAAGAAAACTGGTTTTTATAAAAATGAAGTTATATAAAATTAAATTACCTATAATCTACTGCCCAGAGATAACTTTTTTTGTGTGTGGTTTTGTGATGTAAGGTCTCACTCTAGCCATGATGTCCTGGAATTCACTATGTAGTCTCAGGTGAGCCTTGAACTCACAGTAATTCTCCTACCTTGGCCTCCCAAGTGCTGAAATTAAAAGCATGTGCTATGATGCCTGGAAGAGAACTATTTTAATTTGGAACATTCCTTTCATCTTTAAAAATTTTTTATTTAGGCCAGGCGTTGTGGCACATTCCTTTAATCCCAGCCCATGGGAGGACTGGCAGACTTTGCAAGCAAGTACCTTTAACAACTGAGCCGTCTTCCCAGCTCCTCTAGTCTTTTTAAAATGTATTCATGTGGATACATTTTTGTAACATTGAGATAATACACTATAGCATTAACTTGGGATATTTTAACATGTTACAGAAACATTTTAATGTCTTACATAAGATTTGGTCATATGTACGAGTGATAATCTCTTCAACAGTTTTCTTGACTGCTCAGATTGGATGGTGATAACCATCTTTATGCATAAATCCTTGTATTTTTTTAAAATATTTTTTGTCATTTTTATTTCTTTATTTGAGAGTGACAGAGAGAGAGGGAGAGACAGAGACAGATAGAAAGGGAATGGGCGCGCCAGGGCTTCCAGCCACTGCAAACGAACTCCAGATGCGTGCGCCCCCTTGTGCATATGGCTAACGTGGGACCTGGGGAACTGAGCCTCGAACCAGGGTCCTTAGGCTTCACAGGCAAGCGCTTAACCACTAAGCCATCTCTCCAGCCCAAATCCTTGTATTTTTAATAACATTTATTTATTTATTAAAGATTTTATTTTTATTTATTTATTAGAGACAGAGAGAGGGAAAGAGAGACACAGAAAAAGAGAGAGAATGGGCACACCAGGGCCTCTAGCCACTGTAAATGAATTCCATATGCATGGACCACCATGTGCATCTGGCTTACATGGGACGTGGAGAATTGAACCTGGGTCCTTAAGCTTCATAGGCATGCACCTTAACCACTAAACCATCTCCCCAGCCCTATTTATTTACTTATTAAAGAAGACTAAATTAAACAGATATACCCTGTTCATGGATCTGAAAATTTCATATTGTTAAATAACAGGTCTTTTCAACTTAACAATAGATTCAAATCAATCTCTATAATAATCAATCTCTATAATAAATGCTACCATGCTTTTTTATTTATTCTAAAATATATTAAAATGGTCAAATAAACTGAAAGAGATGGACAAAATTAGAGAACTAAAACTACCTGACTTTAAGACTAATTATAATTCAACAATAACCAAGATGATGTTGAACTGTGAAAATATGGACATAAAGATCAATAGAACACAGTAAAGTTCAGCAATAGACTCACACATATATACTGAAATAATTTTCAACAAATGTACCAAGGAAATTCTATGGGGAATAAGTTGATATTGTCAACAAATAGTAATCATTACCTTGATTATGTTTGCGGTTTTATGTGATTATACATATGTCAAAATCATTAATAACATAAATATATCTTAAATATGTGCTGGGTTAGGGGGTTAAATTATACCTCAAAAACAAGAACTAAAAGGTGGCACATGTGCTTCATCACAGCCCTTGGGAGGCAGAAGTAGGAGAATCACTGTGAGTTCAAGGCCAACTACATAGTGAATTCCAGGTCAGTCTGGGCTATAGTGAGACCCTACCTTGAAATGCCAAAAACAAAAAGCAAAACAAAACAAAAAATCAGTAATTAAAAAAGAAACAGGGGGCTGGAGAGATGGCTTAGCGGTTAAGTACTTGCCTGTGTAGCCTAAGGACCCTGGTTTGATGCTTGATTCCCCAGGACCCATGTTAGCCAGATGCACAAAGGGACACACACACCTGGAGTTCATTTGCAATGGCTGAAGGCCCTGGCGTGCCCATTCTCTCTCTCTCTGTCACTCTCAAATAAGTAAATAAAAATAAACAAAAAAAAAAAATTAAAAAAAAACAGGGGCCGGCATGGTGGCATACGCCCTTAATCCTAGCACTTGGGAGGCAGAGGTAGGAGGATCGCCGTGAGATTGAGGTCACCCTGAGATTATATAGTGAATTCCAGGTCAGCCTGGGCTACAGCAAGACCCTACCTTGAAAAACCAAAAAACAAACAAACAAACAAAAAAACCAGACAGGGTGGGCTGGAGAGATGGTTTAGCAGTTAAGGCTTTTGCTTGCAAAGCCAAAGGACCTTGGTTCGATTCCCCAGAACCCACGTAAGCCAGATGTACAAGGGGGCGCATGCATCTGGAGTTCGTTTGCAGTGGCTGGAGGCCTTCATGCCCCCATTCTCTCTCTCCCTTTCTCTGTCTCTCTCTGTCTCTCTCAAATAAAAATTAAAAAGGGTAAACTACATATTTTCAAAATGGCAAGGTCATAAAAACCTGAAGAGAGGCTGGGGAAGTTCTGTGACCATGACTGTCATCTGTGGTGATAGAAATGCCTGATCTGGGGGCTGGAGAGATCGCTTAGCAGTTAAGGTGCTTGCCTATGAAGCCTAAGAACCCAGGATCATCTCCCTAGAACCTACGTAAACCAGATGCACAAGGTAACACATGTGAACAAAGTCACACATGCACACAAGGTGGTACACACCCCTGGAGTTCAATTGTGGTGGCTAGAGGCCCTGGCGCACCAATTCTCTGTCTCTCATATAAATAAAAATAAACCAGGCATGGTGGCACATGCCTTTAATTCCAGCACTTGGAAGGCAGAGGTAGGTGCATCACCATGAGTTTGAGAGAGAGAGAGAGAAAGAAAAAAAGAGAGAGAGAGAGAGAGAGAGATTATATCACGTGGGGAGATAGCTCAATTGGAAAAGTGTTTTCTTGCAAACATGAGGGCCTGAGTTCAATCTCTAGAACACACACTTTTTAAAAAGCCAGGCATTGTGGCCCACATTTGCGATCCCTGTGCTGGGGGAAAGACAGGAGTCTCTCTGGAGCTCACTGGCCAGCTAGTCTAACCTATTTGGTGAGTTCCATGCCACTGAGAGACCTTGTCTCCAAAAAGGTAGATAGCCTTCCTGAGGATCAACACCCAAGGTTGTCCTTTTGACTCCATATCTGCACGTGTGCACACACACACACACACACACACACACACACACACACACTAGCAGTTACTTCTCTGCTGGGACAAAACACCCTATCAAAGGCATGTTATGGGGGAAAGGTTTTATTTCAGGCTCATAGTTTCAAGAAGCTTCACCATGGCGAAGAAGCTGGCTCACTTCACCACATATCCTCAGCAGAGAGCAAGCTGTCTGTCAACACAGCAGGCTAGATGAGCCAACTTAGTCAACTCCAAGGTCTAGTGACACATCTCCTCCAGCAGGGCTCTGCTTCCCGGCCTCCACTAGCCGAGGACTCAACAGAGAACTTGAACACAAGCACTTGAGGCTATGGGGCCATTCACTTTCCAACCACCTCACATATCCACACACACACACAGGTGTGCACACCAACAAAAACATTAGCAAACTGGTAAAATTAGAAGGTGGATGATAAAGTATTGTATCAATGTAAATTTTTGAATTTATAACTACAGTTATAACTATAAGCCTGTATTGCATTTAAGGGGGAAAGACTAGGGTACATGTAACTTATTCTTTTACAAATTCTCTTACAATAGTTCAGAAAGATCTCAAAGAGATACCCACATGATAACCAAATGGAGTATATAATGTTAGAAGCATGTGAACCTGAGTAAATATATATAGGTATATTATATATTAGTTGGTTTATTCCTATTTTTAAATTTGCCAAGGAAACTATAGAAAACTAAATTAAATAGATATGTCATATTCATGGATCTGAAAATTCCATGTTATTAAATCTTTGTAAATTTGTTTCCAAATAAGTTTTCAAAATGCATTGCTATGTGGCTGTGGTATTGCAGAACTCACACACACACACACACACACACACACACACACACGCGTGTGTGTGTGTGTGTGTATATATATGATGAGTTCATGTGGTTTAAAGATATGTTATGAAATGTTTGTGGACAGAATGATTTAAGATCTGGGGATAACTTCAAAGTAATATGGGATCTTACAGAGGTGAGAGTATATGAAAGAAGAGAAGCCATAGACAGATCATCTTCTTTGCTTTGGAGTGGGCTGTGTAGTGTTTGTGTGTGGTGCATGCACGTGTGTGTGCAGATGCATATGCAGTGATGTGTACCCTTATGGGAGCCGGAGAAAGTCAGGCCTTCTCTGCAGTTGCTCTTCTGCCTTGTTTCCTTGAGATGGAGTCTCTCACGGAGCCTGGAGTTTGGTTTGACTAGCTGATTAGCGAGCCCCATCAATCCTCCTGTCTGTGTCCCACTCGGGGCTGGGGTTATAGACACGCACAGCCAGGCCTGACTCTCTGCGTGGGTGCTGGGGATTAAACTTGGGTCCTTGTGCTTGTGCAGTGAGCGCTCTTACCCACTAAGCCATCTCCCTAGCCCATCCACGGATGTGCGTGAAGCTGATGATATGCATGTGGATCTGCTGTACCATTCTAATTTTGCATCACTTAAAAGTTGGGAAGGGGGCTGGAGAGATGGCTTAGCGGTTAAGCGCTTGCCTGTGAAGCCTAAGGACCCCGGTTCGAGGCTCGGTTCCCCAGGTCCCACGTTAGCCAGATGCACAAGGGGGCGCACGCGTCTGGAGTTCATTTGCAGAGGCTGGAAGCCCTGGCGCGCCCATTCTCTCTCTCTCCCTCTATCTGTCTTTCTCTCTGTGTCTGTCGCTCTCAAATAAATAAATTTAAAAAAAAAAGTTGGGAAGGGATTGGAGAGATGGCAGGGTGGTTAAGGTACTTGCCTGCAAAGCCTAACAACCTGAGTTCATTTCCCCTGTACCCACGTAAAGGCAGATGCACAAAGGTGCATGTGTCTGGAGTTCATGTTCAGTGGCTGAAGGCCCTGGCAGACCCATATATTCTCTCTCTCTCTTCTCTCTCTCTCTCTCCCCTTGCAAATAAGTAATTGTTTTTAAAAAGTTGGAAGGAATTGGTATTTTCTTGTGATTTTTTTTTTCTTTCAAGACTATTATATGCTTTTCTGCTACCTCATTTATTTCCTTCAGTAGGGACTAGGAAAATTCTTTTATGACGAATGCTTTATTATGAAAATTATGTACATAGTTCACATGTTCCTTAAGGCAATAAAAATTCTCTTCAAGACAAAAGTCTTCTTTGAAGAGTCCATCAATGGCCACTTGTTTGGAGCAATTTTAAACAATGTGTCCAAGTTCCAACACAGCAAAATACTCAGACCTTTCAGTTGAGCATCTCTTTCCTTATTTAAAAATGCTTCTACGGGCTGGAGAGATGGCTTAGCGGTTAAGTGTTTGCCTGTTAAGCCTAAGGACCCCAGTTCCAGGCTCAATTCCCCAGGACCCACGTTAGCCAGATGCACAAGGGGTGCACGTATCTGGAGTTCGTTTGCACTGGCTGGAGGCCCTGGTGTGCCCATTCTCTCTCTCTCTCTCTCTCTCTCTGCCTCTTTCTCTGTCACTTTCAAATAACTAAATAAAAATAAGCAAAAAAATTTTTAAATGCTTCTTCAAGTAAAATTCTTTTATAACAAATTTCTTGAAACCATTTCTTTCCGAATATTTCAGTGTAGAGGAGAGACTCCCCAAAGATCACTTTTATTTATTTATTTATTTTTGGTTTTTCGAGGTAGGGTCTCACTCTAGCTCAGGCTGACCTGGAATTCACTATGGAGTCTCAGGGTGGTCTCGAACTCACCGTGATCCTCCTACCTCTGCCTCCCACGTGCTGGGATTAAAGGCATGCGCCACCACGCCCAGCTGTGGATAACATTTTTTAATTGGATCTTGAAAGATCTGATTTATGTCAGCTAAGTCCACTGAGGGAGTGTGGGAGGAGTTGGAAGCCCAGAATATCTGTGCCTTTTCCTCTAGTTCCTGTATTTCCCAGGAGTTAATTTTGTGTCCTATTGTTTGGTTCAGTTTAAAGAGTTTGAGTGGGCTAGTTTGATTCGGGGGAGGTTTAATTGCTTTAGTGGCATAAATTCCATAAAACACTGAGCTGAAATGTTTCTTCCCAGCCTGTAATCCAACAAACTAATGCCCAATTTTGATTTCAGTGGTTCTCATGTGCACCAAGTGAAAGAACCATGTTTGCAAATTCCTTTGTGGCATAAATACTTTGTAGCATGTCAAAAGGATTGTTTCTGTTTGGAGGGGGTATCCCTAGCCATGGAAATAGCTTTATGGAGAGATCCTTTCCTGGCATGAGTCCTTGAGGCATGCGTTTTATCCATGTAGGAAAAAATAATGACCAAAAATCCTTGGTTTTGTGCTGGAGAGATGGCTTAGCAGTTAAGGTGCATACCTACCAAGCCTAAGGACCAAGGTTCAATTCTCCAGGTCCAGATGCACATGGTGGCACATGCATCTGGAGTTCTTTTGCAGTGGCTGGAGGCCCTGGTGTACCCATTCATTCTGTCTCTCTCTATCTCTCTCATTCTCTGTCTCTAATAAATGAAAATAAATGAATAAATAAAAGATTTATTTTTATAATCCTTGGTTTTCATCGGCCAACTGTTTTTTTTTTTTTGTTGTTGTTGTTCATTACTCCTATGATCTCACTTTCTTTCAGAGATAGACTACTGTGCCTCACGTAACCATGGATGCCAGCATGAGTGTGTGAACACCGGTGAGTCCTATTCCTGCCACTGCCTGAAAGGCTTTATGCTGAATCCAGACAAGAAAACCTGCCGAAGTAAGTCGCACTGAGGAGGCATGTTCCACCCAATACTCCTCCCATTGGTTTTCCTTTCCAGGCAGATATTTTTTTTTAGATTTTTAAAATTTATTTATTTATTACAGACAGAGAGGGGGTGGAGGGGAGGGAGAGAGAGAGAGAGTGTGTGTGTGTGAGAATGTGCGTGTCAGGGTCTCTAGCCACTGCAAACAAACTCCAGACATAAGCGCCATCATGTGCATCTGGCTTACATGGGACCTGGAGAATCAAACCTGGGTCCTTAGGCTTCACAGGCATGTGCCTTAACCACTAAGCCATCTCCCCAGCCCTCCAGGCATATTTTAAGTAGGTTGTACTTGTAATCAGCACCAGTGTTGTTATTCTATCCTTTGTTCTCACCTTTTGGCTCACTGGATCCTATTGTGGGACTGGATTTGTTTAGCAACTCAGGGTCTATGCTGAAGTCCCTTCTATCTGACAGGTTGCTCACCCCTCCTCTCCATCCCCACAGGGGGCCTTGACAAAGAAAAGGCGCAGAGATGGGACAGCAGAGGAGAAAACTTGAAATCACAGGTCTGTCCTCTTAGACAGGAAGGATGGTGCGTGGCGGCACACGCCTTTAATCCCAGCACTCAGGAGGCAGAGGTAGGAGGATCTGTGTGAGTTCGAGGCCACCCTGAGACTACATAGTGAATTCCAGAAAAGCCTGAGCTAGAGTGAAATCCTACCTCAAAAAAAAAAAAAAAAAGAAAGAAAGAAAGAAAAGAAAAGAAAAGAAAAGAAAAGAAAAGAAAAGAAAAGAAAAGAAAAGAAAAGAAAAGAAAAGAAAAGAAAAGAAAAGGAAGGAAAAAAGAAAAAGTCAATCCTGAGACAGCCCCTATCCCTAACCACCCAGCTGTCCCTCTGGTTCACCTGAGCCAGAAGACAGCCCACCCCCATAAGGTTATAAATACCTTTTCAAGGGGAGGGCAGGCTCTCTGATCACTTGGGAACTTCCAGCTGTGGGTGAGATTTTCCTTCCACCGGGCCTGGACTGCCCCACTCAGGCCTAGACCCAGGCCCAGCAGGGGAGGCTCCAGCCCTTACTCTCCACATGGGCTCCTTTACTGCCTCCAGCTCCCCACATGGCAGGAGCTCCTTGAACTTTTTTTCTTTTCTCTTTTCTTTCTGTGCTTTTTTTTCCCAGGCCCTCAATGGGGGACCTCTTGCCAGATGGGTGCCTTTCCTTGGCCCTGTACTTCCCTCAATAAATACAATAATTTAATCATTTTTTAAAAAAGAAAAAAAAGCTGGAGAAATGGCTTAGCGGTTAAGGTGCATGCCTGTGAAACCTAAGGACCCAGGTTTGATTCTCTAGGTTCCATGTAAACCAGATACACATGATTGTGCATGTGTCTGGAGTTTGTTTGAAATGACTGAGGTCCTGGAGCACCCATTCTCTCTCTCTTTCTCTCCTTTTCTCCCTCTCTCTGTTTCTAATAAATAAAATAAAATAAAATAAAGCAAACAAAACACAACATAACAGCTATTATCAGTCAGTCCTTGTCACTGTGACAAATTGCCCAAGGAAATAAAGGAGGAAGGATTTGTTTTTAAAATAAAAGGGAAAAAATAAAGAAAAGAAAAAGTTAATACTCAGGGCATCCCAGCCAAATGCAGGGGATACAGTGTGTTAGCAGGGTGATGGTGAGGATGTGCTAAGTAATCCAGATGCCTGTTATCTGGAACACACTGATAGCATCAGATCTCTTTAAACTGGATTATTAGGAATGAGGCTATAGCTTAATGGTAGAGTGCTTGCTTAACATGCATAGGGCCCTAGGGTTGGTCACAAATATGATATAGCAGACAGCTTCAGGTTCACTGAGATGAACTTCCAGACCAGACATGGTTGGGAAGAAGGGATATTTATTGTAGTTTACAGATCCAGGGGAAGTTCCATAATGGCAGAACCAAACACACAAAGAGAAAAAGCCACACCGCACAGCACACTCAGGAACTCCAGCTAGGTACACTTTGCACATCTTTAGATTGGAATCTCAAACCCACCACCACACCTTAGGGCTGGATCGCCCAGTGGCCCAGTGACACCTCCTCCAGCCAGTTGGCTGCTGATCCAAACTACAAACTAATAAAACACTGAATATATTGGGGGCCATCTATTCAAACTACTACAAATGGCAAGTTGATATAAGTAAATAAATCAACAATCAGACACACCAGTCTGCTTCTGAGGGACGCTAGAAGGGAAAGCCCACCAGCCAATCCTCGACAGCTCAGGGTGCTTGGCACACGTAGGCTCAGCGCACACTTATGGAGTGGGTGAATGAATGGTAAAGGAATTGTTTTGAGATGTGTCATCCTGGAGAAATTGCAACTGTTACTGGAATTCCTTGGTCTTTTTTTTGCTTGCAATTTCCTGACCATGCCATTCATAAACTTCTGTGGAGCTTCTGGTTTTGTTTCCCTGCCTCTCTTCTGCCCACCACCACTTTGAGATGGAGCTTGCAGTCCTCCCCTTTGGGCCTGGCAGGGCTGGCAGCACAGGCATGCACACAGTGCGCTGCTTCAGCCACTGCTCTGGCCATGTGCACAGCAATATTCTTGCACGGCGGGACCTCCAGGCCTCTCTTCCACAAAGCACCATGGGCTGTATGTGTGCCCGAATCTAGACAAGTCACTTTCCACCTATAGCACAGATTAATGGACACACGCATTCTACTAAGTATTAAGCCATGTATGGTGGCATATATGGTCCATATTTTGAAGCTGAGCCTCTCTTATTAAAAGTTAATTCTGGGGCTGGAGAGTTGGCTTAACGGTTAAGGTGTTTGCCTGCAAAGCCAAAGGATCCTGGTTCGACTCTCCAGAACCCACGTTAGAGATGTACAAGGGGTGTATGCATCTGGAGTTCATTTGCAGTGGCTGGAGGCCCTGGCGCACCCATTCTCTCTCTCTCTCTCTCTCTCTCTCTCTCTCTCTCTTTCTCTCTCAAATAAATAAATAAAATTTATTTTTTAAAAGTTAATTCCCATGCTGGGCATAGCTTTAATCCTAGCACTCGGGAGGCGGAGGTAGGAGGATCACCATGAGTTTGAGGCCAGCCTGCGACTACATAGTGAATTCCAGGTCAGCCTGGGCTAGCATGAGATCCTACCTAGAAAAAAAAAAAAAAAAAGTTAATTCTCACTGGCCTTCCTGGCTATAAACCCTGAAAACAGCCAGTTGTTAAATGGAAGTCCTAATTCAGAGCATTTAAAATGTGAATACAATTAGACTGAATATTTTCCATTAGACCACACACGCCTACAGCATGTTGAAAGACCAGCTCCTCGGCCTGACGGCTCCTCTCGGTGCTGTTGACATCTTTTCTGGGGCTGAGGGAATCCTGGGCCTGACTGCACCACAGGAAATCAGTTGCAGGTGGGCTTATTTGTGGCTGAAGGCTCTTAGGGGGACAATTACACCAGGTTCTTCTTGGACACTTGGACACTTATACTTGTGTGTTTCCTGTGTGTTACTAATGGAGCAGAAAAGGGAAATAAGTCGGGCATGTGGCCACTGGCGGAGACTTTGCTTGAGACCCAGCATCTCTTGCCAGTCCCTCCACGATTTGCTCATCCTGCGCGCTCCCTCCACGCGCTGCTGGAGAGGCCGTTGGCAGAAGAGATGCCATCAAGACAGTCAGTGCACACATCGAGGGGAGGCTGAGAATGCAGCCCAAACTGGCCGTGATGGCCCCGTTTTAGGCTGTAGCACCTGCCAGAGGCCCTAACATTCATTTATGTACATTCAGGGGTGAAAATTTCATTTTCTCTTTAGCCAGGTGCCCTGTGATTGGTGTTTTTTTTTTTGTTTGTTTGTTTGTTTTCCATCCAGGAAAAATAGACTTTCCTCCTATGAGCTGGTGTCCTCATCAGCCCTTCTCCCAACATTCCCTCTTCATCATTAAATTTCCCTTTGTCTTTGCGGCAAGCCCAGCCCTGACCTCGTGAGGCCAGCTGCTCAGAGCTGCCCTGACACAAGGCTTGCGCCCAGCCCATAGATCATGGTAGGTGGCTGGAAACGGAAGCGAGCGTTCATAGTCTCTCCAGAACATTACATGGCCGAGGGAAGCAGAGCAACTGGGCTTAACATCTGGGGTTTGTCATTAGGAGTCTGAGGTCTCTGGGGTGATCTGAGCTTAGGGTACAGCTATTTATTTACATGATAGATTTGGCTGAATTTCAAATCTAATGAAAAATATATGTTTCAAAGAAACTCGATGTCAATTCAATTAAACTGGAAAAAGTCAAGCTCAAGGCCCACTGATGGAAAGACTCTTGGCCAGGATTTAGCCTTCAATCTCATCAGGGCCGAACTTCTCCTCCCGCCCCTAACCCCAAGACTGCACAAAGGTAGTGGTGACAAAGAGTGGACCCCAGGCTGACCCAGCCATCTAGGGGGAGCCCCATGGCTGAGTCAGATGCAGGTGTGATGCAGGTGGTGGACTCTGGGATGCTGGATTCTGACACCCACGTGGGGATGGCCCCAGAGCTGAAAAGTGACCCTCTACAAAGGCAGTGTGAAATCTCTTATGAGCCATGAGATATGAGGTCTGGTCAGGGCAATGTCGCTCAGCCACATGATGTCACCTTGGGTTTGGTATGTTTTACTTCTCCACACATGGATTTCCTAAATGAAAGGTCTGTACTCTCTGGTGCTACATGGTTTTAACCGGTCTGGTTTTCCTTAAACTTACTCTAATGCTGTTCAGCTGACATTATAACCTGAAACATGGAGTCACTCATCTTTCATGTTTTCAGTCTTCTCAGCTAAGTCTCTGACGCTTTTATGATGAATTTTATTATCTGACAATCCTGACCTCTGACCTCAGGTTTCTGCCAGACACACAGGGCCTTTCCAGATGAAGTGACATCCATCCAAGCCTGGCCCGTATTTGCCACTTTGCACCTTACGAGGCTCACGTAGCCAGATATGGAGTGCATAGGTGGTACTCAGTAGATATGTACTGAGTGTATAAATGAGCAAATGAATAGATAAGCGGCGTGTCTGAGACAGGGTGGCTCACTTGTGAAGAAAGCAAAGAGCTACCAACCTTTGCTGTGAAGAATCATCCTTTCATCATAGAGAAATAATGAGTGACCAAAGGGATAAGCATATCTAACCTGATTTAAGCATGACACAGTGCACGCTTAAACCAAAGCATTATATGACACCCCATTAATAGGTACAATTTCTTAATGTAATTTTATTTTATTTTTTATCTTTTCACAATTTTTATTAACATTTTCCATGATTATAAAAAATATCCCATGGTAATACCCTCCCCCTCACTTTCCCCTTTGAAATTCCATTCTCCATCATATTAATAGGTACAATTTTTTAAAGATTTATTTTATTTATTTATTAGATACAGAGAAAAGAAGAGAAAGAGAGAAAAAAAAGGTTGTGCCAGGGCCTCTAGCCACTGTAAATAAACTCCAGATGCATGTGTCACCATGTGCATTCTGGCTTACTTGGAACCTGGAGAATTGAACCTGGGTCCTTAGGCTTCTTAGACATGCACCTTAACTGCTAAGCCATCTCTCCAGCCCAATAGGTACAATTTTTATTTTATATATCTTTAAAGTAAACTTGAAAGGAACCACTTGGAGAAGGGTCTTTGTGTATGTTTGTGTGTATGTGTGTGGCTATATGTTTGTATGTGTGATCCTACTTGGGGGAAACAAAAAAGAGTTTTTGTTTTTGTTTTGCTTTTTGAGGTAGGGTCTCACTCTAACCCAGGGTGATCCTGAAATTCACTATATACTCTCAGGATGGCCTTGAATGCCTGTCGATCCTCCTACCTCAACCTACCAAGTGCCGGGATTAAAGATGTGTGCTACCAAGCCTGGCAAGATTTTTTTTTTTTTAAACAGATATTTGCTCTGTAACCCAGGATGACACCAAATTCACAATTCTGCTCGTAGACCTTCTCTTTATGTCTAGCTGGTCATAACCTGGGCCATTCCCACCCTTAGACCAATGCTGCCAAGGAGGACATGACTGCCTGGCTGGCTTACACAAGGCATGATTCATGCCTTGGGGGGCCACAAGGTTACAGTTGCTGGCAAGACAAGCAACAGTGCCTGCCACATCCCCAGCAAATGAACAATGCTATATACAGTTCAGCTGCTCCCGCCCAGCCAGTGAGGCCACTTTACCCCCATCCCTAACACCAGTGGTATAAAGGCCTCTATAATTTAATTTTGTTCCTTTTACAGTTCATCTCCCTTGTGACCTACTATGTTTAGGATCTTGCAGTTTTAGCATTGTCTACTGGGAAATTAGTTGTTCATTGAGTACTGGTTAGGAGGCAGCACCTATGGGAAGAAACAGTCTGGACAAGAGTGAGCACACCACAGGCCAGAACTGTTCTAACCGGGCCGGAGCAACATGTCTCATCCAGTTTCATGATCTGGATGCCGTCAAGATCAGAGCAAGGCTAAGCTTTTGTTTGTTTATTTGTTTGTTTGTTTTTTGAGTAGGGTTTCATTCTAGTCCAGGCTGACCTAGAATTCACTATGTAGTCTCAGGGTGGCCTCGAACTCACAGTGATCATCCTACCTCTGCCTCCCAAGTACTGGGGTAAAAGGTGTGCGCCACCACACCCAGCAAGGCTAAGCTTTTTTTTTTTTTTTTTTTTTAATTTTTATTTATTTATTTGAGAGCAACAGAGAGAGAGAGAAAGAGGCAGACAGAGAGAGAGAATGGGCACACCAGGGCCTCCAGCCACTGCAAACGAACTCCAGATGCGTGCGCCCCCTTGTGCATCTGGCTAATGTGGGTCCTGGGGAATCGAGCCTCCAACCAGGGTCCTTAGGCTTCACAGGCAAGCACTTAACCGCTAAGCCATCTCTCCAGCCCAAGGCTAAGCTTTTTGACCCTTCTTTATGCAATTGCCATTTCCTGACCTCCCTGAATCTCAGCTAGACATTTTGCAAGTGCAGCTTTTGTTTATTCTGCCTCTGTCAAATGTCTCTGCAGGAGGATGCTCCCTACATTCTCTGAACACTACCAATCAAGTTAACGTGAGGAAGTGACTGTGTTTGTTTGTTTGTTTTGGTTTTGTTTTTTTTGGGGGGGGTGGGGGATAGGGTTTCATTCTAGCCCAGGTTAACCTGGAATTCATTCTGCAGTCTTTGGGTGGTTTCGAACTCCCAGCGAACCTCCTACCTGTGACTCCTGAATGCTGGGATTAAAGGTGTGCACCATCATGCCTGGCCAGTTTGACTGGATTTTCTTAGCTTTTCCAATGGGCTGGAAAATGTGGCCCTCTCCTAAGCTCAACTCAACTGAGCCTTGACTTGGCCTTTGGTCATCAAAGGAGAACAAAGCCAGTGATGGAGAGCCCAGAAGTATACCGTGGGTTCAGGTTCCCTTTCCAACAAGCTCACGGGGAGCAGGTGCTGTTTTCCCTGGGTTCTGTAGAACACCCTGAATGCTTCCTGAGGTTCGCCTGTCTTTCTGTGTTGCAAAATCTTCTTGAAAACCTTGTCACTCCCTTGACCCTTGTCATTTCCACCTCCCAGCCACAGTTTAAATATTTTATTTATTTACTTATTTGAGAGAGGGAGAGGCAGATAGAGAATGGGCGCTCTTCAGCCTGTAGCCACTGCAAGTGAACTCCAGATGCATGCGTCACCTTGTGCATCTGGCTCTTGTGGGTCCTCAGGAATCGAACCTGGGTCCTTAGGCTTTGCATGCAAGCACCTTACCACTAAGCCACCACTCCAGCTCGTGACCATAGTTTCGAGCCTTCTTGCTCCATCCTGTGGTTTGCAAGGCCCTGCATGACCATCGCCCTCTCCTGCCCATCGTAGCTCCCGGTTGCTCCTCTTGGCTTTCTTCTCATTCTTGTGCTCACTGTGAGTTCCTGAGTTCAGGTCTCTACTTGTCTAACCTCCCTCCTTAAAGCCTCTGGTTGGCTGTGACCTCTTCCAGAAAGACAATCCTAGTTCCCAGGACTCAGCAGAGCCCTCCTGTGTGTGCTGTTCTGTGTTGTCTAATGTTCCATCCCCTTGTCTGCCTCCTCTCCACAGCACACGCCCCTTAGAGCAGGCGGCTTTGTCTTGCTTACCTTCACATCCGCGCGTCCTTCCTAGGGCCTGGTACTTAGCTAGCAAATGACCAAATGGTCAGTTCCTGGCTCACCTCAGCAGGGCAGCACCCACCACCTCTCTCCCAGAGTGTAAGGGAGTTTCCTCACTTTCTCCCCTCAGGGATCAACTACTGTGCACTGAACAAACCAGGCTGTGAACACGAGTGTGTCAACACAGAGGAGGGTCACTACTGCCGCTGCCGCCGGGGCTACACCCTGGACTCCAATGGCAAGACCTGCAGCCGTGAGTGCGCGCGAGCGATGTAGGCGTTGGTGGAGGGCGCAGGCTTTGCACTGTCCTTCAGGCTCACTGGCACCCTCCAGAGCTCCTGGCTTTCGCGTGAAACCGATGATCCAACAAGTGTTCATTTTCTTGCCTCAGTTTTATCCCTATAAAATGAGATTGTTAGTACTAGCTAGCTCAGAAGTTGAATTGGAAAGATGGAAAGAATCAGTATGTGCTGAGTGTGGTAGTGCACACCTATGATCACTCAAGAGGCTGAAGCAAAAGGATGGTAAGTTTGAGGCCAGTATGAGACATATGTACATATATATACATATATATATATACATGCATACATACATACATATGCATACATATATACATACATACATATGGCTAGACTCTCAAAAAACTGAAAGAAAAAATGAAGGAAGGAAGGAAGTGAAAGAGCAAAGGAGGAATGAAGGAAGAAGAGAAAGATGGAGCAAAGTAAGAAGGAAGGAAGGAAGGAAAGGAGGGAAGAAGGTCAAAAGAAGGAAATGTGTGGATTACTTAGAACAATGGTGCTATGCATAGCACTCAATAAATGTTAGCTACTATTATTCTTTGCTATTAAAAGGCACTGCCTGGAGTGTTGGCACATGCCTTTAATCCCAGCACTTGAGAGGCAGAGATAGGAGGACAGCTGTGAGTTCAAGGCCAACCTGAAACTACATAGTGAAGTCCAGATCAACCTGAGTCAGAGTAAGACCCTACCTTGAAAAAAAACAAAAAAAATTTTTTTTTTTTTTTACTAAGTCAGATAGGCCTGAATGCAAATCTAGGTTCTACAACATTCTACATATATTACCTTAGGCAAATTATTTCACTTCTCCAAGATTTGATTCCCCATCTATTTAAAAAAGTGAAAATCAGGCTGGAGAAGATGGCTTAGTGGTTAAGGCATTTGCCTGTGAAGCCTAAGGACCCATGCATGTTTGATCTCTGTCCAGAACCCTCATAAGCCAGAAGCACAATGGTGAGGCAAGCGCAAGGTCACACATGCCTACTAGGTGGCGCAAGCATCTGGCATTTGATTGTATGGCTGAGGCCCTGGCACGCCAATTCTCTCTCTCTCTTTCTAACAAAATAAGTAAGTAATGAAAATGACAATAGTGCTGACCCCCCCCCCAGGTATTTAATTGAGACCATTTCAATCTCTTCCCCTGGTGTGACTGGAGTCCAGCCCCAGGTTGAGACAAGAGGCCAGAAGGCAAGGGTCTCTGAAACCAAGAGCTGCCCTGGCTGAGCTGAGGGCAGAGCTGAGGAACACAGGGTTTTGTGAAGCCTTTTCTTAATTGTCTTGAGTCAGAGTCACCCCACTTGGTGATGTAAACACATGGGAACTTGCCGGCCTTGCCAGCTGGCCAGTGTGGTCACTTTTTATGAGGCACAGTCTCCACGCCAGGGCAGCAGTGGTGGGAGAACGTAGGGGCTGTGGAGGATCCCTGTGGCCTTGGCACGCTGAGAGCTGGGGCTCGGTGACATGGCCTTGCGCAGAAGGGTCCCTTTGTGTGGCCTTGCACCCAGCCCAACACACATCTGCTCCAGCCTTGCAGACAGAGGTAGATTGTGAGCGAGAACAGAGCAGCTGTTGAGCGTTTGGAACCTCAACTGCCGGAAGGAGAAGTTTCACAGCTGAAGTATGGGGTACAGAGCCAGCCTCCGGGGGACTTGTTCTCCTCTGCCTTCAGCGGAAACAAAGCGTCTTGATCAGGCTTCCTGCGTGCATGGATCTCAAGGCCCAGAGGGCTTTTGAATGAGGAAAGCAATGCGAACATCTTACTGTGTCACCTCTGGGTGTCTCTGCATCCTGAGTGAGAAGCTGGTGGGGACCAGGTTGAATGGATAATGGATCTGCCAACCCCTGATTTTTTTGCCCACTGCTGGCCCTGGCAAGTTATCCTGGAGTTTGAAGTCAGGTTCGCATTGCTGCCAGAAATCACCCGAACAAGAGCAGTTATGGGGGAGAAAGGTTTATCTTGGCTTTCAGACTCGAGGGGAAGCTCCATGATGGCAGGAGAAAACGATAGCATGAGCAGAAGGTGGAAATCAGCCCCTGGCCAACATAAGGCGGACAATAGCAACAGAAGAATGCCAAACACTGGCAAGGGGACACTGGCTGTAACTAATAAACCCGCCCCCAACAATGCACCGCCTCCAGGAGGCGTTAATTCCCAAATCTCCATCAGCTAGGAATTTAGCATTCAGAAGGCCTAAGTTTATGGGGGACACCTGAATCAAGCCACCACATCTAGGATAGGCTAGACATGACTTGGATAGGCCCATTTTTGTCACCAGGGACCAGCGTCTGCCTCCTCTCTCTCCCAGAATGTCTTGGGGAGCCTAGAAGAGCTCATAAGACATCTCATGAGAAGATAGGGCCCTCTTTCCTCTTTGAGGTCTAGTGAACTTTTAGAAACTGTAAGCCAACCAGTTTCTATCTAGGAGTCTCAGGGAAAGCTGTGACCTTCTGCCCCCCCCTTTTAGGCTTAGGGAACCCCAGGTCAAGGTGCTCACTCTAGCTCTCTAGAATCTCCAAACAACCCTATGAAGCATCTGCTTATATCGTATGGAAAGAGGGGAAACTGTGGCACAACCAAATGAAGTCACTTTCCATGGGTCCCCTGACTGATAGCTAACAGACTTAGAATGTGAACTCAAACATAGAGCTCCTGCTATCCTTCACGTGTTTGCAGTCCATCCATCCAACGGGTGGAATGTTCCAGAAGGTACGGGTTCCCAGCCACATAGGAGTGAAGAGGCTCACTTGGTGTGCTTGCACAAGGCCTTCGGTGTCAGCGCTGGCACTGAGGGCACGTTTCCTCCACCCGGGAAAGCTGGGAGGCAGCCCGCAGGGCCGTGTGTGGGCGCCGTCCACCACAGCTGCGCGTTCCTGGCCCGCCGCCCTCACTGCCCAGAGACCAGCTGTGGGATGCTTGAGTGCCAGAATGGGCCACACAGACAGGCCCAAGCCCTTGTTTGTCTTCTGAATCTAGATGTCCTGATTAAGGGAGAGAGAGAGAGAAAAAAGAAAGACTTTTCATTTTCAAGCAGAAAGGAAGCGATACGATTAATTCTTCCTCAGCACTGCTTGGTTGTACTTGGTAGCGGCTGCTGCTGTGGGCTTTTCCTGTGTCACCTCCTCTGATTCTCACATGCCCCTGTCAGAAAGTGACCACCATCATCTCCGTTTCTCGAGTCAGGAGATGACAGGCACAGAGAGACCAAGCGTTAGCCTGCCACCCACAGCTGGGAAAAGGTGGCAGTGGGAAATGGCCCAAATGATCTGATCCCAGAACCCTCACCCCTAAGCGCGACTCTATCAGCCATGTGGCATTGGAGGAGCACTTTTACCTTCCCAGCCTTCACCTGCCTCCCTGTGAAACCGGAAGCATACCTGCTCTTAGCATCTCCACAGAGGTGTCGCAGTCACGACATAACCTCGCCTGGGGATATTTCCCTGCCATTAAAGCCTCCGTGTGTGTGTGTGTGTGTGTGTGTGTGTGTGTGTGTGTACATGTGCAAGGGTGCATGTGTGTATGTGTATGTATGTTCATGTGAGTGTAGGCACAAATGTGTACACATATGTGTGGAGGTCAAAAAACAGTCTTGGGGGCTGGAGAGATGGCTTCGCGGTTAAGCGCTTGCCTGCGAAGCCTAAGGACCCCGGTTCAAGGCTCGGTTCCCCAGGTCCCACGTTAGCCAGATGCACAAGGGGGCGCACGCGTCTGGAGTTCGTTTGCAGAGGCTGGAAGCCTTGGCGTGCCCATTCTCTCTCTCTTCCTTTATCTGTCTTTCTCTCTGTGTCTGTCGCTCTCAAATAAATAAATTTTAAAAAAAATTTAAAAAAAAAAACAGTCTTGGGTATGTGGTCTACCTCTTTTTGAGATGAAGTCTCACTGGTCCTGAGCTCACTAATTAATCTACATTAGCTGGCCAGCAAGCCTCAGGGATTTCCCTATGCCCATCTTGCCAGCATTACAGTCATGCCTGGCAGTTTACATGAGTAGCAGGCATCAAATGCAGGTCTTCATGCTTATGAGGCCCTTTAAACTGAGCCACCTCCCTTCCCCTTGCTGTACATAGCTTTCTCTCCAAAGACATGGTGGAGGAGGGAATGGTGCCAATATGATTTTCCAGAGACGCCAGTGGTGTGGGGTACAGTGGCACCTTCCCCATAACTCATTTTGTCTCCAAGAAGGCTTTGCTTTGAAATCCTTTAGCTGGTAGCGTTACCCATTCTGTTTCTTTATGTTTTCATGTGTGTGTGACCAACGCAGGGGTGGACCACTGTGCGCAGCAAGACCATGGCTGTGAACAGCTGTGTCTGAACACAGAGGAGTCCTTCGTCTGCCAGTGCTCAGAAGGCTTCCTCATCAACGAGGACCTCAAGACCTGCTCCAGTGAGCCCCCTTCGCACTTCTCTAGTGGCGGGGGGGGGGGGGAGGATTGATTATGACAGGAGTGAATTGGAGCCACGGCAGAGGATAGCAGGTCAAGCATGGTCCCTTCCTCCTCTGTCCTGGGGACAGTATAACTTCGTGGGCAGTAAACATGTACGGTCACTTGATTCCTATCGTAGCCCAGCAGCTCCAGGGACCTCACTTAAGTTCTGGTTTTGCAGGGGTGGATTACTGCCTGCTGAGCAACCATGGATGTGAACACTCCTGCATCAACACAGATAGATCCTTCGTCTGTCAGTGTCCTGAGGGCCACACACTTCGCAGCGATGGGAAGACCTGTGCAAGTGAGTTCCATCATGTTTGAGGTTCTGGGACACACAGGGCTTCGCACGGGCCTCCTGTGGGTGCTTACGGCCTGCTGGTACGTGCACGTGCCCATCTGTCCTTTCTCAGGCTCCGCTGGGTCCGTGAGGATGTAGGTGATGTGACTGCATCTCCAAGTCCTTGGAGCCCTGGTGGTTGTTTGTGCCTCGGCCCCAAATTTCCTCTCTCTCTTTTGAGATGGCTTTTGCCATTTCCACAGTCCACTTCAGTCTGAAACTGGATGGAGCTCCGGATTTCAGCATGCTGCTATGGCTTGAGTTATAGCTTGTCCCTTCTGAAATTTGGTCACCGTGATGGCACTTGTGAGAGATGAGCTTTCCAAGGCGATTAAGTTGTCAAGGAGGATGAATGCCTTTCACAGGGAAGCAGGCTAGTTATGGAGAGACTGGATTGTTATAAAGTGGGATCAGGGTTGGAGAGATGGTTAGTCATTAAAGGCACTTGCTTGCAAAGACTGCCAACTTGGGCTCAGTTCCCCCAGCAACCCATGTAAAGCCAGACACCAAAAAGTGGCCCATAGTATGCAATCTGGTGCTTGCAGTGGCAAGAGACCCTGGTGTACACACATACACACACACACACAATAAGTAATTTTAAAATATATTTATTAACTTGAGATAGAGAGAGAGAGATTAGGCATATCTGGGCCTCCAGCCACTGCAAACAAACTCCAGATGCATGCGCCACCTTGTGCATCTGGCTTACATGGGTCCTGGGGAATCAAACCAGGGTAGGGTCCTTTGGCTTTGCAAGCAAACGGTTTAACTGTTAAACCATCTTCTCCAGCCCCAAATAAGTAAATTTTTAAGGTTCATACATAAAGTGGGATCAACCTTCCCTTCCACCCCTTTTGCCCATCTTTTCTTACCTTTGTGCTCTTCCATCGTGAGATGAAGTAGAACGAGGTCCTTGCTGGATGCTGGCACCATGTACTTGAACTTGCCAGCCTCTGCCACTGTGAGCTTCCTAAGTGTTTATCCTTTTTTAAAAAATATTTTTATTTTTATTTATTTGAGAGAGAGAGAGAGAGAATGGGCATACCAGGGCCTATGACCACTGCAAATGAACTCCATATGCATACACCCCCTTGTGCATCTGGCTCACCTGGGTCCTGGAGAATCAAACCTGGGTCCTTTGGCTTTTCAGGCAAGTGCCTTAGCCACTAAGCTATCTCTCTCCATCCCCTAAGCCTTTATTCTTCTAACCATCCTATCTATACGTACATCACACCATACAACACACACACACACACACATACATACATACACACACACAACAAAAGAAACAAAACAATACTGCTGCATTGTTATATAGCAAGAGAAAACAAGCTAGGACCCAACAGCAGTTTTGTCCACAGCCAGCCTTGCTCATGAATAACACAGTGGGCATTTGCTGGCTGCTGGCTAAGTGTTTGCCAGGTGCCAGGCTCTGTGCTAAGCACGCGGTGTCACATAGCTCAGACTCAGGAGCTCTGCTGAGGGAGATTCAAGAGTCAGTTCTGGAAGGAGAGACTCCTGGGAAACCCTTTTCCCTCCCTGTCATCTCACAGCACATGGCCAGGTTGACAGTGGCATTGACCAGATACATGTTTCCTTGCAGCTGCTTCTAAGTCCTGTTTGCTATTAAAAACAAAACAAAACACAAAAAAAAAAAAAATCCAGACTTCCTTCTCTCTTTCACTGAGGAATCCTGCTGTGTTAGCAGTATTTCAACAGGACTGAATCCCAGTCCTGTGGGGTACAGAGACGAGAGAATTGCTGAGGCTCTCAAAACCAGCAAGCTCCGAATCAGGGAGAGACTCTATCTCAAGGAAACACATGGATGAGCAATGGAGGGGAGACAGTGATGTTCTCCTCTGGCCTCCAAGCACGTGTGAACAGGACATATACATGTATATATCACACACCACACCATATATACTACACACACACACACACACACACACACACACACACACACAGGCAAAACAATACTGCTGTGCTATCTGCAATGTCCCTATTTCCAAGTGGACCAAGGTAAAGAACTGAAGAGCAGCCTGTCTGAGAGAAGAATTCAGGAGGAGAAGGACCTTGCTTTGCCTCCCTTTAGGGACTGGTCTTTCTGGCTACAAGATCGTGTTACTTGGACTTCTGATTAAGTTATGGACATGCCCTGATTTATTTACCTTTTTCCATCGTTCACATGGATAGATGAGCTGACTGCACAGCTGTGTGTCCCTATGCTTGCCTGTGAGAAAACATGTCCCCAGTTTGGGATAGATTCTGGGATCTTGGCAAATGGATTGTCCATGTTATGGCTTGCCTGTGGCTCCCTGCCCAGGCAGACCGCTGCTGCAGCCAGCTCTACAAGGGACTGGGCACGGGAGGTGCGGAAAGAGGGTGGGTGAGTCAAATAGCATTCGTACTGCATGCCAAAGCCAGATGCAAGAGGAATTTTGGGCTTAATTCTCCATCATCTTACATTATTCATGCCCCATCTTTGTCCTCTTCATGGTGCTAATCGAGAACTGAGTATGAGTGGTTGCAGGACTTGTGAAACTTTCTCAAGGGCCCTTAAACTCAGGCAACCTTCTTTCAATCCCTAGCCCCTCACCCAATCTTTCAGAGTGGCCTTTGCCACATTGTAGTGTTGTCTGCTTTCTTATTTAAAGTGTATTAGTAGCTAATGACGCAGTGACATTGGCTATATAAGTAGAGATTCAACAATGCAACTAAATTTGAATTTTGATATCTATGTCTGATTGGGTCTTTATAAGAACCTGTGAGGTGATCCAGTGGGTTAGAACTATGCTCAGAACAGTACAGGAGAGACACATCTTACCCAACAGAGCTGTTCCCTTAATCAAAGACTTTTTGTCTACTCTGGAATGATTCAGTCTAACAGCCTGTGATAGTGGGTTGGGTTTTCCCTGTGGTCACAGCAAGTGGAATTTGGGCTGGATGTTTCCCTGCCCTGTGTGCCAGCTGACACAGGGCCAGCCAACATGACTGCACCCTTTGGGTGAAGCCCATTGGGCAGTGGATGGAGAGCCAGCTGGCGTCTGCCAGGGCTGGCTCAGCAGGTAAGGGTGTCCTTATTCCTTGTAGTCAGCCATTATTTAGAGTTGGGAGATTCCTTCATTTGTCTCAGAAAGTTGCCTGAAGCCAAGGTTCCTGGGCCCCTGGGACAAAGTAGACACCAGACTGAAGGCCATTCCTCCTCCTTCTCAATCCCTGATGCCCAGGCTCTGTTCACGCAGACTGGGGGTGCGCTGGGGGCGGGGGGAGTGCGGTGAAGTAGTCTCTTCTGCAGCTTAGAACTTAGAAGCTTCCTTCCCACACTAGAAGTTTCCATGAAAGAGACCTTGTACCAGGTCACCCGAGGACCAAGGAGGAGTCTACGAGCCCAATGTGCATGGGGTGCACAGCCCTCCACCTCTGAACCCCAGGAGGTCGGAAGTCCAGAGGACAAGTCTGATCTGGAGTCAGAGGGCCCAGGACCCAGCTCTCGGGCGGTGCTTAACAAAGTGAACTGAGTGTGGAAGTGCATGCTTGGAGACTGGCTAACCTCTGACCCTCATGGCCCCTGATTCAGGCTTCACACGTTAGTGGCTCCTCATGGTCTCCCAGGGATGCCCTGGATTCGGTGGTGTAGAACACCCCTCCTCCAGCTCTGCACCCCGCCCTGGATCTCCCTCACAGCCCCCATGCTTCTGCCATAGTGCCAAGGTCCCCTTTTGGCTCCACAGACCTGTCTTCTCTGCACTGAGGGTGGCCTCCCTCCCCTAGCCCCAGCCCTGCCTGCAGAAACCGGGTCCATCCGTGCTGGGCCTGCACCGGGAGCTTCCTCCCTCGCCACTCAGCGGGCGCCACACTTTCCCTCCAGGCTCAGGGAGGACTTTTGCACTCTGTGTGCAGATGTGCGGAACAGGGAGCCGATCTGGGACCCTCAAGACTGGATTTACATCTTGTTGCTTCTACCCTGGGTTCGGCGTGTGGCCCTCCTCACATGGGAACTGGGAACTTGTTGTTCCTGCCTTTCAGGGCTCTAGTGTGGCGTGGGGAAAGGCATTTGTGGAAGTACTTTGTGAACATGTTAAGGGTCTCACACTCCTCAGATACCTGTTATATGATCTCACTCCACATGTCCCGACTGCCCTGCCCTGAGGAGCTGCCCTGCGGCCTGTAGACCCATCTCCCAGGGCCAGGCCTGGTTCCCTGGAGGGTTCTGAAGACACCCTATCTGGAAGGGAGCAGGCTCAAGAGCCCAAGGGCTGTCCTTACAGAGCCATTTTCTTCTTAGGAGTGAAGAGAGCACTGTGGAGATGAAAGCCACAAGCCTTAGGGCCTCAGGAATTCAGTGGGGCATACTCACAGCACAGCAACCACAAGCCTATCTGTGAAGGCCTGTGCAGGCCTGAGGCCTCATCTTGGCTACCCGGGGCTGAGACAGCCATGAGCGAGGCCAGGGGAGTGTCTTAGTCTCTTCACACTGCCAGGACAAAATACCATAGGCTGTGCATTGTTTCCTAACCGCAGAAATGTCTTTCTCATAGTTCTGGAGGCGGGAAGTCTGAGTTCAGGGCGCCGGCATGGTCATGCTCCAGTGAGGGCTTTCCTCCTGGCTTACAGCCGGCCGACATTGACAGCTGTGTCCCCAGAATGTGAGGTGGAGTGTGGAGGGGAGACAGACACACAGAGTGGGTGCCCAAGAGATCAACTGAGTTCTCTTATATCTCTTCTTATTGAGTCTGGGCCCCACCCTCATGACCTCATCCAAGCTTAATCACCTCTCAGATCCTCACCTCAAAATCCCATTGCAGGGCTGGAGAGATGGCTTAGCGGTTAAGGCGCTTGCCTGCAAAGCCAAAGGATCCCAATTCTATTCTCCAGGACCCATGTAAGCCAGATGCACAAGTGGGTGCATGCGTCTGGAGTTCATAGTGGCTGGAGACCCTGTCAAACCCATTCTCTCTCTCTCTTTCTCTCTCTCTCACTTTCTACCTCTTTCTCTCTCAAATAAATAAATAAATAATATTTTTTTTTAATCCCATTGCAGCAGAGATTAGGGAGCCAATTTATGAATTGGGGATTAGGCACAGTTTGGTGTTCCCCACATGCTTTCTGAACAAGTGTGGTCTTCCTGGGGTGCACGCCATTGTCTCCAGGCTGGCGAGTTGAGGATGGTGGCTCTCTGTCTATTGGAGAGTCTCATAGGCCAGGGAGAAGCTGCTGCCACATTGGTTTCCGAACTGGCTAAGAAAGAAGCACTGGACCCTGTCACTAGCCTGTGAGCTCAGTGCGCCTTTGGCATTCCCTCCCTTATAGCATCTTCTCTTTTATGACATGTGGCTCTTTCAATTCATAAGGGACCCAGAACACCCTCAAGCATGCAGGAAGCGGACACTGGTCTGCAGGAATGTGGACTGTGAGATCTGTAAAGGTGCTGTGTGGGAGAGAGCTGGGAGCCCAGCTGACTGCCAGCACCCTGAGAGAACTCTCACTGGGAACATGTGCACAACCCTGGGATGTGGGTTTAATTACTTTTGGTTTTAAAGTAGAAAATTAGGAAGCATTTGTTTTCATTCAACAGGCCATCCTGGGGATGGTTGTATGCTGGGCATTACCTAAGGTGCTGGAAATAGGAGAGAAAGAGAGGTACGATCCATGGGTCTTGGCCCTCATAGTGCATGTAGAGATGGCCACACGGGGAATGGACACATCGCCTACCCCCAAAATGGCATAAATAAGTGAACGTTCAAGTGCAGTGTAACAGGGTCATAAAAAGCAGGTATACTGTGCTTTGTGCCTGTGCTGGGAGGTAAGGGGAAGGCTTTCTGTTAAGTGAGCAGCAAGAAAAAGTAAGGAGTAGCTCCCAGGAGGAGACCTGGGGGAGGGGACAGCATTCTGGAGGGAAGAAGGACCTGTGAAGCCCCAGAGCCAGGGAGGGTGGGGAGATGAGGCTGGGGGATAGGTTGCCTGATCTGCCTTGTCTGCCCTCAGAAAGCATTGAAACACCCAGGCAGAGGGGAAGAGGGGGTGCACACCAACTTGCCTTTTGCAAAGAGGGCTCAGGTCTCCATGGGACACAGGTCAGATGGGGGACCGGTTAGTAATCCATGCAACCACCCGAGAGGAAGATGAAGGTATCTGGTGGGTGGTGATAGAGGCAGAATAAGCTGAACGTAAGGTCTGCCTATGCCTCACTACTACTGGATCAGCAAGGCCATGTGTGGGGCATTGACAAGACCCAGGCAGCACGCCACCCCTGAACCCAAACCACAGTTGAGACTATCTTTACTCTGCGGGTGTGGGGAGAGGTCAAAATAACCACGCTTGGGGAAGCCTTAGAAATATCTGTCAGCTTTTGAATGTTTCAGGTGATTTCCTTTCCAGGTGTGTATTTTGCAGATATGCCTTCACATCATAAGAAAATATATGTATGAGCCAGGTGTGGTGGCACATGCCTTCAATCTCAGCACTTGGGAGGCAGAGGTAGGAGGACAGCCATGAGTTCAAGGTCACCCTGAGACTACATAGTGAATTCCAGGTCAGCCTGGGCTAGAGTGAAACCCTACTAAGAACAACGAAAAAAGAAAGAAAATATATGTATGAAAATATCCACTGCTTTAATATTTATCCTAACAAAGTCCAGGAACCACCTAAATGCACAACAAACAGCAGACTGGCTAGTGAATGACAGGGAAGTCTTTAAAAATGATGATGTTGGTGCCGGGCGTGGTGGTGCACGTCTTTAATCCCAGCACTGGGGAGGCAGAGGTAGGAGGATCGCCGAGAGTTCGAGGCCACCCTGAGACTACATAGTGAATTCCAGGTCAGCCTGGGCCAGAGTGAGACCCTACCTCTAAAAAAAAAAATGATGTTGGATGTCAGAGGTGAAAAAGAGGCTTACTTTTAACTATAAATGTTTTGTTCCCCATAATAACTTTTATTTAAATTTTATTTTTAAAAATAGTTTTATTAAGTTATTAGAGGGAGAAAGGGGTACACAGAGTGAGGATGGGCAAGCCAGAGCCTCCAAACTTCAGAAACATGCGCCAGTTTGTGCATCTGGCTTTACGTGGGTACTGAGGACTTGAACCCAAGCCATCAGGCTTTGCAAGCAAATGTCTTTAACCACTGAGGCATCTGTCCAGGCCAAATTTTATTTTTAAACTACATATGAAGCTTACCTGATTTTAAAACCAAAGCAATACCAAAATATAAGTACTAATGTTGCAGTCAGGTTCGCATTGCTGGCAGAAATCACCCAAACAAGAGCAATTTGTGGGAAAAAGGGTTTATTTTGGCTTGCAGACTCAAGGGGAAGCTCCATGATGGCATGAGCAGAGGGTGGACATCACCCCCTGGCCAACATAAGGTGGATAATAGCAACAGAAGAGTGTGCCAAACACTGGCAAGAGGACAGTGGCTATAACACCCATAAGCCTGCCCCCAACAATACACTCCTTCCATCCACGAGGCGTTAGTTCCCAAGTCTCCATCAACTGGGAACCTAGCATTCAGGACACCTAAGTTTATGGGGGACACCTGAATCAAACCACCACAACTAAGAAATTCGCGGGCTGAGAAGATGGCTCAGTTGGTAAAGTGCTTGCCACACAAGCCTGAGGACCTGAGTTCAGATCCCCAGTACCCATGTAAAAATGCCACACTCGTCTCTGATGCCAGTGCTGAGGACGCAGAGGATGCAAACCCTGGGGCTTGCTTGGTAGCAATTCTGGCTGAAAAGGTGTGATCTCACTTTCAGTGAAAGACGCTGTTGCAAGCACTTGAACCACTGAGCCATCTTGCCAACCCCCAACACTGACTCAAAAACGAGATGAAGAGCAATTGAGGAAGACATCTGACATCAACCTCTGGCCTCCGCACTTAAACCAGCACACACATGCTCCCATACATATACAAATACTCACACGCACATGCATGTATACCACACATACATACATGCACCCCCCCACACACACACACAAGAAAATGTTTACTTCTCCATCTGTATGTATGTTTCTGATACTGGGGATTGAATCTAAGGTCCTTATGCACGCTATCACTGAATTATATCCCCAGCCTTTGTTTCACTTTTCTTTTTTTTTTTTAATTTTTATTAGCATTTTCCATGATTATAAAAATTATCCCATGGTAATTCCCTCCCCCCCCCCACATCACTTTTCATTTTGAGATAGGGTCTCCACTTAGTTGCCAAGACTAGAACTCACTTGATAGCCCAGGTTGGTCTTGAACTTGCCGTTCTACTGCCTCAGTTTCCCACGTGGCTGGGGTTACAGGCGTGCTTCGCCAGGCCCAGGTTGCTCCCCCTTGCCCTTCCATCTCTTTCCCTGCCTTCTCATCCATAACCCTTGGTGTTCACATATATGTATAGTCTGCTCCTTCACTAGCGCTGTTAGCGGAAACTGAGTCACACAGAGATGACCCCAAAGATAGAGTGGAGAATCAGAAAATCTATTCATGTCCTCAGGAATAACTTTCAAAGCCTCAGTCCCGAACTCTGCTAGCTCCGAGGTTTTATAGACAAATATGGCAGGCAGCCTGGTATCATCCTGAATTCATTAGGTTACTGGTGGGTTACAAGTCTCCAAGGTTACATGCTTTGGGGGCACAAGCAGAAAATTCCATAGCAATTAGTCAATGACAAGAAAGTCCTGATGTAGAACAGAAAGCTGCTTGTTCAGGGGTGTTTGTGTCCACGGCTGCACCCCCAGACACCACACAAGCAGGGCGCAGCTGCAGAGACGGGGAGGAGACTCGGGGTCATGCTGTGTCCCCGGTAAAGCTTGTACAACAGAAACTTGCTTTTTAGAGTATCATCTGGGTCTGGTTTCTCGGTTAAATTTCTTCTACCACAGTGGTATATATGACCACTGGCATATGGCAAGAACAGTGACATTTCTCAAGTTACACTGTACAATGGCTTCTGTATCAGGTGCTGTCTCCCACTCCTTGAAGCGCTCATTCTGGGGGAGTCATGCTGTGAGCAGCCTTGTGGAATGGCCTGCGTGGGGAAAGAACCAAAGCCTGCAGCTAACATCCAGTGTGAACATGCGAATGAGGTTGGAAGCACTTTCCCTGCTTCCATGTGGCTGGAGACACCTGACGTCTCTAAGACATCCTGAGCCAGAAGCACCCAGCTGAGCAACTCCCACATTCCAAACCACCAGAATTTGTGCCTGACACTAAATTCATTATTTTAAGTTGCCAAGTTTGAGGATAACGACTCACACTGCAATAGACAGCAGTGTGATGCCATTTGCATTAGTTTATTAAAACTTCTGGACTGGAGACATGGCTTAGCAGTTGCTTTCCTGGAAAGCCTAAGGACCCAGGTTTGATTCTTCAGTACCCATGTAAGCCAGATGCACAAGGGGGCACATATGTCTCAAGTTTGTTTGCAGTGGATAGAGGCCCTGGCACCCATTCTCTCTTTCTCTTTGCGCCTCTTTCTCAAATACAATATTTTAAAAACAAACAAGGACTAGACAGATGCCTTAGTGGTGAAGGCGCTTGCCTGCAAAGCCTAAGGACTCATGCTCGACTCTCCAGGTCCCACTTAAGCCAGACGCACAGTGACGTAAGCACTCAAGGTCACACATGTGCACAAGGGGGCACACGCATTTGGAGGTTGATTGCAGGGGCTGGAGACCCTAGGATGCCAATTCTCTCACTCTCGCATAAAAAAAAAAAAAAGTCAGTCTGTTGGGCTTTCCTCAAAAAACAAAGCAAAGAAACAAAAAACTTCCAAAGCTTTATAGCTGTTATTGTTGAGATAGGGTCTCAATATGTAGCCCAGCTGGTCTTGAACTTGAGATCCTCCTTCTCAGCCTTCCAAGGGCTAGGATTAAATCCATGTACCACCATTCCCAACTTTTCAGTGTATCTTTTTGTGAATAAATGCAAATACCAACATGTATTTTTATTTTCTCTGCTTTCTTACACACACACACACACACACACACACACACACACACACACAAGACAATATACGATATGCCCCATTCTATTTTTCAATACTATTTCTTGAATATCTCTTCATATCATTACATAGAGAAGGTCCTCATTCTTTTTACATCTGTGTAATGTTCCCTGTTGCTGGACACTTCGGTTGGCTCTGATTTTTCACTATTATAAATAGCGTTGCAGAAAATAACCTTAAAGTATATTCCTCTTCATGGGATCTGCAGGAGGAAGTTCTGGAAGTGCAGTACCGGGTGCAAGGTGCATTTTGTAATTTTGGCAGATGCAGCCAGGCAGTCCTTGGCAGGGACGTATGCCCATTCAGCTTTGGAATCTGTGCCTGTTTTGCCTTAAGCAGTCTGCAGGAGGTCCCGGTGATTGTCTGAGCTGGAGAACTCAACCACTCTGGATCAGATGAGAGGACAAGTGAGAACTCTTCACTTGCTTCTAAGCATGCCTACAATAAAAATTCCTAACAGCTACTCCTTTGAAAACCCAGGAGAACTGAGGGTTGGGGCTGGGAGCTGCTGGCATAGCCTGCAGCCAAGGATAAGGGCAGGGACTGGCTTCTCCTCATTCACCCTGACAAAGGAAAGCAACACCATCCAAGAGATGCAAGCTTGCCTGGAGAGATGGCATAGTGGTTAAGGCACTTGCTTGCAAAGCCAAAAGACCCACATTTGATTCCTCAGTACCCACATAAAGCCAGATGCACAAGGTAGCACATGAATCTGGAGTTCATTTGCAGTGACTAGAGGCCCCTAGTGCGTGCTCTCTCTCTCCCTCATAAATAAAAGATGCAAGTGTGAGCCACTCTGGTGCAGGAGGCCAGGGGCTGGGTGGCTGGTGAATCCGCTGGGAAGACCCCATACCTGTGGAAGAGAAAGTCTGAGCTATGGCTGAGGGGTAGGATGGGATCTGAGGAGCCACGGAATGGAAGGGTGTGTTCAGAGGCTTCTGTCTGGATTTTGGCTTGCCGAGTCTGATTTGAGAGAGCTAGTGTCATTTTATAACCTTGGAAAATAGTAATAAAGTTATGGTGTAAAGGGTGGGGCTGAGGGTGTCTCCTCTTCATGGCCAGCCAGCTGTCTGAGCTATGGATCACTCAACTGTGCTTTCCACTACGTGAGGAAACACCTCAAGCCACTGGGAAATGGTCTGCATGAATAATGAGTTCAAAATGGACCCAGAGTCAAGTGCAGCGCAAACCAGCAAGTCTAACTCCGTGTAGAATCTCTTCTGCAGTTACAATTTCAGTTAACATTATTTTCCCATTGTTCAAAGATGTTGGCAGTGCTCCTACACAAAGACACACAAAATTCCCTTCATGGTTGAAAGCTTAAGCATACTAATAATTTATAGTTGGAAAAAATTACTGGATTTATTATTATAAGATAACATCTTAAATCTGATTCTTCCACTTACTAGCAAGTGGGTCTTGGCAAGCTATGATTAGCTTTTCCAACCCTTAGTTTCCCTTGCTGGTAAATGAGAATAAAAATAGTTCCCTTTAAACCGGGTGTGGTGGTGCATACCTTTAATCCCAGCACTCGGGAGGCAGAGGTAGGAGGAAGGATCACCGTGAGTTCAAGGCCACCCTGAGACTACATAGTGAATTCCAGGTCAGCCTGGGCCAGTGTGAATCCGACCTCAAAAAAACAAAAAAAGAATTAAAAAAAAGCACTAGCCTACAGGGCAGTTCTGAGGGCTCCCCTTCAGGGAGAAATGCTGTATAAATGCTTTATAGAAAATGATTAGGGGGCCAGGCATGATGATTGTAGGATCACTGTGAGTTGAAGGCCATCCTGAGGCTACGTAGTGAATTCCAGGTGACCCTGGGCTAGAGCGAGACCCTGCCTCAAAAAAAAAAAAAAAAAGAGGGCAGGAGCTGGGGAGATATTTCAATAGGTAAAGTACTTGCCTTTTAAGCATGAGGACCTGAGGTCAATCCCCAGAATCTATGTTTAAAAAAAGGTTATAGTGGTGTGCATTTATAATCCCAGCATTGGGGAGCCATACACAGGCAGACTCCTGAAACTACTTAGCAAGTTCCAGCCAGTGAGAGACTCTGTCTCAAAAAACATTGGAAAGGCCAGGTGTGGTGACACACGCCTTTAATCTCAGCACTCGGGAAACAGAGGTAGGAGGAAGAGGTAGGAGGATCACCATGCGTTCAAGGCCCCCCTGAGACTACATAGTGAATTTCAGGTCAGCCTGGGCTAGAGTGAAACCCTACCTCAAAAAAACCAAAGCGGGGTGGGGGGGTGGGGGGGCGGGAAATGGAAAGAGGCTGGGAGGAGGCTTAGCATTTAAGGCGCTTACTTCCTTGCAACAGTACCCATGTCAAATTAGACCCCAAAAGTGGTCCATACATCTGAAGTTTGTTTGCAGGAGCAAGAGGCTCTGGCATGCACATGTACACGTGTACACACACACACACACACACAAACATACAAATAAAAATATTTCAAGGCAGGCATGGTGGTGCACTCAGCACTCAGGAGACAGGTAGGAGGATCACTGTGACTTCAAGACCAGCCTGAGACTATATAGTGATTTCCAGGTCAGCCTGGATTACAGTGAGATGCTACCTCAAAAAAAGAACCCAGGTATATTGGCACATACCTTTAATCCAGCATTTGGGAGGCATAAATAGGAGGATCACTATGAATTCAAGGCCACCCTGAGACTACATAGTGAATTCCAGGTCAGCCTGGGCTAGAGTGATAACCCTACCTTAAAAACACATGTATATATTTTTTTTTTCACTTGATCTTAGCCAAAAGGCCAAGAAACAATGTGTAGTGTCTATGTATGTATGTGTGTGTGTATATATATATATATTTTTTAAATTTAATTTATTAGTTTTCTTTTCAGTAAATACAGGCAGTTTGGTACCATTGTTTAGGCTCATCCATGATCTACCCTCTCCCATTGGACCCTCTTTGTTGATGTGAATGGGTTGTGCATTGTGGAGTTAGCCCCCAGTTATTGGTATGATAAATGTCTCTGCAAATCATGACCCAACATGTGACTCTGACATTCTTTACGCCCCCTCTTCCGCAAAAATTCCCTGAGCCATGTTGGGTTCATTTTTGGTCTGCTTCAGTGCTGAGGTGTTGGGGGGCCTCTGAGGCTCTGGCTCTCTGATTTGGTAGGAGTTGATTTTTCTCTGCGTTGGTCTCCTTCCCCTTTGTGCTGGTATCCAGTTCACAGGACAATATCACCCTTGCTTGTTTCACCAATTGTCCTTAGTTTCAGTTGGGCCCCTTTTGAGGTATGTTGGGGCAGCTCTCTCCTTAGAATCTGCATCCTAGAAGAGAAAAAGAGAAGCAGATTCTCCAATGGAGAGTATGTTAGCACCTGGAAAATTGAGATAACACTTACTTTTTTGATAGACAGTTTGATAGGTATAGGCCCTCTTGTACCCCATGATTGATGGTAGCTTGATATTGGAGAGAGAGCTTATGTTTGGGTATGGTTCTGACTTGTTTCCCAGCTCCAGCTATGGGTCTAGTAGCACTGAGGGGATCAGTTAGCCAAATCAAGAGCAGTTGGTTCCTCACCATGGCTGTGTGCCACTATTGCACTTGTGTGGGCATCACATCAGGTTATTTGTTGCTAATTAGGTTAGACAATGAGTTGCTTGTACGGATCTTGGTCATTTCCCCCAATCGCCCATGTAGCACCTTCTGGTAGTAGACACACTGACTGTCTGGGGATTGACTCTCTCCTGGCTTCCAGCCATGTCATTTCATTTTACCTGTCAGCCGTGTATGGAGTCTTCAGCAATAGGATCTTACCACTGGCCTTTGGTGGGTCATCAAGAGTTGAACAGGCAATTCACAGAGGAAGATATACAAATGGCAAACAAACACTTAAGAAAATGTTCATCATCCCTAATCATCAGAGAAATGCAAATTAAAACAACTATGAGATTCCACCTTACCCCAATAAGGATAGCCAACATCAAAAAGTCAAATGAAAATAAATGCTGGCGAGGATGTAGAGAAGCAGGGACACTCATTCACTGTTGGTGGGAATGCAGGATGGTACAACCACTTTGTAAAGCAATATGGAGACTCCTGAAAAAGCTGACTATAGAAATACCAACAGAGGGCTGGAGAGATGGCTTAGCGGTTAAGCGCTTTCCTGTGAAGCCTAAGGACCCCAGTTTGAGGCTCGGTTCCCCAGGTCCCACGTTAGCCAGATGCACAAGGGGGTGCATGCATCTGGAGTTCGTTTGCAGAGGCTGGAAGCCCTGGCGCGCCCATTCTTTCTCTCTCCCTCTATCTGTCTTTCTCTCTGTGTCTGTCACTCTCAAATAAATAAAAAAAAAAAAAAAAAAAGAAATACCAACAGACCCAGTTATACCCTTACTGGGCATCTACCCTAAAACCTTCAAACCAAAGGCCAGAGAGACTTGCTCAACCATGTTTGTAGCGGCTCAATTCGTAATAGCTAAAAGCTGGAATCAACCCAGATGTCCATCATTAGAAGAATGGATAACAAAGATGTGGTATATCTACACAATGGAATTCTATACAACAGTAAGAAAAAATGACACAAAGAAATTTGAGGAAAAATGGTTGAAGCAGGAACAGATCATTCTCAGCGAACTTACCCAATCACAGAAAAAAAAATCAACACATAGTCTCACTCATCTACAACACCTAACCTGAATCTACACAAAATACCTTACATACCCAGCAAGCACCTCATTGACTAGACAATAGGATGGATGGGAGGGTGGGGAGGGCATCAAAGGGTGGAAAACAGTAATGTGGACCCAAATGGCAATGGTACCATAAAATTCTACTTCCTAAAAGACAGACCAAATGGCTGAACCTTCACTAGACCCTTACAGGAAACACCTGAACCACAAGACACTGGAGAGGGTAGGATCAAGACTAACCTAAATCTTCTACATCTTCCCTCCCTCCCTCTCCCCCTCTCCCCTCTATCTCTCTCCTCTCTAACTCTTGTATATTAGTTATGTTTTTCCTCAATTTCTTAGTGGACACTGACCTGTAACCCCCACTTCCAGCTTGGGCCTACCATCCACAATGAGCTTTTGTTCAGAGAAACCTACAAGGTTTCCCAAAACAATGACAGACTTCTGTCAGAGTGTATGTATATATTTAAAAAAAAAATGTGCCTAACAAAACAATACCCAGAGTTAAGCCAGGTGTGGTGGTGCACACCTTTAATCCCAGCACTCAGGAGGCAGGGATAGGAAGACTGCTGTGAGTTCGAGGCCACCCTGAGATTCACTACAGTGAATCCCAGGTCAGCCTGGACTAGAGTGAAACCCTACCTCAAAAGACAAGCAAACAAGCAAACAAACAAACAAACAAAAAAACCACCCAGAGTTGTCCTCTGGCTTCCACACACATGCATGTGCGTGCACACATGTACATGAGCACACCTACACACACACACATTGTACATGGCTTCTTCCTGATCATAATAGCCATTGTGTGCCTTTCACCTCGTCAATGCAATATCGCCACAGAACACCCACTCAAGCTGAAAGAATCGACTTAACAGACACACACAGGCTCTTCTGCAAAGTCACTACCCACTGGCCCTCAGAATCAAGCTTTGAACTCCCAGCCTGGTTTTCAAAAGCGCACAACCCTTGTCCTCCCCAGAAGCTACCCAGCCCTATAAATAGCAACGCCATCCTCCAGTGGCTCAGCCCTATGGCCTTGGAGTTACCCTTGACTCTTCTGTTCTCTGCCTTGAAAACACAGCCATAGTCTGACCACATCTCGCCCACCAGGGTTATCGCAATAGACTGCTCCCAGCTCTCCGCATTCCATCCCTCCCCTCCTGCCATTCTGTGCAGAGCAGTACTTTCTTCAGGAGTCAGACACTGTTGCCAGGAACCCCATATTCCGTCCGCCTCTTCCTCTGCTGGGCTCCCCCCTTGCTGTGGTCTCCTTGCCTTTCCAGCGACATGTGAGCATGCGCTTGCCTCTGCCGTGTGTGCATGCTCCACTTGCTTGTCCATGGTGCATTTTTCCACATGCCACCACCGCTCACCTTCTCTCCATCAGCGCTCTGCTAATGTCATCTTTGCTGATATACCATGTTAAATGACAGGCCCCAGCCCAGCCGCTGCGCTCTGCTACCTCCTTTCCTGCGCAGAATCTTCCTCTCCTTATAAACCGTGTTTCTCTTCCACACGGGGTTGAGCACATCAACCCTCACATGACCTTGACGCCCACTGCCAAATGTGAAGCTTCATAAAAGCAGAAACTGTTTTGTTTTGTTTTGTTTTAAATCTACTTTTAGGGCTGGAGAGATAGCTTAGCAGTTATGGTGCTTGCCTGTGAAGCCTAAGAACCAGGGTTTGATTCCCCAGTTCCCATGTAAGCCAGATGCTCAAAGTGGTGCATGCATCTGGAGTTTGTTTGCTTGTAGTGGCTAGACTCTGGTGTTCCTATTCTCTCCCCCTTTCTCAAAAAAAAATATTAAAAAACATTGTTAAAATTCTACTTTTAAAGCTTTATGTTACTCATGTGTATGGTGCCATGGCACAGGGATGGAAGCCAGAGGACAGCTTCAAAGTCTCTGCCCCATCTTCTTTGAGAGAGAGAGGCTTGCCACTGCAGACGAACTGCCAGTCTTCAGACGAACATCACACTAGCTGCCCCGAGAGCTTCGGATTCTCTTGGCTCCATCTTCCGTTGTCATAGGCATGATGGGATTACAGTTGTATGTACCACTTTGCACCCATCTCTAAGTGGGTGCTGGGAAATTGAACCCAGGCTGGCAGGCTTTGCAAGTAAGCAGTTTAACCACTGAGCCCTCTTCCCAGTTACAGAAACTTTTTTTTTTAACTGATTGTTCTATCCTCAGCACCTATAACAGTGCCTGCTCATAATAAAACTCATAAAATATTTGTTGATTAGTCAGGTGTGTTGGAGCATGTCTTGGTACTCAAGATGCTGAGACAGGAAAATCATGAGTTTGAAACAAGCCCAGGCTACACAGGGAAATCCTGACTCAGGAGAAAAAAAAATAGTTTTGTTGACCTTGAATAAATGAAGAAGTGGCCTATCTAGGTGTGAAGCATATATGGAGATCTGTATAAAAGTTGGTATTATATAATGATCTTATTTGCAGGCCATTTATATCTCCTTTTGTAAATTCTGGGTTTTTTTTTGTTCATTTCTTCTATTGTTTTATTTGTATATGTTCTGCGGATATTAATAATTTCTGGGCAAGAGAAATTTCTTAGTGGTTAAGGCACTTGCCTGCAAGGTTAAAGGACCCACATTCCATTCCCCAGGACCCACAGAAGCCAGATGTACAAGGTTGCTGATGCATCTGGAGTTTGTTTGCAGTGGCTGAAGGCCCTGGCGCACCCATTCTCTCTCTCTCAGAAATAAAATAATATTTTTTAGAAAAAGAATTTTTGCTCATAGGTATTTGCTTTATATTCTGAAATCTGCTCTGTGGGAAAAGGCACTATTTTAATTTATAATGTCTAGACTGTCTTTTGTGAAAGAACAAGTCACTAACATCTGAGTCATTTTCTTCTGTTCCTGTAATTATAATCAGAACTGGACTCTTGTGCTTTGGGGGACCATGGTTGTGAACATTCCTGTGTAAGCAGTGAAGACTCATTTGAGTGCCAGTGCTTCGAAGGCTTCATCCTCCGCGACGACGGGAAGACGTGCAGAAGTAAGTTGTGCTGGGGCACGGGGCCTGGGATATAGCTTAGTACCAGAGCACTTGCTGAGCAGACACCAAACCTTGGCTTCACTCCCCAGTGCCGCAGCAATAATAGCACTCGAACAAGCAACCCGAGAGCAAACTAATTGCTCGCCTAAGTATCAAGTCACATCTCGCAAATTCAAAAGGGAGTGTGCTCCCCTGGCACACGGTTCTCAACCCCAGCGGGCCACTTTTTCTCAAACATCTCGACACTTGTTCCAACGAGTAACTTGATGGAGACTCCTTGGAGAAAAGATGAGTAACTGGAATTATCTCTGTCATTTTTTTTTTTTTTTTCAGACAGGAAAGCTAAGATTCTAAGAGGTTAAGGGATTTTCCTAAATCAAAGACATGTCAGGGACACAGCCAAGATTACATCCCAGTGCCACTAATCCAGACTGCAGCTTAATCTCCCAAGTAATCTGCCAACAGAGTCTCTGTTCTGCTATCAGAGGAGAGGCCGTGTCTGCAGACGGCAGGGCCTGGGTTCTATATCCTGAGATGCCGGAGACGGTCCTGGTGAGTGGTGATGGTGATGGCAGTGAGGTGGTAGAGTGAGCCCAAAGCCCAGCCACCAAGCGTCACTGCAGTTTGACCTTCCCGCTCAAGTGGCACTGGAGTCCAGCAGTGTAGATGGATGTAGCCTCCATGTGAATGCAGGCTGATGTGGTTGTTTAACCTCCCTGCTGTCCTCAGGGAAAGATCTCTGCCAGGCTGTGGACCACGGCTGTGAGCACCTCTGTGTGAACGATGGGGAATCATACACCTGCAAGTGCCTGGAGGGATTCAGGCTGGCCCCGGATGGGAAGCAGTGCAGAAGTGAGTAGGCTTGGGTGGGGAACAATCCCATCTGGGACTCCCAGCAGGTACCCTTAATCTTTACAATGGCTTAATATTTATACTCTTCCTGTGTAAAACTTAAGTCCCAACTTTGGATGCTCTGAAAATGTGGCTGCAGGGAGCAAGCCATTTGACTTGTTTCTTCAGGGCAGCTGAAGTCTGAAGGTAGTCTGGAGAGAGTTCTCTCTTCCTCGTGGGATCTTGGGCTTTTTCTCTGAAGGCCTTTGATTGGATGAGGCCCACACACATTATGGAGGGTACTTTACTTCAAATCTGCTCATTAAGCCAGGTGTGGTAGTACACGCCTTTAATCCTAATCGGGAGGCAGAAGTAGGAGAACGGCTGTGAGTTCGAGGCCACCTTGAGACTACATAGTGAATTCCAGGTCAGCCTGGACTAGAGTGAGACCCTCCCTCGAGAAAAAAAAAAAAAAAGCCTGATGATTTAAATGTCCACCTCATCTAAAAGTTTCCTCCATAATACCATCAAGATCCATGTTTGATAAAATAGCTAGCACCATAGCCTAGCCACGGCAGCACATAAAATGAGACATTGCAGTGCCCAAGTCTTGCAGTTACCTTCTTGTTGCTGGCACAAAGCACCCGACCAAAAGCAGCTGAGGGGTGCGGTGGGGGGGGGAAGGGTCTATTTTGGTTTATAGACTCTAGGGGAAGCTCCATGATGGCAAGGAAAATGTGGCATGAGCAGAGGGTGGACATCACCTCCTGGTCAACATCAGGTGGGCAACAGCAGCAGGAGAGTGTGCCAAACACTGGCAAGGAAAAGCACCCATAAACCTGGCCCCAACAACACACCTCCTCTAGCAAGGCTCCAGTTCCCAAACTGCCATCCGCTGAGGGCCTAGCATTCAGACAGAACACAGGAGTTTATGGGGAGCTCCTAATCCAAACCACCACACCAAGGAAGTGAGGTGGACACGCTAGCGTAGTGAGGCAGGCGTTCGGATAGCACAGGGCAGAGATTTTTCTTCACTCTGAGATTCTGTATGTTAAACCTGTTGGGGTGTGTGTGTGTGTGTGTGTGTGCACGTGTGTGTACACCCACGCATGTATGCACGTGGATGTCAGAAGACAACCTCAACCTTAGGTCTTCTTCAAGTGCCTTTTGTCATTTTCTGTTTTTACTTTTCTTTCTATTTTTTTTTTCTTTATAGAGAGACAGAGAGAAAGAGGCAGAAAAAAAGAAAGTGAGTATGGGTGCACCAGGGCCTCCTGCCACTGCAAACAAACTCCAGACACACGCGCCACTTTATATGGGTACTGGGGAATTAAACCTGAGCTGTCACGCTACCCAAGCAGCACTTTTAACTGATGAACCATCTCCCTTTCTTCTTTTCTCTTTTCTCTTCTCTCTTCCCTCTTCCCTCTTCCCTCTTCCCTCTTCCCTCTTCCCTCTTCCCTCTTCCCTCTTCCCTCTTCCCTTCCCTTCCCTTCTCTTCTCTTCTCTTCTCTTCCCTTCCCTTCCCTTCTCTTCTCTTCTCGACAGGGTCTCTCACTGGCCTGGAACTCACCAAGTAGGCTAGTCTAGCCAGTGGCAGGCCACCCAGCCCCAAGTATCTGCCTGTCTCTAACTCCCCAGCAATTATAAGCATGTATTACCGTACCTGCCTTTTTTTTTTTTTTTTTTTTTTTTTTTTAGTGTGGGTGCTAGGGATCGAACTCAGGTCCTTATGCTTGCAATGCAATTTGGGGGAAATTTTCACAATATCTACTTTGTGATACTATTGCAGTAGACAGAATGGTCCTTTCTTGGTTAAGCAAAATGAGTTCATTTTCTTTTGAGTTTAATTTGGAGCGGGAGGTGGACCTCACAGACTTTTATGAAACCAGGCATGGTGGTGCATGCTTTTAATCCCAGCACTCTGGAGGCAAAGGTAGGAGGATTGCTGGGAGTTCAAGTCGAGCCTGGGACTAGTGAATTCCAGATCATCCTAGGTTAGAGTGAGACTCCACCTCAAAAAAAAAAAAAAAAAAAAAAAAGACTTTCTTGAGATGACGGGGGCATTCCCTGGCCCAGCTCTGGAGTTATATGGGTTCTAGCTTCACACTGTGGTGTTCCTTCCATGAGTACTATGCTCCTAATTCTGCCTATACGTCTGCCTGAGCTGTTCATTCCTGTTTCTAATTCTGCAAACATGTACCCTGCCCCCACAAGCCGTCTCTTCACCCAGTACATTTATTGATCAATAGAGCTGTTTCACAGAAGGCAGAGCTTCTAGCTTTGGAATTTTTGTTTTGTTTTGCTTTCCGAGGTAGGGGCTCACGCTAGCTCGGGCTGACTTGGAGTTCACTGTGTAGTCTCAGTGTGACCTCGAACTTACTGCAATCCTCCTACTTCTGCCTCCCACGTGCTGGGATTAAAGGTGTGCACAACTGCGCTGGGCTTTAGCTTTGGAGTTTGATTGCTAAGTCAAATCTCACCATTCCCACTTCCCAGAGGATTGTATAGTCACCACACCACTTTTATGTGAAGTTTCTCCTTCTAAAGGACAGAAAGGAGCCCTAAGTCCTTAGGCCATCCACTTGCAGCCCAGGGAAACCCAAGGGACCCAGCCGCTGCAATCAAACGCCAAACGCGTGCGCCACCTAGTGTGCATGTGCGACCTTCCACCTTGTGCACCTGGAGAATCAAACGTGGATTCTTGGGCTTCGCAGGCAAGCGCCTTAACCACTGAGCCATCTCTCCAGCCCAAATAAAATATGTTTTAAAAGAAGGTTTAAACAAAGATGGGCTCTTAAAAAAAAAACAGATCACGTCCTTCATTTCCCCTTACCTGACTATCCACGCTCATTTCTACACGACGGGTTGTTCACTTCCCTACCTTTTCCCCAGGGAAGGATATCTGCAAGTCAACCCGCCACGGCTGTGAGCACACTTGTGTGAACAGCGGGGATTCCTACGTGTGCAAGTGCTCGGAGGGCTTCGTCCTAGCCGAGGACAGAAGGCACTGCAAGAGTAAGTGATCTGGCCGGGCTCTTGGCATCCATTTGGTTTTGGAGCAAGCGCTCCTGGGACTGTTTTCAGGCAACAGAGCCCTTCCCTCTGCTTCTGTGAATGCGCATGTCTGGACCCACAGAGGCGCAGAGAAGACGGTGCTGAGCTCCGGCGGCCCAGCGAAAGCACTTTAGAATCAATAGATGGAGCAATGAGGGCAAGCGCCTAATAGAGAAAGGGAAGGACACACACACACGCACACTCACACACACACGCATGCACACACACGCCAGCATGCACGCATTCACTTATGTTAGCGTTTTACACTGGCCAGGCACAGAAATATTTTTGCATATGTATATTTTACTTGCTCTTGATTAGATATCTACTTGACATGTAAAAAAGAATATTACGGCCGGGTGTGGTGGCGTACGCCTTTAATCCCAGCACTCGGGAGGCAGAGGTAGAAGGATCACTGTGAGTTCGAGGCCACCCTGAGACTCCATAGTGAATTCCAGGTCAGCCTGGGCTAGAGTGAGACCCTACCTCGAAAAACCAAAAAGAAAAAGAAAAGAATATTATGATAACATATTGTAGACTGTTTGAAATGAGATCATCTATTTGGGATCTTTAAATTTTTCTTATGCAGCCCTAAATAACAAAGCCTGTCAGCAGCCAGATTGCTTAATTATTTGCATTGTTTTTCCTCTGTCTTTTACTGTCACCTATCTGATTTACCCAAAAAGTTTTGGTATAGGGCTGGAGAGATGGCTTAGCAGTTAAGGCATTTGCCTGCAAAGCCAAAGGATCCCAGTTCTGTTCTCCAGAACCCACATAAGCCAGATGCACAAGGGGGCGCATGCATCTGGTGTTCATTTGCAGTGGCCGGAGACCCTGGCATACCCATTCTCTCTCTGTGTTTCTGCCTTTCTCTGTCTCAAATAAATAAATAAATATATAAGATATATTTTTAAATTTTTAAAACGCTTTGGTGTAGATAAAGAGTTCACAGTGGGGCTGGAGAGATGGCTTAGTGGTTAAGCGCTTGCCTGTGAAGCCTAAGGACCCCGGTTCGAGGCTCGGTTCCCCAGGTCCCACGTTAGCCAGATGCACAAGGGGGCGCACGCGTCTGGAGTTCATTTGCAGAGGCTGGAAGCCCTGGTGCGCCCATTCTCTCTATCTCCCTCTATTTGTCTTTCTCTCTGTGTCTGTTGCTCTCAAATAAATAAATTAATTAATTTAAAAAATATTTTAAAAAAAATTAAAAAAAAAGAGTTCACAGTGATGGTTCACTTTTAAACTGATGGGTCAGTAGGGAACTTCCGGGTGTGGCACCTCATGGACATCACCTCGTTCTTTATTGTGTCAGTAAGTATTTATTGAACACCTATTTGTATGCCAGGCACTGGGGGGCACAGAAATGAATACCACATAGAACCAAATGAAGAAGAACTCACACTGGGCAGATGGACATATAATTAAATGATTGTCGTGCCACGTAGAGTAATGCATAGGGCACGTTGGACTTCAGCAGCCTGGCATCAGGCACTTTGTCTTAGTGCTCTTGCAGTCCTGTGCCCACTGCCTTGCACAGAGCAAGCATTCAGTGAATAAGTGTTGGGTTGAATGAATGAAAAATGCTGGAGCATTCAGAGAGTGGCTGACACAACCTGTGTTGAAAGCTCCTCAGAAGAGATAGTGGCTGAGCAGAATTTAAGCTTCTTCCTCTCCACTAGGAGTGAGAATCTAGCACGTGTGTGTCACCCTCCCAGAATAAAGTGATGGGTGATAGGGATGGTCTGGATCTAATCAGACCCTTCAGAGTGTTGTTCACTCCAAAGCATTCCTCCCAGATGTGGCTGCCACTGACCAGGTTGTGGTTTCTTTGTACCTACTATGTGTGGAAGAACAAAGATGGGGCTTCTGCCGGTGTGGTGACGCACGCCTTTAATCCCAGCACTTGGAAGACAGAGGTAGGAGGATCACCGTGAGTTCGAGACCACCCTGAGACTACATAGTAAGTTCCAGGTCAGCCTGGACTAGAGGAGTGAGACCCTACCTTGAAAACAAAACAAAAAAAAAAAAAAAAAAAAAAAAGATGGGGCTTCTAAGTGACTGTGTCTCCTGCGGAAGCATCATATTTTCTCCACTTGTGCATAAACCATGTCACTTCTCCTTTTGTTCCTGTAGGATGCACTGAAGGCCCGATTGACCTGGTCTTTGTGATCGATGGATCCAAGAGCCTTGGAGAAGAGAATTTTGAGATTGTGAAGCATTTTGTTACTGGGGTCATAGAGTCCTTGGCAGTGTCCCCCAAAGCCGCTCGCGTGGGGTTGCTCCAGTATTCTACGCAGGTCCGCACAGAATTTACCCTGAGGAATTTCAACTCAGCCAAAGACATGAAAAAAGCTGTGAGCCACGTGAAGTACATGGGCAAGGGCTCGATGACTGGACTGGCCCTGAAGCACATGTTTGAGAGAAGTTTCACCCAGGTTGAAGGGGCCAGGCCCCTCTCCTCACGGGTACCCAGAGTGGCTATCGTCTTCACCGATGGACGCGCGCAGGATGACGTCTCTGAATGGGCCAGTAAAGCCAAGGCCAATGGTAATATGGGGTGAAGATGGGGTTTGCAGCACTCAAGGTTCATAAAAGTAAGGGCCTGAGGACAGAAAGGCTTCCTGACAACTGTCATTAAAAATATATCTTTGGATTTTACTAAGTGAGGTAACCCAGGCCCAGAAAGCCAAGCGCCACATGTTCTCCCTCATATGTGGATCCTAGCTACAGATGACTGGGCTTCTGCGTGAGAAGGAAAATACTTAGTAGCAGAGGCCAGTAAGTTAAAAAGGAGACCTAAAGGGAAGAGAAAGGAAGGGAGGAGGGTACTTAATAGGTTGGTATTGTATATATGTAAGTACAGTGATTGAGATGGGGAGGTAATATGATGGAGAATGGAATTTCAAAGGGGAAAGTGGGGGGGGGAGGGAATTACCATGGGATATTTTTTTATAATCATGGAAAATGTTAATAAAAATTTTTTAAAAATCCATCTTTGGAGCTGGGCATGGTGGCACATGCCTTTAATTCCAGCACTCAGAAGGCAGAGGTAGGAGGATTGATGAGAGTTCAAGGCCACCTTGAGACTACATAGTGAATTTCAGGTCATCCTGGGCTAAAGTGAAACCCTACCCCAAAAAACAAAAACAAACAAAAAATCCACCTTGGGGGCCAGGTATGGTGGCACACATCTTTAATCCCAGCACTTAGGACTTAGGAGACAGAGGTAGAAGGATCGCCGTGACTTGGAGGTCACCCTAAGACTACATAGTGAATTCCAGGTCAGCCTATACTAGTGTGAGACCCTATCTCGAAAAAGAAAAAAAACAAACAAACCTGGGGCTGGAGAGATGGCTTAGCAGTTAAGGCATTTGCCTACAAAGCCAAAGGACTCAAGTTCAATTCCCCAGGACCCACGTAAACCAGATGCACAAGGTGGTGCATACGTCTAGAGTTTGTCTGCAATGGCTAGAGACCCTGGCATGTCCATTCTCTCTCTCTTTCTGTCTGCCTCTTTCTTTCTCTCTAATAAATAAACAAGTTGACTGTAATGAGGCAGCCAGGTATGGTGGCATGCACCTTAGTCTCTGTACTTGAGAGGCTGAGGCAAGAAAAAACATGTGAGTTCAATGCCAACTTGGTTAAGAGTGAGACCCTACCTCAAAAACCAAAAATCTAGTCAGATGAATTAGTCAGAATAAGATACCAGTGATGAAAAATGTTGGCTGTCAAGCAGAATTTAGTTGGGAGTATAATTTGATTTAGAGGCTTCAAGACAACCTCATATCCTTTTTGAGATCTAAGGCTGATACTTGAGTTTGTTCTTTTTCCTGACTGGTGTTTCCAGTGGTGTACAGATACTCCTCCTGAGCTTAGCATCTACATGTAGAAGTGGGCAGATGGCAACTCCACTTGGCCCCAAGGCCAGCCTCTGCTGCTTAGCAAGACCCTGTCTAAAATAAAGGAAAAGGGCTGAAGAGATGGGTTAGCAGTTAAGGTGCTTGCCTTCAAAGCCTAGGAACCTAGGTTTGATTTCCCAGAACCCACATAAGCCTGATGCACAAGGTGGCACATGATGTCTGGAGCTCATTTGTGGTGGCTAGAAGCCCTGGTGCATTCATTCTCCCTCTCTCTTTCTCTCTCTCTCATATAAATAAAAACAAAATATTAAAAAATGATAAAAATGTAAAGAAAGAACTATTTCTCAAATCAGCATCATTTCTCTGGCTATAATACATAATTTCCAGACCCTGGGGCACAACTCTTTAAAAACAAATTGTGTAGTAGCACACGCCTTTTGTCCTAGCACTTGGGAGGCAGAGGTAGGAGGATCTCTTTGAGTCCAAGGCCAGCTGGGGACTACATAGTGAATTCCAGGTTAGCCTGGGCTAGAGTGAGACCCTGCCTTGAAAGAAAAAAAAACAAAATTTTTTTTTTTTTTTTAGCAGACATACAGGGATTTAGGTATCAGTCATTAGGAACAGAAGTCTTAATTATCTCATTCTCATTTGCTCTGCCACCTAGGTATCACTATGTATGCAGTGGGGATAGGAAAAGCCATTGAGGAAGAGCTACAGGAGATTGCCTCTGAGCCCGCTGACAAGCATCTCTTCTATGCGGAAGACTTTAGCAGTATGGGCGAGATAAGCGAAAAGCTGAAGCAAGGCATCTGCGAAGGTACCGTAGGTGGTGTCTAGCATAAACCTTAGTCGTCAGGCAGCATGAATCTTTGAGGAATAGCAGAAAAGTGCCTCCTTGCTGGTCAGGACAAATGATACCTAGAAACACTGAGCCTAAAAGGGGAGCAGGAGAGGGAGGGGAGAGAAAAGTGACAGCTGCGGTTGCTGGGGTACTTGCTGTGTGCCAAGCAAGCAGTTGGGATAAATATTTTGACAGCCGGGCGTGGTGTCTCACGCCTTTAATCCCAGGGCTCAGGAGGCAGAGGTAGGAGGATCACCATGGGTTAGAGGCCACTCTGAGACTATGAATGAATTAATGCCAGCTCAGCCTGGGATAGTGCAAGACACTACCTTGAAAAACCAATATATGTAATTTTTCTTTGACAAGCAAGGTTATTTAATCTTCACCAAAACCTTAGAGAAGTGATCCTTTACACAAGACACAACCATGTGTGATCAGAAGAGCCAAGGTCAGTTTCAGGATGTGCTTGTCATAGGAGTGGAAAGAAATGGCGGTCCATGCCAGCTCGCTGCTGGGAATTTAAAGACTGTCTTCCTGCGTGGACTACTTCTGCCCGCTTGCAGGATATGAGCCTGCCCTTAAGGGTTTATATTTTGTTCTGTGCTTTTCTCCAGTTCACTGGTTAAGCCAAGCTGCACGTACTTATAGCAGTTCTGCCCATTTCTCCTTACACATGTCTCAGGCCAAACACCCCTAAAGTCCAGTCTTAAGTGACACATCTTACTCTGAGGTGAAGGGCCAGGGAGGGAAAGCCTGTCCCATCCCCGTAACAGGGAATGCCTTGCGGCACTTGGCTCTCAGTGAAAAGCTCTAAGCTGAGCTGCGGTGATTGTGATTTTCAGCAACTTGAACCTGTCTTCTTTCCTACCCTCTGGACCTAACGGTGGGGGAGGGGCAGGCTCTAGTCTTCCCTTGGGAGGAAGCAGGGCTCTGAGGTGGTCATGGATGATCATAGTAACCAAGTGCCCTTTTGGCTATTTGGTGTTACCAAATCATTCCCTGGGTTCTGGCGGCATCCTATGGCGCACATGGGAAACTGTGGCTCCTTTTGGCCGCCTCTTTTTCACTCAGCTCTCGAAGACTCTGATGGAAGACAGGACTCCCCAGCAAGGGAACCACCAAAGCAAGTCCACCAGCCAACAGGTAAAAATTTCAGAATCATCAGTGGGAACTTCAGCCTTGGTTTCCCTCCCCAGAGGAAAATTGTAAAATGTGGGCTGAAAGATGGCTCTGTGGTTAAGAGAGTGCTTGCCTCGAGCATGAGCTCCTGGGACCACCCGAGTTCTGCTCCCCAGCACCTACGTAAACAGCTGGGCATGGCCACTCATGTCTATAAACGCAGTCCTGTGGAAAACAGAGACCAGAGGATTGCTGGCACTCTGGAAGCCACAGCTCTGCAGTTAGAGACAGACTCCTTCATCTTAAGAAAACACAAGGGCTGGGCGCGGTGGCACATGTCTTTAATCCCAGCACCTGGAAGGCAGAGGTAGGAGGATTGCCATAAGTTCGAGGCCACCCTGAGACTACATAGTGAATTCCAGGTCAGCCTGGGCTACAGTGAGACCCTACTTCGAAAAACAAAAAAAAAAAAAATAAATAAAAAGAAAGAAAAGGTATGGGTGACAGAAGAAGGACCCTGAAATTTTCCTCTGGCCTGTGTGCACACAAACACACCCATCTACACAAACACGTGTACCCATCACACATACAAATATAGTACCACACACACTACACATGCAAAACAATGTAAAGTGATAGATTTAAATTATGCCAACTGTTGCAGTCCGGTTCGCATTGCTGGTAGAAATCACCCAACCAAGAGCAGCTTCTGGGAAAAAGAGATTTATTTTGGCTTATAAGCTCGAGGGGAAGCTCCACGATGGCAGGGGAAAACGATGGCATGAGCAGAGGGTGGACATCACCCTCTGGCCAACATAAGGTGGACCACAGCAACAGGAGGGTGTGCCAAACACTGGCATGGGGAAACTGGCTATAAAGCCCATAAGCCCGCCCCCAACAATATACTCCCTCCAGGAGGTATTAATTCCCAAATATCCATCAGCTGGGAACCTAGCATTCAGAACACCTAAGTTTATGGGGGACACTTGAATCAAACCACCACACCAACTTAAGGCTTTTTCTCCAAACAGATAGGAAAGATTTACTCTGTCCTTTAACCCTGTTTGATACCTAGCACCTCTGTTGATGTTCTTTTTGCCTGTGTGTCCCAAAGCAAAGCTCTGTGCCAAGCACAAGGAATACCAACTGCTTCTCCTCAGCTGGTGGTTGCTTCCTAACACAGTAGGTAGTGTGAAGCAGGTTTGACCTCAGCTTTCTTTCTCTTCACAGAAGCTGAGCCAGTCACCATAAACATCCGAGACCTACTTTCCTGTTCTAATTTTGCAGTGCAGCATAGATATCTGTTTGAAGAAGACAGGCTTTCACGTTCTACGCAAAAACTTTTTCACTCAACAAAGCCTTCAGGTAAATCTAAGTAAAATATTACTGTTAGTTAACTTGATACCCAGCCTTTTACTTTGCCAACAGACCTAAAGAAAGACATAGGGGAGAGGGAAACAAAGAACTTAAGTACAGTGAGAACTAAAAATATATTAAAAGAAATGTTAAAAAGAAGTAGGCTTCCCCCCTAAGGCATAATTGAAACCTCTCCCAGTGTTAGAAGTCTGTGTAGCCTTTCCAGGGATTTACTTTACGGGGTCTGGCTACATGGAACAGTTGAGCGGTTCTCATTATGGCTTGTTCCATGTGCTGGTTCAGCCCTGTTATTATTATGTGTCTTGGAATTCTGGAGAATAAGGTGAGTACTTTCCATCTGCTTTCTCAGGAAGCCCTTTGGAAGAAAACCATGATCAATGCAAATGTGAAAACCTTATCACATTCCAGAACCTTGCAAATGAAGAAGTGAGAAAATTAACCCAGCGCCATATCCTTTTCTAATAGCATGCTTGGTAAATAATACGAAGACTTATCAAAATGTCACTGTGTGGGTCTCAGCCATGTGGAGGACTGTGTTTGTATTCAACAGTGAGCTCCAGGAAAGGCTGATGGGGCTGGAAAGATGGCTTAGCAGTTAAGGCACTTGCCTTCGAAGTCTAAAGACTCAGGTTCCGTTCTCCAGGTTCCACGTAAGCCAGAAGCACAAGGTGACCCAAGCATGCAGGGTTGCACATGGGCACAAGGTGGCACACGCATCCGGAGTTTGATGGCAGTAATTGGACGCCTTAGCACACCAATTCCCTCCTTTCCTCCCTCCTTCCCCCCCACTTCTCTCATTAATTAAATATATATATAAAGCAACCTGATGGATGTCTGAGAGCCTAGGTCAAGACAAGCTTAGTGACAATAGTCAAGCACCTACTTGTCACATGCTTGTTCTCCCAGGATAAGCATCAAGACAACAGGCAGTATGTAAAGTGGGAAAAACTGGCTCAACTCCCAAGAGACTAGGCACTAGGGATGAACTGCGTCAAAGGTACACTATGTCTAGGTAAAGAATGTTGTAAAACAAAGAGCTTATAGACTCGGTGAACCCTCCAAACCTCACCCCAGACCACACAGCAGCCTGTTTTTGAAGAACTGGGTGTTTTATTTTTTGGAAGCAAAGATTTTTTTATAGCAGCACTCTAAAAGATGAAGCATTTTACCAAGGGAATAGCAGGATCCAGTGAATCAGTAAAACGATATTGTAAATGAAAGAAATGCTTTTGGGATAATAGAGAAATGAGGATTCGGTGATTTTACGCATTGAGCACACTGCCAGCCGCTCTGAACTTAACACTACAGTAAGTTCACTAAAGCTCGCTAAAGCTGGCTGATACGTACCTCAGTGAGCATCAACCCATCCACAGGGAAATGGCTGAATTCCACTACCTCTGTGCCAATGGGTTTCTACAATGAGAAACAACAGCACTTTGCCATTCTCCTTCTAAAAGCTTGAAACATATTCCCCTAAGTAAAATAAAGTAATCTTTCTAGACTGGCTAATGTACACAATAAATCTGGGCTCTCATTCTGCCAAGAGGGTAGATAGAGGGCAGTAAGGAGCTTGCCAGGCAGCCAATACTTAATTCTTTTTAAAGCTTTTCCTCTCCCTTTCCCCACTCTAAGTAACAGGATTCTAAAGAAGCTGCAACTAGAAGAGTGTGGGTCAGATCTCCTCAGGTCACTAACCTTTGGCCTTACCTGGCATCATGGGTGAAGTGTCTCCCTTCTGCTTCTCTTCTGAATTTATATTTTACTTCCCAAGGCCTGATCCTTTCATTATCTTTTTATACCCCTAACCGTATCAGTTCTGACTCCCTAGAGAGGTACAGTGGCAAACCAATTTACAAGCAACAAAGGTATGGCTAGATAGAAAAAAAAATTAAAGAAAGAGAGTGAAACCCTACCTTGTAAAACAAACAAAAAAAAATTGAAGACTAAAACAATAAATAAATAAGTTCATAAATATCATAAAAATGGCCAGGTGTGGTGGCACATGCCATTAATCCTGGCACTCGGGAGGCAGAGGTGGGTGGATTGCTGTGAGTTCGAGGCCACCCTGAGACTACATAGTGACTTCCAGGTCAGTCTGGGCTAGAGTGAGACTCTACCTCGAAAAACCAAAGAGGAAAAAAATCATAAAAATTAACTTGAACTAATTTTTTATATATGTATTAATGGCCTATGTTAAATTATAAACTTTAAAACTAGGGTGTTAGCTGGGCATGGTGGCGCACGCCTTTAATCCCAGCACTAGGGAGGCAGAGGTAGGACAATCGCTGTGAGTTCAAGTCCACCCTGAGACTACATAGTGAATTCCAGGTCAGCCTGAACTAGACTGAGACCCTACCTCAGGGGAAAAAAAAAAAGTCCTAGGGGTTTAAAATACTTAATAGGGCTGGAAAGGTGGCTTAGTGGTTATGGTATTTGCCTGCAAAGCCAAAGGACCCAGGTTCAATTCCCTAGGACCCACATAAGGCAGATGCACAAGGTGGCACATGCGTCTGGAGTTCATTTGCAGTGGTTGGAGGCCCTGGCATGCCCATTCTCTCTATCTGCCTCTCTTTCTCAAATAAATAAGTAAAATTATATATATGTACATGTATATATAACACTTAACAAAAATTTTTTAAAAATCCAAGACTTTTGTTTTATTTATAATTTTATGTTTATTTATTTGAGAGAGAGACACACACACAGAGATAGAGTGCATATGGGCACACCAGGGCCTTCTGCCACTGCAAGTGAATATGGGTACTAGGAATTGAACCAGGGTCATCAAGCATTGCAAACAAGTATCTTCAACCACTGACCCAAGTCTCCAGCCCAAAGCCTTTTATATTTGAGAGCAAACTTTTTAAAAATATATTTTATTTATTTATTTGAAAGAGAGAGAGAGTGGGTGCACCAGGGCCTCCAGCCACTGCAGATGAACTCCAGATGCATGTGCCACTTTGTGCATCTGGCTTACGTGGGGAATCAAACCTAGGTCCTTAGGCTCCACAGGCAAGTGCCTAACTACTAAGCCATGTCTCCAGCCCTGAGGGCAAACTTTTAATAGTTATTTGTATGAGCATGGGCACACTAGAGCATCTTGCTGTGGCAAACAAACACCAAACACTCGTCACTTTTTGCATCCAGGTTTCATGGCTGGCTTGGGAATTGAACCCAAAGCCAGCTGTCTTTACAAGCAAGTGACTTTACCCGTGGAGCCATCTTCCCAGCTCCTAATTTTAGTAGTTAAATCAAATTGTGTCGGAGCCAGGCGTGATGGCATACACCTTTAATCCAAGCACTTGGGAGGCAGAGGTAGGAAGATCGCTGTGAGTTCAAGGCCACCCTGAGACTACAGAGTGAATTCCAGGTCAGCCTGGGCTAGAGTGAGACCCTACCTCGAAAAAAAAAAAAAATTGTTTCTGAAAGTAAATCAAAACTGGCAATTCAGACTTCTCTTCCTTAATTTGAGATTTACTAGAAGAAATGACACAGAGGATGGAAGCCTTGGAAAACCGCCTCAGATACAGATGAACACTTGAACTGTTTTATGTATTGGTACACCATCATATTGAGGATTTCAACGAGAGCCACAGACCCCCGACACTCAGGCCTTTGTTCAGTCTGTAGTGTTGTGAAGTGAAACTCAGCCAGTACCGAGGAAGCTGGATTACTGTGCAGCAAAGACAAAAACATCAACACTAACTTGTATGAATTTGATTTAGGAAAAATACTTCTTCTGAATTCTGAGTTTACCATGAGAATGATAAGCTGTGCAAAGTACTTTGTAATGCACTGTGGATATGATTTGCTTCTGCCTCATCTTGCCTTAGTGTTGCAATCTCATTTTCTCATTTGACTACAAAATAATTTACGGTCTTACTTCTGTAGAACACTGGCTATATGAAATGCTATTTTTTTTTGTATTGGAATTTACTTTGATATATGTATATGGATGTATGCATAAAATCATAGGACATATGTGCGTGTGTAACAAGTTGAATTTTTTATACAATATTAAAATTCACGGTTCCAGAGACTAGCTGTATGCTCAGGCTGGCATGGAACTTGTTACATAATCCAGGCTACTGCAAACTCTTGATCCTCATGCCCCAGCCTCCACAGTGCTGGGTGTACAGGCATGTGCTACTGAACCCAGACTTACTTTCATCTTAAGTACATGAAAATGCCCATATCCATAAGAGAAAAATGTTTAATCTACCAGTAATCAGGAAAGTTAAAATAATGCCATTTGGGGGGCTGCAGAGATGGCTTATCGGTTAAGTGCTTGCCTGTGAAGCCTAAGGACCCCGGTTCCAGGCTCGATTCCCCAGGACCCACGTTAACCAGATGCACAGGGGGCACACGCGTCTGGAGTTCGTTTGCAGTGGCTGGAGGCCCTGGTGTACCCATTCTCTCTCTATATCTGCCTCTTTCTCTCTCTGTCTGTTTCTCTGAAATAAAAATAAAAATAATAAATAATAATGCCATTTTTAAGCTCATCAGATTGGCAGAAATGAATATTTGGCTAATAATGGTAAGGAGATGGAAATGAAAGGCTCTTGCGCATTGCTAGTGAGAGTGCAAATTGGCAGTCTCTTTGAAGAATAAGCCTGCCTACCTGAACAAAACTGAAAATTCACAAAACCCTGTAGCTAGTGCTGGAGAGATGGCTCCGTGCATCAAGCACACTCTACTCAAGCCGGAACACCTGAGTTGGAGCCCCAGACCCCGTGTAAAAACTCAGATCCAGTCCTGCCAGCAAGAGGATAGGAAAAGACAGGAGAACTTCCCCAAAGTTCCTGGTGAGCCCAGCAAACAGCAACAGAGCAAGTGGGAAACCCTACCTCGAGTGAGGTGGACAGGCAAGGACCAACCCGAAAGTTGTGACACAAATGGTTTTTTTGCAGACCCGTCAAGTATAGCGGCAGCTCTTACAGGTATTGACTTAGATGATTTTAGCACATACGTACAAGGAGACCTACAGAAGAATGCCGCTGGAGTTTATGAGAGCAATGAGTGAGAAACAGCCAAAGCCTCAGAAGAGGTATGGTCCACAACACAGGAATACTAATTGACAGGGATTCCCTCAACCCACACAAATATATGGTAAAACTCAAAAAGTTAAGGTAAATTTTAGGCCTGGCTTAAGGTAAATTTTAAAACAAATGACAAAAAGCCTAGCCTGATTGATACCAGTTATTTCTGTAAATGAACACACACACAAACAGACTAGCTGACCAAAGATACATCAGCATGTATATTGAAGTACAAAAATGTTCTGGAAAGGTACACGCCAAAATATGGGGAAACCAAGGAAGTGGGAATGAGAAGTGAAAGGGGACATCAACAATATAACATTAAGTAGACATACTGAACAAGGTGTGGTGGTGCATTCCTTTAACCCCAGCACTCGGGAGGCAGAGGTAGGATCTCTGTGAGTTCAAGGGCAAACTGGAACTACAGAGTGAATTCCAGGTCAGCCTGGGCTAGAGTGAGACACTACCTTGAAAAAAAAAACAAAACACAAAAAACACTTATAAGTAGCAGCTGTGATAAAGTGACAGCCTTCACATGGAAGCTACTGGATTTTAAAACATTGACAACTGTCATAATTACAGACAATAACCCATGATAATTCCCTCCCCCTCACACAACTTCAAAACTCCACTTTTGTCATGGCCCCTCTTGTTCTCAATCAGTCTCTTTTACTTTGATGTCATGATCTTTTTCTCCTGTTATGAGGGTCTTGTGAAGGTAGTGTCAGGTAGTGTGAGGTCATGGGTATCCAGGCCATTTTGTGTCTGGAAGAGTGCATTGTAAGGAGTCCTACCCTTCTTTTGGCTCTTGCATTCTTCCCACCACCTCTTCCACAACGGACCCTGAGCCTTGGAAGGTGTGATAGAGATGTCTCAGTGCTGAGAACTCAGAAGCCACTGAATTTTAAAGTCAGATGATGTTTTATAAACAAAATGCCTTAAATAGGTTTATGATGAAATACTTAAGTGTTTTCATCAGAATGTTATGACAATGGGTATTGTGGTTGAGTTGGGAATAGCATCTTCTAGCCTCAAAGTTATCCGAAAATCACTTTTTGTTTTGTTTTGGTTTTTTGAGGAAAGGTTTTGCTCTAGCCCAGGCTGACCTGGAATTCACTCTGTAGTTTCAGGGTGGCCTTGAACTCTCTGCAATCCTCCTACCTCTCCTCCAGGGTGTTGGGATTAAAGGTGTGCACCACCATACTCCACTGAAAATTTTTTCCAGGTATAAGTGCTGTGACCGAAAATACACCTTGAGTTCTCATTTATATTTGATTAATGCATTTGGCATTGAAAACACAGGTTTTAATCAGAAAATGTTGATTTGGGTTGACCCCAATTTTAAGATAAAACCCATAAGGTAGGTACAGCTTCCATTTGGCTGGTTTACTTTACTTTGTTGTGTTCAAGCGCCCTCTAGTGGTTGAAAATTATCCTCTCATGCCCCATAAACTTAAATAGCTTTCTTCTACTTGGGTGACACAAATTTCATGGGAAAAAAAGACCTCCAACCAACCCATCAAAATTTACAAATTAACCGGAGAATTAAAAAAAAAAAAAAAAACCTATAGAAGAGGAAGAGGGGCTGGAAAGATGACTTAGCGTTTAAGCGCTTGCCTGTGAAGCATAAAGACCCCAGTTCGAGGCTCGATTCCCCAGGACCCACGATAGCCAGATGCACAAGGGGGTGCATGCGTCTGGAGTTCGTTTGCAGTGGCTGGAAGCCCTGGCATGCCCATTCTCTCTCTCTCTGTGTGCCTCTTTCTATCTCTCTGTCTGTTGCTCTCAAATAAATAAGTAATAAATAAATAAACAAACAAACAAACAAAAAAGAGGAAGAGGCAAAGAGAAAGAGAGAATAGGCATGCCAGGGCCTCCAGCCACTGCAAATGAACTCCAGACACGTTCACCCCTTGTGTGTCTGGCTAACATGGGTTCTGGGGAATTGAACCTGGGTCCTCTGGCTTTGCATGCAAACACCTTAACTGCTAAGCCATTCCTCCAGCCCTTATGTTTATTTTTGAGACAAAGAAAGAGAGGGTAAGAGAAGGAGAGACATAGTATGGGCACACCAGGGCCTCCAGCCACTGCAAGTGAATTCCAGATGCTTGCACTACCTTGTACATTTGGCATATATGGGTCTTAGGGAATCGAACCTGAGTCCTGTTGCTTTGCAGGCAAGTGCCTTAACTTACATTATTATTACATTATCTAAAATTTTTTAAAAATTTTTTTGTTTATCTATTTACTTGAGAGACAGAGAGAGAGAGAGAGAGAATGGGTGCACCAGGGCCTCTAGCCACTGCAAACAAACTCCAGATGCGTGCACCCCCTTGTGCATCTGGCTAACATGGGTCCTGGGGAATTGAGCCTGGAACCGGGGTCCTTAGGCTTCACAGGCAAGCGCTTAACCACTAAGCCATCTCTCTAGCCCTTAACATTTTTTTAAAATTTATATTTATTTATGAGAGAGAGAGAGAGAGAACTCTAAAGGGCCTCTAGCCATTGCAAATGAACTCCAGGCACGTGAGTCACCATGTGTATCTGGCTTACACAGGACCTGGAGAAGTAAACCTGGTCTTTAGGCTTTGCCAGCAAGCACCTTAACAGCTAAGCCTTCTCCCCAGCCCCCTTTACATTATTTTTCACCTTTTTTTTTTTTTTTTTTTTCTGAGGAAGGGTCTCACTGTGGTCCAGGCTAACCTGGAATTAACTATGTAGTCTCAGGGTGGCCTCAAACTCACGGTGATCCTCCTACCTCTGCCTCCTGGGTGCCGAGATTAAAGGTGTGTGCCACCATGCCCAGTTTACATTATTTTTGATAACTTTAATACATGAACATACTGTAAGTTGTTCATAATCCCCCCCATTACCCTCTTTTGGTCTCCCTTTCTCCATTCCACTGAACCTCCATGTCAAAATATCAATGGGTTCAGTATCATGCAGGTCTTATGGAGATAACAACATCCATAGTGAAGTTCATATCTGGAAGTGTCCCAAAGTATCTGTGGTGGTTTGATTCAGGTGCCCCCCATAAATTTAGGTGTTCTGAATGCTAGATTCCCAGCTGATGGAGGTTTGGAAATTAATGCTTCCTGGAGGCAGTGTATTGTTGGGGGCGGGCTTATGGGTGTTATAGCCAGTTTCCCCATGCCAGTGTTTGGCACACTGTCATGTTGGCCAGGGGGTGATGTCCACCCTCTGCTCATCCCATCATTTCCCCGTGCCATCATGGAACTTCCCCCCCAAACCTGTAAGCCAAAATCAACCTCTTTTTCTCATAAGCTGCTCTTGGTTGGCTGATTTCTACCAGCAATGCGAACCTGACTGCAACGGTAAAGTGGAACCAGGAGTGGGGTTGTTGCTAGACACCTGACTGTGTGGCTTTAGCCTTTTAGAGCTGATTTTCAAGAGGAATATGGAAGGATTTGAAACCTTGGCCTAAGAGATGTCTTGCAGTGCTGTAAGTACAGCTTGATGGGCTATTGTGGTCAAAGTTGAAAGACTTGAATGCAGTAAGAACTATGGACTGTGAGGTTTGGCTTATGAGGGTGAGAAAAAGCTTTGTTTGGACTGGGCTAGCAGTTTGTGTGAGAAGCTTGCTCTTAGGCCTGTGTCCTGAGAAGTTGTTCAGGGTTCCTTTGCATAGAAGAAATGAACTGGTGTGAGCAGAGGGATATGGTACAGGAAGAAAAATCTTTGGGTGAACTGCTTCCCATTCAGCTGCAATTGAATGATTACACCTTTGAGATTGGGTCAGCTGACCTGCACTGGGGCAACAGGAAGAATGTAGACTCTTTTGAAGGGGAGTGCCTGTTCTTCAAAGTCTGCTTTATTCCCCCCTGGATTAACAAACTGGCATCCGACCTGGTATTGTGGAGTATAAGAAATACAGGAAAGGAGCCTTTAATCCCAGCACTCGGTAGGCAGAGGTAGGAAGATCACTGTGAGTTTGAGGCCACCCTGAGACTCCATAGTGAATTCCAGGTCAGCCTGGGCTAGAGTAAGACCCTACCTCGAAAAACCAAAAAAAAAACAAAACAAACAAACAAAAAAAAGAAATTCAGGAAAGAGAGGATCATTGAGTTTCCAACGTGGTCTTGTGTTTTGGAAATGGCCATGGGCAGTGTGAAGCAGGATTGCTGGATGCCTGCATGGAGACCCCAATGGGGCCATTAGGATGAACTATGGGTTGCAGTAGAAACCCATTGGATATGCTGGGACCACAACATGGCTGCTAAAGAGCTGTTGGCCCCAGTGAAGTTTTCCAGACTGTGAGCAGCCTAGCTGGAGGAGCAAAATTGGAATGCCAGAGACTTGTTGCTGGTTAGAATTATCGAACTTGGAGATTTGTCACTGGCTAGAGTTGTTGGACTTGAAGCTACAGAGTTTGATGTTTACCCTGGTTGTTTTAAATTTTGTATTGGTTTGCTTGTATTTCTTTGCTATGTCCAATGCCATCTTTTGTGGTGTATTTATTCTGTGCCATTCTGGGTTTGCTGGGGGTGGCGGGGGTTGTTATTATGGCTGAGTTAAAAGATCATGGACTATGGGGTGTTTGAACATCATTGGGATTGATAAAAACTATGGGTACTTTTAAAGGCTGACTGAATACTTTGTATTTTACATGTATGGATATCAGTTTATGGGGGCTAGGGGTGGAATGTGGTGATTTGATTCAGGTACCCCCCATAAACTTGGGTGTTCTGAATGCTAGGTTCCCAGCTGACGGAGATTTGAGAATTAATGCTTCCTGGAGGTAGTGCATTGTTTGGGCGGGCTTATGAGTGTTATAGCCAGTGTTTGGCACTTTCTCCTGTTGCTATTATCCACCATATGTTGGTCAGAGGGTGATGTCCACCCTCTGCTCATGCCATCGTGGAACTTTCCCTTGAGCCCGTAAGCCAAAATAAACCTTTTTCCCATAAGCTGCTCTTGGTTGGGTGATTTCTACCAGCAATGCTAACCTGGCTGCAACAGTACCCTTCCCCTCCCTGTGGATCTTTCATTCTGTTTTTCAAAACAGGGTTACTTACACACTAGCCCAGGCTAACCTTAAACTCACAGTGATCCTACCTTAGCTTCAGTGCCTACATTCTTTTGCTTTCTTTAGCCATGTCCCTGATATTCTTAAAATACATATATTTTATTTATTTGAGAGAGAATGAGGCAGAGAGAGAATGGGCATGCCAGGGCCTCTAGCCGCTGCAAATGAACCCCAGACGTATGTGTCTCCTTGTGCATCTGGCTTATGTGGGTCCTGGAGACTCAAACGAGGAGTCTCTGGCTTTACAGGCAACTGCCTTCACCGCTAAGCTATCTCTCCAGCCCCCACATGGGTTTTGACTCAGTGTCCACAGCCATCAAAGCTTCTCTGGTCAGCAGTGAGAGCAGCACTAAGATTCTTTACATCACCTCCACAATGTTCCCAGGACACTTTTATTCTTCAGCAGCAAAAATACCTCACAAGATGATGCTTTTGGGTTAAGTGGATGAGTAGGTGAGGATAGAATGCTTTGCTTTGGCTTTTTTGTTTTGTTTTATATTTTCTGAGGTAGGGTCTCACTCTAGCTCAGGCTGGCCTGGAATTCACTATGTAGTCTCAGGGTGGTCTCAAACTCCCAGAAACCCTACCTCTGCCTCCTGAGTGCTAGGATTAAAGGTTTGTGCCATCATGCCTGGCTGCTTTGGCATTTTGAACTGGTAATGGGTAGCAAATAAAACTGGTTAGTGCACAAGATGTTGAAAATTTACTATTGAAACGAGGTTCAAAAAAAAAAAATCTCTGATAAAAACAGTAACAAGGTTAAGAAGGGAACTGTTTAAACCCTAGGAAGTATTCAATTTTTTTTAATTAATTAATTAATTAATTTGAGAGCGACAGACACAGAGAGAAAGACAGATAGAGGGAAAGAGAGAATGGGAGCGCCAGGGCTTCCAGCCTCTGCAAACGAACTCCAGACGCGTGCGCCCCCTTGTGCATCCGGCTAACGTGGGACCTGGGGAACCGAGCCTCGAACCGGGGTCCTTAGGCTTCACGGGCAAGCGCTTAACCACTAAGCCATCTCTCCAGCCCTCATTTTTTTTTTGTTTTGAGTGACATGAAGTTGAAAGTGTTGAACACCTATCCTCCTAAGTCCTTAGTTTTAAGAGGCCAATGTGACTGACACTATGAACAGTCCAGCTATGTCTCAGTGGCACCTCACTAAGACAGCATGTTGAGCTTGTCCTTAGAAAAGTTCAGGCATGTCCAGAAAGCAGCAGCAAACCTCTTTCCACTGCAGACAGGGGCCAGCAGGTCCACGAGTAGTTTGCAGTTCCTACAATAGATCAAACTACTCCATGGAACAATGACCTACACAATTCAAGAGCAGCCCAAAACTGGGGTTTCTTCTCCACAGGCCTTTTGCTATTGCCACTGCTCTATGCCAACTGCATTTCATGTTGCATGCGTGGGCACACCTGTGCAGGCCAGAGGTCAATGTTGTCTTCCTCGATTGCTCTCCACCTTGGGACAGGGTCTCAAAGAACTCACATCTCACCCAGTAGGCTAGCTGGGCTGGCTATCAAGCCCCAGGTATCCTTGTCTTTACTGCCCCAGCGTTGGGATTACAGGAGCACACTGCCACACCTGGCTTCTATGTGGGAGCTGAGGATCCAAAGTCAGGTCTTCATGCTTACGTGGCAAGCACTTCACCCCCTCCCAGCCATGTCCCAGCATCCAACTTCAACTTTTTAAACTTTTATTTTATTTACTTCAGGAGGATCGCTGAGAGATTGAGGCCAGCCTGAGACTACATAGTGAATTCCTGGTTAGCCTGGGCTAGAGTGATATCCTACAAACACACACACACACATTTTGTTTGTTTGTTTGGCTTTGTTTTTTGAGGTAGGGTCTCATTCTGGTCCAGGCTAACCTGAAATTAACTATGTAGTTTCAGGGTGGCCTCGAACTCACAGTGATCCTTCTACCTCTTCCTCTTGAGTGCTGGGATTAAAGGCATGCGCCACCACGCCTGGCTACACACACACACACACACACACACACACACACACACACACACGTTTTTAAGTAGAGAGAATGAGAATGGGCAAGCCAGGGCCTAGTGTCACTACAAATTGCAGACACGAGCTGCTTTGCACATCTGGCTTTACATATGTGGGTACTAGGGAACTGAACCCAGGCCTTCAGGCTCTGCAAGTAAGTGCTTTAACTGCAATTTTTAAAAATTTTTTTTGTCTTTTTTTATTTATTTGAGAGCGACAGACAGAAAGACAGATAGAGGGAGAGAGAGAGAATGGGCACGCCAGGGCTTCCAGCCTCTGCAAATGAACTCCAGGCGCGTGCGCCCCCCCTTGTGCATCTGGCTAACGTGGGACCTGGGGAACTGAGCCTTGAACCGGGGTCCTTAGGCTTCACAGGCAAGCGCTTAACCGCTAAGCCATCTCTCCAGCCCTGCAATTTTTTTTAAGTTTTTTTTTTTAAATTTATTTCACTTATTTGACGGGGGGGGGGGGGGGGGAGAGGGAGGGAGAGGGGGGAAAGAATGGACCTACTGTGGCAGAGAACTTGACCAGGTAGATAAGCATACAAACTGCCTTAACCTAAGACTTAAACATCTCAACTATGGAAACAGATTAACAATTTGTATAAACAGTGCAGACTAACCAATTCTTTTCAAAGATTTCAAATACTCTATTCTGAATATGTAAACATGAGCACCTTAAGAACAGGTAAGACACTTGGTCTCAGTATGCTCTCAAGCAGGAGACCTGCCAGTTTAAAAACATGGTGTAGTTTTGAAAGCCGGGCTTGGTGGTACACACCTTTAATACCAGCACTCGGGAGGCAGAGGTAGGAGGATCGCCATGAGTTTTAGGCCACCCTGAGACTACATAGTTAATTCCAGGTCAGCCCAGACCAGAGTGAGACACTATCTCAAACCAAGAAAAAAAAAAAAAAAGTAGTTTCAAATGGAAGAATTTTCTACAGACCTCCTAGAACTGTCCCACAACAAAATGGCAGTGCAGCTCCCAAATGGGCAGAGCACGAGTCTGACTCTAGAAAAGCTGGACTCAGCATCTGAGTTCACTTGCAGAGGCTGGAGGCCCTGTAGGGGTACACACCTTATTCCCAGCACTTGGGAGGCTATGATAAGACTGCTGTGAGGTCCAGGCCAGCCTGGACTACAGCAAGACTTGGGGATGTGGGGGTAAGTTGGAAGGATGGCTTAGCAGGTAAAGCAATTGCCTGCAAAGCCTAAGGACCCAGGTTCAAATCCCCAGTACCCATGTAAGCCAGAGGCATTAGGTGGTGCATGCTTATGGGGGTCATTTGCAGTGGCTAAAGGCCCTGGCATGCCCATTCTGCCTTCCTGTCAAATAAGTAAAAATTCTGGACTCTCCAGAGTTCATCTACAACTTCAGATTAAATTTCTGACACTAATTCATTTCATGTCTCCCTCATCAACCATAAACTACCTGTTGGGAAAGAGGCAAGTTGATCATAAAACCCAAGACATTGTTACTTGTGACACTCTATGGTCTTTTAAAACCTAGATTACATAAGGCACATACCGTGCAAGGAAGCACCTTTCATCTCGATATATATCAAGATGCAATCCAGTTAGTACTGTCTTCCAATTTAACCATAAGCATTCCAAAGGATATTAACAAGTAGGGAAAGGTTCCACAGGACATTTATTGTTGGAAGATGAGGTATGCAGTTGAGCAAAATCTCAACACCATACTTCACATCTTTTTGTTGTTGTTGTTTTGAGGTAAGGTCTTGCTCTAACCCAGGCTGACCTGGAATTCACTATGTAGTCTCTGGGTGGCCTCAAACTCTCCTACCTCTGCCTCCAGAGTGCTGGCCAATGAACTCCAGATGCACGCATCATCCCGTGCACCTGGCTTACACAGGTACTGGGAATTAAACCTGGGTTCTTAGGCTTCGCAGGCAAGCATCTTAACTGCTAAGCCATCGCTCCAGCCCATACTTCACTTCTTTTAGAACTAAATACAAAACACACATGGGCAATTTGACACTTCAGATCCATTAAAGATGTGGCCATATTCAAAAGTTGTCCAAGGGCTGGAGAGATAGCTTGGTGGTTAAGAGCTTGCCTGTCAAGCCTAAGGACCCCCAGTTCGAGGCTCAATTCCCCAGGACCCACGTTAGCCAGATGCACAAGGGGCACATGCGTCTGGAGTTCCTTTGTAGTGGCTAGCGGCCCAGGTGTGCCCATTCTCTATCTGCCTTTCTCTGTTGGTCTCAATTGAAAAAAAAAAATGCTGTCCAAGTAGAACTTTTCCGTACTCTGCTGCACTGTCCCAGGAAAGAGCCTTCTAAATTTCATAATTTCATAGCACTTTTCTCAGCCTGTGGTAGCAATTCAAGATGGGGAAACATTTCACTTTAATGCTCTTGTTTACACAGCTTTGGTAAACTGAAAATCTGGGTGTTTAACCATACCAGTGCCTTTTTAACAATATTCAAATATAAAATCCAAGCTGCATCTTGAGACTGGAATAATGAAGACTACCTCTTAAAAAACAGGTACAGGAGCTAGAGATGGCTTGGCGATTAAGGTGTCTGCCTGTGAATCCTAAAGACCCATGTTGATCTCTCCCCAGATCCCACATAAGCCAGGCACAAAGGTGATGCAGCACAAGGCTGCACATGTGCATTAGATGGCACACGCATCTGGAGTTCGACTGCAGTGGCTGAAACCCTCCCACGAAAAAAGGTACAGTTCAGTCATGTTTATCCAAAATCTAAGACATGCCCCAAATGGCAAATCCCATGCACAAAATTATTTTAGTTTGAGGTCACCAAGACTACACAGTGAATTCCAGGTCAGCCTGGGGTGAGCCCCTACCTTAAAAAACATATAAAGCCTCTTCTAGGCCATAAAATATAAGTAAAACACGGGCTGGGGCTGGAGAGATGGTTTAGCCATTAAGGTGTTTGCCTGCAAAGCCAAAGACCCAGGTTCAACTCCCCAGAATACACGTAAGCCAGATGCACAAGGGGGTACATGAGTCTGGAGTTTGCAGTGCCTAGAGGTCCTAAGCACCCATTCTCTATCTGCCTTTCTCTTTCTCAAATAAACAAACAAAAAATGGGCTGGAGAGATGGCTTGGCAGTTAAGGCACTTGCCTACAAAGCCATGCAAAGCTAAATGCAGTGGCTAGAGGCCCTGTTGTGCCCAGTCTCTCTGTTTGCCTCCCTCCTTCTCAATAAAGCACCAGAAGTCTTTAAAAAAAATTAAAATGTAAGTGAAACACAAATGATGGACCCAACAGTTAAAAGCACTTGCTTTCAAAGCCTGCTAGCCCAGGTTCAATTCTCAGTATCCACATGAAGCCAGATACATGCATGAGCTTCCTGCCGTGGGCAAGAGGCCCTATTGTGCCCACACTCCTTGCAAATAAACATGATTAAAAGCTGGGTGTGGTGGCACCCGCCTTTAATCTCAGCACTTTGGAGGCAGAGGTAGAAGAGTCATCGTGAGTTCAAGGCCACCCTGATGTAGCAAATTCCAGGTCAGCCTGAGCCTAGAAAACCCTACCTTTAAAAAAAAAAGGAAAGTTGTATACTTGACACTTTACCATCTTTCCATTAAATCTATCTGTACTATCCCTCTAATCCTACTTTCAAGTATAAGGAATCTAAAAGTAAAAGAAACAAAGAACCAAAATGGATACAAAGGTTTTTAAAACAAGCTCTGCCAAGTTTTATTAAAGAAAATTTTTATATAGTTTACTTTTCACCAGTCTGCTCTGGCATGCTTCTAATAATGTCAGAATCACCTAGAAAATAAAAACAGTAGTTTAACAATTCATTTAGTGGCAAATGACAATCACAAAATGTCCCTGCAGTATCTACATTCTTCAGACGAGAGCAGATGAAGCAATGACATCTGCAAATGACTGCAGTAGCTGCACTGTCACTTCTCTCACTATCAGTGACAGAACCCACACTCTTGGTCACCACAAGATCACAGACTGGGTTTATCACCAGCATTGATAAAACCAGACCTAGGGAAAGAGAAGACCTAGGTCTGGGGACACATGCATGGTCTTACTATAGCGAATGTTTAGCCTGTCCAGATTACTAGAAAATCAGAACAGCGAGAATATTCGCAACACTATGGGGCAACTCAAAATTTTCGAATTCAAAACATAACATAACCTGTTATTTGTAGGTATTTTAGTTGTTTCCAGGCATAACGGATACTCTTTTCTAATTTCACCTGATTATTTCCCCCTTATACCGATGTCCTAAGTCATTACTCCTTAGGTGCTTCATTAAAACAAAGCTCATAATCTCAAAGTGCAAACTCCTTTTTATGTACAGCAAAACCAATTACAAGGCACTGGTGTGCCTCATCAGTTCTCTGCAACATAATTCTGCATCATTACCTCCTGTTATGTTAAACTTATAAAACCTGAACTTAGGAACCAAAAATGAGGAGTACTTATTTTACATTAGAAAGCAAAAAAAAAAAAAAAAAAAAAAGTTTAAAAGCATACCTGGATCAATGATAGACAATGTGCATACTCTGTAGTATTTCCCACATGCTGTGCCCAATTCAATATTATTGCCACTATAGTGATGGACACCAGTTTTGGCCAACATAGCATAGTATTCTATCTCAGATTTCCTTTGGGAATCAATAAAAAAGAGGGAAATAAATACCACATACTAAATTAAGACAAATTAAACATAAACATAAAATTTCTTTTATCAGCTTTAAAAATGGCAAGGCTTTCTAACAGTAACTAAACCACTTACCACTCTTAGAAACATACCCACCAAAAAAACCCACCAATTTGCATTTGGATTCTTTAAATATAATAAGGCTATCAAGCTATCTAAACACCTATCATCTTTTGTTTTTTTTTGGGGGGGGGGGTACAGTCTCACTCTAGCCCAGGTTGACCTGGAACTCACTCTGCAGCCCCAGGCTGGCCTTGAACATGGTGATCCTCCTACCTCTGCATCCCAAGTCAACACCTACCACCTTTAATGTTAACAGGAAGAGGGTAGAATGCAAATTCAAAAAGCAATCAGGGGACTGGATGGAGATAACTGCCCAGTGGTTAAAGGCACTTGCCTGAAAAAATCTAACTACCTGGGTTCAACTCCCCAGTATCCACATAAAGTCAGATGCACCAAGTGACATATACATCTGGAGTTCATGTGCAGTGGCAAGAGGCCCCAGTGCACCAATTCTCTTCTCAAATAAATAAATGAAAAATTTAAAAAAGCTAATCAGGGTTGGAGAGATGGCCCAGGGGTTAAAGGGCTTGCCGGCAAAGCCCGACAACTGGGGATATAGATTTACTAGTACCCACATAAAGCCAGATAGTGGCACGTGAAGGTGGAGTTTGTTTGCAGCAGCTGGAGGTCCAGGTGCACCTTTCTCTATTTGTCTCTCTGCTTGTCAAAAAAAAAAAAAAAAAAAAAAAAAAAGCCAGGGCTGGAGAGATGGCTTAGTGGTTAAGGTACTTGTCTGCAAAGCCAAAGGACCCAGGTTCGATTCCCCAAGACCCATGTAAGCCAGATGCACAAGGGGGCACATGCAACTGGTTTTTTTTTTTTGCAGTGGCTGAAGGCCCTGGCACACCCATTCCCTCTCTCTCCCTATGAAATAAGTAAATCAATAAAATATTTTCCTAAAAAAACAATCAGCAGGGAGTGGTGGGACATGCTTTTAATCTCATTTGCACTAGGAAGGCAAAGGTAGGACTGCTGAGTTACAGGTTAGCTTGTGCTAGAGACCCCCTACACACACACACACACACACACACACACACACACACACACACATATCAATGTTAACATTGGTGACAATGTATTTCTCATGACCACCTCTAATGCAGCTATTATGTGCTCAATTTAAAAAAAACAAAACTGTTTGACTCCGCAAATTTCAGAGAATCCACAGATAATCCCATTATCCTAATATTCTCTGAGTGAAGAAAATCAAATTTTAATCTATGATGACTTAAAATCCTAGGGCCAGGACTGAAGGCAATAGGAGGAACAGTCATCAATGCACTCATTTTTAACCAACGGAAACCAAGGCAGAGATAATGGAGGCCCCAGAATCCAAACCCAAGCTATCTTTAAAATAAGCCATTTCCAGCACCCACCAGTGCCTTGAATCCCAGAGATGGCATTATTTACCTCGACAAAATCACTTCAGTGTTAACTTGGTGGACAAAATTGGTTTTAGGAATTTTAAAGCTCACAGAATCTCATCATTTAGCATGAGCACCCACAGATCATCATAGTGCTACAAGAGCCATGTTAGAAGTGCATCTCAGCCAATCAAAAAATGGGCTATGGAGCTAAATAGAGAGTTCTCAAAGGAAGAAATACAATGGAGTTCTACTCAGCGATAAAGAAAAATGAAGTTATGAAATTTGCAGAAAAATGGATGGACCTGGAAAGTATTATACTAAGTGAGGTAACCCAGGCCCAGAAAGCCAAGCGCCACATGTTCTCTCTCATATGTGGATCCTAGCTACAGATGACTGGGCTTCTGCGTGAGAATGAAAATGCTTAGTAGCAGAGGCCAGTAAGTTGAAAAGGAGACATAAAGGGTGGAGAAAGGAAGGGAGGAGGATACTTAATAGGTTGATATTGTATATATGTAATTACAATGATTGTAATGGGGAGGTAATATGATGGAGAATGGAATTTCAAACGGGAAAGTGTGGGGGTGGGGAGGGAGGGAATTACCATGGGATATATTTTATAATCATGGAAAATGTTAATAAAAATTAAAAAAAAAAAAAAGAAGTGCATCTCAGGCTCCAGCCCAGACCCACTGAATCTGAGCCTTTTAAAGCCCATGAATTCCTTTGCAGCCTTATACAAAGTAGGTTTAAAACAAAACAACGGACTGGAGGGATGGCTTAGTGGTTCAGGCAAAGCCAAAGGACCAAGGTTTGATTCCCCAGGACCCATGGAGCATGTGCCTGTTTACAGTGGCCCGATTCTCTCTCTCTCTCATTCTGTCAAATAATAAATAAAATATAAAACACTTTTTAAAAACACCTAGAAATGGTTTAAAAATAAGACCAGGGCTGGAGAGATGGCTTAGTGGTTAAGGTGCTTGCCTGCAAAGCCAAAGAACCCAGGTTCAATTCCCTAGGACCTATGTAAACCAGATGCACAAGGTGGTGCATATGTCAGGTGTTCCTTTGCAGCTGCTGAAGGCCCTGGCATACCTACTCTCTCTTTCTGCCTCTTTCTCAAATAAATAACGATGAAAAATGCTAACTATGTTTTTTTAAAAAAGGCCACATATTCCACATTTTGCTAATAAGTGCAGATACCCTACATAAAATGCCAAAGGGAAAAAATATATCAAGATTCTGCAAGCTGTTTTAACTTCCTTACAATCAACACCTGGTTCAATTTCAAAACTGTGTGTCAGAAAATTGACCCTCTAGGCTGCCCTAGGTGATTTGGTGATTGGTACCTTCAACTACACGACCCAGCCAAACCTTTCTTAGTTGGCTTTTCTACACTAAAACAAGAATACAACGAAGCACCTCTTTCAAGCATCTAAACCTAGAAATACAACAGGACCTAAAATACATGCGGGAAAAAAACACATTGTGTCTGTTTCCTTTAAACTGACATTCTATAATTTCCATCCTTCCTACCATATATCTCTCCCTTCAAAGGTTAAATATACAGAAAACCTCCTGAAGAGGATATAAAAAGCAAGGTCCCAACACCGTCAAAACAACCACCCTTACATATCTTGCAAGTGTTCCCTTAAAAAGGCAAGTTATGCATGAAACCCAGGGATTCGTTGACGATGAACTCGGTCGGCTATGCACACTCAGGTTCCATTACCTCAACGCCGGGCAGTTGTTGGCGAGGATGACCAATTTCGCTTTGCCCTGTCTGATCATCTTCAGCGTCTGCTTGTACCCCAGCACGTACTTTCCACTCTTCATGACGAGCTGGAGCCTCGAGTTGATGGACTCCAGGGACTTTTTCTACAATACAAACATCCAGCACCGCCTTGAAAAACCTCCATCCTGTAAACCGCCTCTAGCTCTCTGGAACCCAGTCCCTTACATCCTCCGAAGCCGCCGAGGTTCTCTCGGGTTCCCTTTGGAATCCTTCGACGGCCCCGAGCCTGCTGCCCGCCCCATGCGCTCCCATCACCCGCCCCGGCCCACACGTCTCCGCACGTGAATCGGCTTCCGCCCGGCCTGCTCTACTCACCGTCTTCTTTGCGGCCACCATCTTCCTGCCTTAGGTGCGGGACGGGCCCCAACCTAGAACACATAGAGGCCGGGACAAGAGACTTAGTATCCGGAGCGGCAAATGTCACCCCCAGGGCTCCCTACGCTTCCCAATCCTCCATCCAAGGGAGCTCACTCACCAAGAGCAGCCGCCAAGATGGCAGGGGAGCGAGAAAGGAAGACGCTCCCACAATGCAAAGCTCTTCCCGGCCGGGACAGGAAACGGAAGCTGCTCCCAAGCCGGGGGCGGGGCTGAGAGCGGAAGGCCACCTCGCGTGAACAAGGGTAACCACGAAATGGACTCGAGGCTGGGCTGTTGGCTGGCTCCTAAGGTTCCGTGTGTCCCGTAGTTGCGATGCTCTCCGGAAGCGGGGCCACCTGGCTCTTCTCGCAGCTTGGAGGCCGCCCGGGCAGGCTCCGGCGCACTTCCGGCATCACGGCCCTACCACCTTCCAGGATGCGGGTCTCTGAAGAGAACTCGTCGCAGACGTGCCAAAACGCCTTTTGTGGCCGTGCTCAGTGAACTTGTGAGCCTTCTTTGCACAGAAAAGACGACCAGCAAAAAGTCGTTTTGCTGTTAAAACGTTAAACTTGGTCTGTGTAAAGTGACGGTTTACTGAAGATTATAGGTAGTGGCCTGGCGAAATGGCTCAGGTGTTAAGGCGTTTGCCTGCAAAGCTTAAGGACCAGAGTTCAGTTCCCCAGGACCCACGTAAGCCAGATGCACAAGGGGGAGCATGCGTCTGGAGTTTCCAGTGGCTGGAGGGCCTGGCGAACCCATTCTGTCCTCTCCCCCTCTTTCTCAATCCCTCAAAAAATGAAAAATGTTTTTTAAACTTTATTTTTATTTATTTATATGAGAGAGAAAGAGGCAGAGAGAGGAAGAGAGAATGAGTGCGCCAGGCCCTCCAGCCATTGCAAAGAACTCCAGAGGCATGCACCCCCTTGTGCATCTGGCTTACTGGGTCCTGAAGAGTCAAACCGGATCCTTTGGCTTTGCAGGCAAACACCTTAACCGCTAAGCCATCTCTCCAGTCTCAATAAAATATTTTTTAAAAATTAAAAAAAAGCTGGGCGTTGTGGTGCACGCCTTTAATCCCAGCACTCCCGGAGGATCGCCGTGAGGCAGTGAGTTGGAGGCCACCCTGAGACTACATAGTGAGTTCCAGGTCAGCATGAGCCAACATGAAATCCTACCTTGAAAAACCAAAAAAAAAAAAAAAAAAAAAAAAAAGTAGCAGACCCGTAAGTTATATAATTTGCCCAAGAAGAAGGAAGGAACTGCCATATCCAAATAATTTTTCTAAATGTGTGCTGTGTTTGGAACCCTACCCCACCTATAGTACTTTATAGTACTTCATACACACATCTATGAGAGTAATTTTTAAAATATTTTTATTTATTAGAGACAGACAGACTGGGCACACCATGGCTTCCAGCCATTGCAAAAGAACTCCAGACACATGTGCCACCTTATGCATCTGGCTTATGTGGGATCTGGGGAATCCAACCTGGGTCCTTAGGCTTCGCAGGTAAGCACCTTAACCACTAAGCCATCTCTCCAGCCCATAAGAGTAATTTTTTATTTACAAATATATTGTCAGAGGTAGGGCCAGAACCCAGATCTGCAATTTAGGTATTTTCACAATTAAAGTGTATTCAACTGCCATGATCAATTTTGATGTGACTACATAATAGAGTTAGGTTATCATATTAAGCGTGATTAGCTTTTGTGTAGACTTAGGTGTACATTTCACAAACTTTGACTTATAATTACAAAACTGCATAGATATTAGCCTTATTATTATTATTTGGTTTTTCAAGGTGGGGTCTCACTGTAGCTCAGGCTGACCTGGAATTCACTATATAGTCTCTATGTAGTCTATGTAGGTGGCCCTGAACACATGGTGATCTTCCTTACCTCTGCCTCCCGAGTGCTAGGATTAAAGGTGTGCACCACCACGCCCGGCTTTATTAGTTTTATTTTATAAAGGATAAAACTGGAAATAAGCATTTGTCAGAGGTAATCAGGCACAAGCCTGTATCCCAGCACTTGGGAGGTAGAGGAAGGAGAATCAGGAGTTCAGAACTAATTTTGGCTATACAGCAAGTTTTAGGCCAGCAGGGGCTATATGAGACCCTGTATCAAACTAACTGACAACAGAAGGTTTGATCACAGGCAGAAGGAAGGGAAGGGAGACATTGCTAACTACAGTGAATGTGTGTGCAATGAATCTTGTACTCTTTTAATTGACATGTCTCCATTCTCGCTCAGTTCTTGTTTGCTTGCCACCATTGTACTCTATGAGTTCAACACTGACATTATAGATAATGGTTTAATTGTTTTTATTATTTATAAGAGAGAGAATGGGAGTGAGTATGGATGAACCAGGGCCTTCTGCACCTGCTAACAAACTGCAGACACATGTGCCACTCTTTGCACCAGGCTTTATGTGGGTCATGGGGAATTGAATCCTAGCTGTCAGGTTTTGTAAGCAAGTGCCTTTAAAGGCTGAGCTATCTCTCCAACCCCCATAGATAATCTTTAAAGTCAGCATGAAATATATGTCTTTCTGTGCCTGGCTATTTCACTTAACAATGTCCTTCAGGTTAATTTGTGTTTTTTTTTTTTAAATAACTAGAGTTTATTCTGCTTTATGGCAGAACAAGGATATGTATATATATATCACATTTTATATGTGTATACATATATATAAACAGGTATACACAACATTGCATATTTAAAATTTTTTTTTGGTTTATTTTTATTTATTTATTTGAGAGCAACAGACAGAGAAAGAGGCAGAGAGAGAGACAGAGAATGGGCGCGTCAGGGCTTCCAGCCACTGCAGACGAATTCCAGATGCATGTGCCCCCTTTTGTGCATCTGGCTAACGTGGGTCCTAGGGAATCAAGCCTTGAACCGGGGTCCTTAGGCTTCACAGGCAAGCGCTTTAACTGCTAAACATCTCTCCAGCCCTCATTGCATATTTTTTGATGTATACACTTAACTTTCCTTCAAAACAGAATAGCTATTCCATTTTATTATTTATTTGCAAGCAGAAAGAATGGACACACCAGGGCCTTTTGCCACTGCAAATGAACTCCAGATGCATGTGCCACTTCCTGCATCTGGCTTTAGGTGGGTACTGAGAAATCAAACCCAGGCTGTCAGACTTTGCAAGCAAGTGGCTGTAACTGCTCAGCTACCTCCCCAGCCTTCTCATCTCCATTTTAGTTCATAAAGGTAGCAAAGTGAACTTGCTGAGGTACTTTTCATACTGGGTTTCCTGTCTCTATATAGAAAGGACTGTCTGCACACAGAGATCTTACTGTGGAATGGTAACATCCTGTAGAACCTTGTTTTTTGTAAAGTGTGTGTATGTGGTATATGCATGTGTGTACATGTGTGTGGAGATCATGCACACATGTGTATGCAGAGGCCAGAGGAGGAGGATCACTCACCCCCCCCCCACCATGCTGGAGGTGCAAGGGTCCAAAGCCACAGCCAACGTGTTTTTCTTTTTCTTGCAAGCAGAAAGAAAGAAGGAAAGGAAGGAAGGAAGGAATGGGCCTTTAGTCACTGCAAATGAACTCCAGATGCATGCACCACTTTGTGCTTCTGGCTTTACCTGAGTATTAGAGAATTAAACATGGGCCATCAGACTTCACAACCAATCTCCTTTAGCTGCTGAGCAACCTCTCTAGCCCCCCCTTTTTTAAATTTACTTATTTGGTTTTTTGAGATAGGGTTTCACTCTGGTTCAGGCTGATGTGGAATTCACTATGTAGTCTCAGGGTAGCTAGAACTCTCCGCGGTCCTCCTACCTCTGCCTCCTGAGGGCTGGAATTAAAGGCATGCCCAATTAAAGGTGTGCACCACCACACCTGGCAAGGCCCAGCTTTTTATGCAGGTGCTGGTGATAGAACTCAGGCCCTCACACTTGTACAGCAAGTGATTCTACCCATTGAGCAATCCCCCCTTCCCTGGAAAACCTTTTTGTTGTTAAAACTTTCATTTATTTATTTGCATGTGGGTGGGGAGAATGAGGCACTCCAGGGTCTCTTGCTGCTGCAAGCGAATGCTAGATACTTGCACCACTTTTTGCATCCAGGTTTATTTGGATGGCTGGGGAACTGAATCCAGGCCAGCAGACTTTGCAAGTGACTTTAACCACTGAACCATCTTCCCAGCCTACCAGGAAAATATTTAGACAAAATCATTCAGTTGGCCAAAATTAGCCTGTGGGCCATAATTTGCTAACCCCTATGTTAGAAGATTACTATCATTAAAAAAAAAAATCTACTACAGGGCTGGAGAGATGGCTCAGTAGTTTGCAGAGCTTAATGGCCTGGGTTCGATTTCCCAGTACCCAGGTCA